>NC_081409.1:270270146-270584646 GCF_030272615.1 Cryptomeria japonica | reverse complement strand
TGTTTGATAGAGTTTGATAGATAGATTAACAAGACATGAGATAAGTTTGATTGTAGACTCTAAGAGTTTGTCTGTGTTTGATTTGGTTTGAAGGATAATCTATGCTTTCTTGCTATGATTTTTTAGTTTTTTTTTTTTTTTTTTTTTAGGATTTTTTTAGGACATTTTATGATTTTTTATGATTTTGATGTTTGCTCCTAGTGTCTAGCAAGGCAAAAGTGATTTTGAGTACATGAATAGATAAGTGAATGATGGTGGACGCTTTCAAGGACTATCTCACAACGTTAATCCAAGAACAGGGACTAGATATAGCAATGCACAACAATTATTTTAGCAATGTAAGGCAAGGATTTTAGCGATGTAAAGCAAGGATATAGCGTAACGAAACCATATGGTCCAAAGAAGTGGCCATGTCAAGAGGTTTGTGGAAACCATGTTTTTGAATTTTGTCCATAGTGTTGATCAAGATCAAGGGATAGATCTAGATAGGGGAGAAATAGGTTAATCAAGATCAAAAGTGGTAATGAAGGATATAAGCAAGAAATGGATAGGAGCTAAAGCATTTGGATCAAGTGTAATAGATAGGACACATGAAGCCTATGAAGATCCTTAACCTTGTCAAGATCAAAGGTGGAAAAGGGATATGAATGTAGATAGAGCGAATGAGGGATAATGGAGGATGAAGGATAATGGAGGAAGAAGGACAATAGATGGACGTACATGGATGGAACTTTTCCCTAGTGTAAAGTGAAAAAGGATAATGGACTACGCATGACGCTTGTTTGCTAGGTTTTCATCATGGTACTTGCCCAAGGCGCCACAAGAAGTGGTTTTCACTCATGGACCAAATTATTTCTCTTTACTTTTTTTTTCTGATTTTTTTTGGTTTTTGGAAGATAATGGAGGCATGATAGGGGATGGAAGAAGGACCCCATCGTCTCTCTTCTTTGGATGGTACCCTTGGAATATGAGTTGTAATAGACCATGGCTATGAAGGTATGATCAAAGATATTGGTAGGATAATGAAATGAAACTAAGGCAAGGACTTATGCAAAGGATTGGATAAGAGGGATGGAAGGGTGCACAAGAGGTGTTGGATAATGGATGGGATGCTGGAAGAATTGTGTATGGCTAGATGGAAATGTTGGAAATATCAACATTGGCACACACCTTGAGGGATGGTGGACATATGGAAGAGAAGTGAATCTCAGATTTTGAGATTCAGATGGAGGAAAGGTTACAAATTTTGGAGCATAAGAACCAAAAATGGATGAAGGAGGTGATGGAGGAATAGACTCGAAAGGTTTAGATGGAGGTGATGGACTTGAAAAGCACTGAGAGTGGGGGGAGGGTGAATCAATGACTCCAAAACTAACACTACTTTAAACACTGATCGATAGATAAATTTAACCAAGTAGTTAAACAAAATACATGCTATCCAAAATGAAATAACAACATCCACATAAAGTAGAAAATCCACCATAACACAAGTGTTTATACGTGGAAAACCCAAATAGGTAAAAACCATGGTGAGATGGAACTCACAAGTTAACTATCTATAGTAATAGAAAATTGATCGGTTAAGGCCTTACAAAAAGCTCTGCTAGGAGAAAATCTTGTTAGAGATTCCAAGCTTGATTAGAAGCTTATACCCTGTTAAGAGTAACCTTGCTAGAGGATTTGAGAATCCAAACTAATGGATCACCTTGTTAGACAATTTGTACAATAAAGATTTTTAGAGCTTACTCGGTTAAGGTATTTGCACCCACTATAATGATTAGAAAACAACAAGAGTAGCTTGATCTATTCTGAGTAGCACAAGACTTGCTTGATCAGATCCTTCTAAGTACAATCAATACTACTCTGCAGTATTAATTATACTTAGAAGGATAAAGCCATTTTGCTATTCTCAATGTGCTTTGTGAGCTTATCTTCATATGCCTTTTTATGGCTCTTGAGCAGTATTAATTGTACTTAGAAGGATAAAGCCATTTTGCTATTCTCAATGTGCTTTGCAAGCTTATCTCCATATGCCTTTTTATGGCTCTTCTCAACAAACATTTGAGCAGCATCTTCAAGTGTTTTGATTTGATTAGATGCCTCTACAACTAACTGACCAAGTTTTCTGATAGGAGTAGGAAGATGTGCAACAAAGGTTTCTGGTAGTAATCCAGACAAATTGTCTACAACATTCTAAATTGTTTCTGCCTTAATTCTTTGTTCTTTCATCCTTTTCTTATGTGCATGAGTTTTCATCATACGTGCAAACTTCATCATTTTAGAAGCACTTAGGGTATTCATATCAATAGGTCCTAAAATACTTAATGAGTCTTCATCATCATCATCATCATCATCAAATAGTTTTTGCTTTCCCTTTTTAGAGGATATACACTTAATGATGGCTCTTTCTGTATTTTCTTCCATTTTATCTTCTGCTTTTTGAGTAACAACTTCCTCAGTGGTTTCTTTTTGAGTGATCTCAATAACCAATTGAGATTGGGGTTTTTGCAGTTGTTCAGTTTCCGGTTGGGGTTTCTCCAGTTGAGTAGTTGCCGGTATACTGACTTCCTCTGGTTGAGTAGTCGGTTGATCACCCATTGTATTCTGTACTTCTATGATTGAAAGAAGATCCATATAAGGTGCAGTAATTTCTTCAGATAGGTCTACTGAATCCTCAATGTCCTCATCAATATGAATAACTGAGTCATCCTTCTTCTCGGTTGAGAAGACTATATCAGCTTGGACAATTTCCTCTATGTCCATTTCTGGTAGAGAAACATCATTTGAGGTTTCATCCTTATCGATAGATTGAATGCTATCTATGCTTTGTTTGATTTGATAGGCTAGTTTGTGAGTTTCTGCCTTAATAACTGCCCTTTTTCCATTAAGAAGCTTCAAGCTCCTTAGTTTAAAATAAAAATATACTTTGTATTCCTCAGTCAAAGAACTAATTCCTTCTGATGATAATGTGGGAAAATACTGTACAAATATTTCATCAATAATTTCCTTATCTAACTGAGCGGCTTCTTCCCATTTTTCTAAAAAAGTATTATACAAGGATACTGAAATATCTTTCTCTAATTCATGCGGATATCTACAGTAATGACTCAACAAGGTTATTACCTGTTGGTATATTTGCTTCTGCTCATCTACAGTAAAATAATCATAATGTTCTTTAACATTTTCAAACCTTTTTCTTTCCAATGACTTCATTGTTCTTTCAAATGTTGTTGTAGGTTTGTAGGAGGCAATATCTAGTGGTGTAGTTGTCTTTGGCATTACCTTTGCCTTCTTAGATGTTTTGTCAGTTGCCTTATCCTTCTTAGGTTCTTCATCAGACTTTGTTCCCTCAGACTCTGGTTGCAAAATTAATTTCTTATTCCTTCTCTTCTTTGGTACACTCTCCTTTTTCTCAATTATTTTGGGTGCTTGTTCCTTCTTGCTTAGGACACTTCGAGTCACCCTTGTAGTCTTCTTCTCAGGAGATTTTTCTTCATTTTTCTTTTTCTTTCCTTTAGCTTTAGCTACAGATTCAGTACTGGTTTCAGCATGTGCAACTTGGATTGCAAGAATATCCAATTTCACCTTATTTTTGTCTACAGGCGATGCTAACAGAGTATTAGCATAGCCAATCAGTAAGTCATCATTGACTTCATAGCTCATTTCTTCCATCTCTTCCTCTATAGGTTCTCTTGCTTGCATTAATAAAAAATCAGTAGTAACCGTGAAGATTATGTCTTTTTCAAAATATCTTACTACATCTTCAGGTAACCTCATTCTCATACTCATTCTCTTTTGAAATTAATTAAAATACCTGTTGGTGGTAGCCGAAAAGGTATTCTTTACAACCTTAATGTTGTTTCTAATCTGAGCATTGATCGGTTGTTCTTTGGACCATTCAATGTCACCTATACCAGGTAGAAAATTCTAAAAGTAGAAAAATAACCCAGCTAGCAGCTGACCAAATTTGAACTTCTGGGTATTGTCATTTTTGATAGACTTTAAATTTAGAAATAGATGGACTTTGATAGCTTCACAGATATCATAGTCTTCATTTCCAACAATCATACTATGTGCTGTATGAATTGCTATGAATAGAACACTGTTAAGTCTATTGGAGTAAAATACTCTATAGCCTATCACCATTGCTGCAAGTTTCACCGTAGGATCTCTGATATTGTTAACAGAGAAAGCACGCCCATCAGAGGTGGAATCAGTTAGCTTGAAGACTGTGTCTTTTGTGATTTTCCTCAACTTAGGAAATTTACCGATTGAGCAATAACCTGTTACAACCCTAATGGCTTCCTTGGTAATTGTGTGTATCCTTTCTAGATACATATTCTCTCCATGTACTCGACTCAAAATTATTCTTATGTGCTCTTCTTCAAAATATTCAAGAGGGTAGGCGGCATTATGAAATCCTTTCTCAAAAACCCTAGAATATTTAGCTTCAATCTTTCCTTCCTTGTCACAGAGTGATTTCAGCTGAGTATAGATGTGAAGAGCTCCCATACCTTCAATTTTGTAGTCTATATAGCTGGACACATCACCTTAGATAACGAATCCACTTGGGACTTGCAATAATGCATTAGAAGACATAATTTTCTCTGCCTTTACAATGTCCTCAGGATCAACAGTGATCATCAACCTCCCTATAGATTTAGAAGTAGATGCCATTCTAGACAAAAAGTTTCAAGGCGGTAAGCAAGGAAATACCTAGAATTTAGCATGTTGCTTCAATTCCTGGTTGGATTATTCAAATGCACCCCCATTCGCTTCTCTGTGGTTACCAATTCAGCTTGATTTCTCTTAATCACAAAGCAATTTGCTAATTCATACCAAAACTACCTTGCTCTGCTCTGCAATCGCTTCAATTCTTTTTCGAAAGGATTAGGGTAAAAATGATAAGGTAAAACTTGTTTTTATCCTTTTTACCGACCATAATAAATGCTCGTACTTTTAGGTTAAAAACCCTAATTTCATCGCTTAAGTGATATACTAGTTGACTGATACATCAACACACAAAAAAAAGTCACCAAAATTCAAAATTCAAAAAGATTCTTTCTCGCTTATTCTACAAAGGGGTCCGAAATATGTTTTACCATTACACTCCCCTTAGATATTTTAAATAGGCTTAAGTCACCAGTGCCAGAATCTCTTCACTAGGTGAAGGAGTGATTTCTTCTACAAGTACTTCTTCGCTCTTCTTTTTCCATGTCTGATTGATGTCTTCTCTTGTTTCCTCAACATCAACTTTTTGCTTGCCTTTCTGATCCTTAGTAGAGTTGACCGGTTTGTTGTTTTTGGTTCTGCAAAACTTTGCCAAGTGTCCCCGTTTGTTGCAGTGATAGCAGACCATACCAGATGATCTCCAGGGTCCTGCATTTCCTCTTCTTTTTTTGCAGTTCATAGGCACGTGACCAATTTTATTACAAAAGGTACAGAAAACATTTGTTTCCTTTTCCAGACTAAACCGATTGACATAGGATCTTTGCCAGTTCCTGTTCATCTGGTTATCAAAATTCCTTGTTCGGTTACCATATGGTCTAGGATGCATGTGTGGTATAGGATTGTTTGCACCATATTTGCACTCAATATGTTTATGCCCATACATTCCACAAGTGTAGAAATGTCCTTCAAACTTTCTAGATACATACCTAGCATTGGTATTATAACTTGGATTTCTGATAGATTTGTTCCTACAAACATTTGTAGTATGACCAGGCTTATGACAAACAAAACAAACATGATTGAAATCTTTCTTGCCAGTAGTCTTATTGACTTTAGACACATTTTTATTCTTTCGATAGTTGCTCTTGGTACCAAAGGATTCACCTTTTTCAGTTGTATGAAAGCCAAGTCTAGAGATATCACCCTTCATTCTCTATAATTGAATTTGTTCTTCCAGCATGGTGGAACTTTTGACAAACTTTTCTAGTTTCTCATTGGCTTCAGCAAGCTTAGTGACAAGATCTTCATTATGCTTAGACAGATTCTCTTTCAAAGATGATGCCAACTCAAGGTCTAATTTTAAGTTCTCCTTTTCTTCTATTTTAGCTATTAAATCCTCATGCATGGTGTCTCTTTCCTGTTTGATTTTTAGGATCTCTTGATCTTTTACTTTAATAAGATCTTCAACAACTCTTCTGGATTTTAGCTCCTGACTCATGCAAATAGAAAGACCTTCCAGTTCTCTTCTTAGATTCAGTTTCTCACCCTGCAACTTTTCAACTTCTTCTAACAAGGCATCAATATTAGCTTCATCTGAAGAACTATTGTCAGATATTTCTAACAGTTTTTCAGATAGTTCTTTCCTCTTGACTTGAGAAGCTTTTAGTTTGCCACTAAGAGTTTCAACTTCATTTCTACTAGCTTCTAGTTCTCTAACCATCTCAAAGTAGCTTCTGTCCCCCATGGTGGTTTCAAGATTCCCTTCTAAGCGGTTAGGCTTCAAAGAAGTTGGGCTTTGATACCAATTGATAGACTTGAAAAGCACTGAGAGGGGGGGGGTGAATCAGTGACTCCAAAACTAACACTACTTTAAGCACTAACCGATAGATAAATTTAACCAAGTAGTTAAAAAAAATACATGCTATCCAAAATGAAATAACAACATCCACATAAAGTAGAACATCCACCATAACACAAGTGTTTATACGTGGTAAACCCAAATAGGTAAAAACCATGGTAAGATGGAACTCACAAGTTAACTATCTGCAGTAATAGAAAACTGACCGGTTAAGGCCTTACAAAAAGCTTTGCTAGGAGCGAATCTTGTTAGAGATTCCAAGCTTGATTAGAAGCTTATACCCTATTAAGAGTAACCTCGCTGGAGGATTTGAGAATCCAAACTAATGGATCACCTTGTTAGAGGATTTGTACAATGAAGCTTGTTAGAGCTTACCTGGTTAAGGGATTTGCACCCGTTGTCATGATTAGAAAACAACAAGAGTAGCTTGATCTGTTCTGAGTAGCACAAGACTTGCTTGATCAGATCCTTCTAATTACAATTAATACTGCTCTGCATCTTAGCTTTATCACTTCTCAAAAAAAATATTTTTCGCTCTTTTTACATAACAACTCTCTATCTATTATCATCATCGTCAAAATGACTCTCTACGATGTCTTTAAATAGACATACAATCCTTCTGTCAGCCATAGGAACACAATTTCCTAGGTGCATTGAATCTAGACATATAATCATAACTCATCACAAAAAAATGACTGCCAAACAAATGGTGTTGGTAACTCATCACAAAATTAGATACTGGTTAGAGCAGTTTAATACCAGTTGAAATAAAACTAGTGAACCATTGTTATGAGATCTTCCACTTGATCTTCTTCTCTATCTTCATTCTTATTCTGATGCCGACTTAGTGTTAACTCAGGTAATCTCAAAGGCACATACCAGTTGTCACAAGATACCAGTTAAAGATAAATCTTAAACATACCGGTTGATAGTGTAAACCAATTGAAGTTACAACGGTAGTCAATGTTATCAAATATGTGTGTGAGAGTGTTTCATCAATGACAACAAGTGATGAATATATTACAATCATCATCAAGCCAACAAGAGGAACAACAATTTTGGATGCCAATTTTGATTTTTCTTTAGACTGTTGTGCTTCAAGAAGCCGCTTAGGGATCCACATGGTTTTTGTTTTTTCATGCTTTTGTAGTTCCTTAGAGTGCATTGCTTGTACAAGTTCCTTAGGAAACCATATAACTTTTGACTTTCTTCTTTCTTTGTGGGCCTTTGTGGCATTTTGTATTTTTCTTTTTCTTTTTGGATCATATTTTTCATTGTTTTGACATGTCGATTAGATGAGAGATGTTGATCCTTGAATACATGTGGATTACTTGACTTATGACATTTATGCTTGGCATCCAAATTGCTTGGAGGGAGATGCGTGGATAGATAGGAATTATATGAAGGTATTTTAGATGGATGGAAGGCACTTGAAGACGTGTACCTTTGTTGATCCCGCATAAGGGATGGAGGGATATAGGGACCTAGAATGGATGGAAGCGATGATGGGGAAAACATATATTTGGATTTAACTGGAGAAATGTAGGATTTATGAGAGATACCAACATCTTGAGAAATGTCCTTGAGGCCATGACCTTTAACATTTTCTTTAATATGGAGGGGTTGTTGCTTGTTGAGATCTACCCCTTTGCCTTTATAAATATTTTGACTTGTAGGATACACTTTACTTTGGAAAGAAGGCGCGAATCCATTATGAGATGGAGGTGGAATGTAGGGAATGATAGGGTCATGAGAGGGATTTGTAAGAATGATGGATCCTTGAGCTGAATATGGAGGATTATGACAAGGGAATACTGGGATACTTTGATCTTGACATGGAAGAGGAAGATCATTGGATTCCTCTTTAAAGGTGCGATTCTCTTGACTTTCAATGGAATCATCGAAAAGAATGGAAGGTATAAGGGGATCATCATGGGATTCTAGGGAAATAGGAATTTTTTCAATCATTAGATGGGATTGAGGAGTTTTGGTGTCTTGATCTTGATTTATGGTAGGACTTATTTTTTCATTTTCCAGATTATCCTCTTGACATGAAGCCATTTCTAAGGAAGAGGTAGTATTTTTGATATGCATGGAGGATTCTTGGAAGGTGTTCATATTTTGGTATGATGGGGAAACATTTTGAGTGGGACTCTTTGGAGTGGGTACATTTGGAATTGGAGTGCATGATGGCATAGGATCTGGGATTTTTTAATCTTTATAGGAACTTGTATCAATATTGACATTAACTTGGATTTCCATAGGAGATAGCCCTTGAAGGTAAACTTGAGAAGTTTCATTGTTTGAAGGAGATGAAGACATCATGGAAGGGATGTAGGCTACATATGGAGCCTTGCTAGACATAGGTTCATCATTTTGATCATGTTTAGAAATAGTTCCTTCTTTTTCTTTAGGTGAGTCATTAGGATCTTCAATTTAAATGACACCATTATCAATGAGATCTTGAATCTTATGTTTTAATTCCACGCATTTTGAAGTTTTATGTTCATTTTATCTATGATATGCACAATAATTACTCACAAATTCACATCCCCATGTGGTCTTTTTAGGCAATATGATAAGATTATGCTCAAGAACATCTTTCAATGTCGACTCAATAGATTGCCCCAAAGGTGTAAACTGTCTATCTAGAGGATATTTGGAGGAAATGTCTTTATGTCTTGGTGAAGGTGTCTTGTGAGCTTGTTTGAGATTTGGCTTTTGATTGTCAATTATTTGTTGGCTTTTAATTGTCAAATCATATAATCGTTTTAGCATTCCTTGAAGTTTCTCACTCTTGATATCATGCATTTATTTTTCAAATGGAGTCATTGATTTATTTTGTTGGATTTTCATGTCATATATTTCTTTCTTGATATCTTGAAGCATTTGAGCCAAGGTAGCCATGGAAATTGGAGCTAAGGTATCCATGGGATTCTTAGTTTTGTTAGAATTTTTAGAAGAGCTTATGGTTTGAACTGGCATTTACAATCGATGAGATCGAGAGCTAGATGTATTGCAGAAGTCAAGATCAAATTGTAGCTAGTTGTTCGTTTAACATAGTGATTGAGTGAAGTAACTAAGATATGGTCTGGTTTCAGGAATAATCTATCCTGTGTAAGATGTTATCTAAGTTAACTTAGGTTTGATAAGTAGTTGATTGAACTAGCTTAGAGATTATCGACAAAATCGTGCAACACAATGAAAGGGGTACACTATCAAGATTGTTTATGCTCAGGAGGATGATAACCAGTTTTAGGCTCGTTGTAGACTGATCTGGGTAGGTTTGACTGTTTTGACTGACAAGAATAGGAATTTGTACGATAGAGTTTATCACTGAGTTATTGATTTGTTTTCTCTAGTTTTAGTATTTCAGTTTCAGTTTCAGGGGTGAAAACACATAAAACACGCAAGATGTATAATAATTTTCAAGAACAACACGCTAACCCTACAGAAGTTGGCTTAGAGAAGAAAATCTTTGCTTGTTGACTTAGGTACACACCCAATAGATAATCAGAATACAACCGCTGAGTCTCACGCAATGGATTCTCAACGTCGTATTAGCCGACTCCAAACGCTAATGGGGGCACGATATGGCAAGTGTCTTGGGAGAGTTACTATCTCTCTTGCACAAAGATTATCCCCCTTTCAGAGGTGAACCAGGTAGCTTCTATCTTGTAGTTCTTAGTCAGGATTTCCATTTGAAATTACCCCTTGAAGTCACGCAAGCATGATTGAGGCCTATAGCCTGACAAGGTATCAAAACAAGCTGTAGTCACGTAAACGTGATTGAGACCACGAGGCCCTACAAAATGCTTGATATGAGAGATCTCAAAGAGAAAACTCAAATAATCCCATCCTCTGAGACTTTAATCACCAGAGGCCTATTTATTATAGTGAGTTGGAATGCTTAGGTCTAGCTGTAATCACATGGGTCTTTCTCACAAGGTGATTACTTTTTCCCACTGTGATAGGCCCGCAAAAGGTACACAAATCTCAAAACTTAGAAAAAAGCTTCGAGGGTCTAGATTTCTGATTGTCTGCAAAAGACAAGAGCATACTCTCCTACCTCTCAGATTTTTTTGAAAACACAAAAGATAGATTTGTTCTTTAGTCAGATAGCAATTTAAGTGCCTAAAAATTAATTTAAAGAATACACGATGTTTGGTCGATTCTCTTTAGGCAACCTGCAAAACCAATGCATCAGTAGTCATGTTGTTTTTCATTCTTTGACAGGCGTATGTTTGATTGATAAATTCTTTGTCAAACGGAACTGCAAACATTAAAAGCCCAAAATTAGTTGCCAAAATAACATAAAAAAAATCATCAAAAGAAAATTCTAGCATGCAAACTGTAAATTAAACTAATCTAACAAGCATTTCCATTTTTTATGATTATCCTAGTTATGACAATTTTGATAGTACTATACTCTATCATTTATAACTTTTCAACTAGAGATAATTCAGAAAATCTCTTCGGTGGAAATGTGGATAACTTGGTTTTACAGAACATATTAAAATTTTGTTTATATCCAACAATTCAATAAAAAGTTATGCCCTTCGAACAGAGACTATTTTTGACTGTCACAGAAAAATAATTAAAATGATAGTACTGCACTCTGTCATTCCTCACTTTCAAACCAGAAATTATTAGGAAAATCTCTTCAGTGAAACTGTAGAAAACTTGGTTTTCAACAACATATCAAAAATTGGTTTAGATCCAACAGTTGAATAAAAAGTTATGCTCTCCAAAAAGAGACCATTTTTTACTGTCATAGAAGAACAAGCAAAAAGAAAGATTTTTATTTTCAAATTTAACACATGTTTATTAGTTATAAAAACCAAACATTAAATTTGTTCAAGAAACATTAGAAATATTGTAGTTGTGGGTTCGAGCCCCATGGTGGGTGCCAAAAATGTGTGTGTGAAAAGTGGACCTATATCTGTATCTGGAATACACAACACTTCAATTAAGTCATTAGATGCATGGTTTGTAAATCAACAATCAATGAGTAATAAACCATTACAAAGAAACCCATTGCCTTCTAGTAGATACGAGTTTAGATTTCTCTTAGATTGCTAAGCTATCTAGTGACTAGACAACACCTAAATGAAGGATTTTTAATCTATATGAGCATGGATTTAAGTTAGATGAATGCAAGATTTAAGCTAGATATGCAAGATTAATCTAGCATGATTTAAGAAATATATGAATATTTAAGCTAAATGATTTAAGAAATATGAAATAACTAATATGCAATATCTCAATGCAAATTCTCAATGAACCTAGAGCAAAAACAACATAATAACAATATATTCTCTAGGATTTTTTGAATGAGAGATGAGAGCCTAAATTTATAAAAAATTCAGAAAAAAACCAACGGCTAAGATCAAATGATGATGAGCGGTCGAGATTTTCCAAGAGGAAGCACAATCCAGGTGAATTGATGTGATTGGCTGTGATGCAGAGCATCTAGGAAAACCAATCACAACTCTAGGATCATGTTGATCCATCTATATTTTTACCATTATAAAAATTCATTAGAGGCATGTTCCATCATACTTCAACAATCAATCAATCAAGAAAACACAAACTTGATCCAGGTATCAAATTTGTCAACTTGTTGTCCCTTTGGATAGACCTGTACACAGAGGTATATAAATATCTAACCAGTTTATAAAAAACTCAATCCCTTTGGTTAGAACCTGAATAGATTTATTACAAGCAACATATCCCAAATTTAGCCAAATCCAATGGTTAGATTAAAAGTTATGGTCTTTTTACCAAGACCCATTTCTGCTATCCCCAAATAAGACATGTGCATGCCCAGTCCATCTAGGGCATCAAATATCTTTCACAAAACAAAACCAAATGATTCCAAACTAATAGAACATGAAATATTTATGGTTCTAGTTTCATAATATGTAAGCCATTAAATTTCAAATGGTTAAATCATTAGATAATCACAAACCCTTGTCTGCAACTCCATTGAAGATAGTTTAAAAATAGTTTTCACCAAAATCTTCACAACTTACACAAATGTGCATAAAAATGACTCAGCCTGAAATGAAATAAAAGGTGATTAATATATCTTTCCAATGAATCTATTTTGAGGTCATAATTCTTCCCAATGAGTCTGTACCAAATGCTGCAACATGACTGTTCTCAGGAAATCTCAAATCTGCAAACAACCACTTTCACCAAAACTTTCATAACTTATTCATTTAATCATTAAACTACACCAAACCAAAAGAATGAGAAAGAGGATTAATTACACTATCTAACCATTATAAATATAAAGGGTTTCCAGGCCATACATGGTCGTACAAGGCCTGGAAACAACAACTTAATAGAAAAACACCTATCAAAATGCAAGTTTTAAACACACCAATTTGTTCCAAAACTTTATCCTCCTTCTCTATTCTTCCAATAATGATTTGGTTTGACCAATACAACATATTTATTGACTCTTTGGTAGTTATAAACCATCCAACTACCTTTATGACCCTTCATCTTCCCTTTTACAACTTTATGTGCAATTTTTGCACTTTTACATTTTTGCAAATGTTGCACTTTTGCAATTTTCTTGCAACTTTGACACTTTTTCCTGATGACTCCCCAAATTGTAAAAACTCTTATAGACTATTTGAGATATTTTAAATTGATTTTTCCCTTCCATGGGTTATTTCAACAATCTTGACCTTATAGACCAAACTGGGACCTAAAGAACAACTTTTAACAACTTTATGCAAATAATTACAATAATTGATCTTGTCTTTACAAATGGATTCATCATGAATCAATACATCATAAAAATGATCAAAATGACTTAAAACATCACTTTTCTCCTGGTGACCTCATGTTCTTGGGTGCTCATGCACCATAAATGTAAACCAGAAGCTATAACTTGGTATGTGGTGATTATTTGGGTACCCAAGGTGTTCCAATTGCTGCCCTTGATAAATTGCAGGTTTTGAGGGTAGTTCCTTTGTTAAGTGCTTAAATTAGCCCTTCTAGCCATAGATGAGGGTTCATTAGTAATGGTACTTGCAAGAGGTTCCAGAACTTGTCCTTTGGTAGAAAGTGCTGCCCCAGGTTGGTGTTCAATAAAATCAAACAATCTTGGCCTATCCTTTGGAGTTTTTTGGTGGGAAGCCAAAAAGTGAGTTTTGAAGGCTAATAGGTCTAAGGAGCCAATTTGCACTTTGTGACTTTTGGGACTTGAACAACCAAATTAGAGGGTTGTTTGACATCATTTGAGTTTGTAGGAACCTATCAAACTTGTCTTGAGCCTTTGTTGGCCTATAAAACCATTTGGAGGGGTTGTGAGCAATTTGAGCCATTTTGAGCACTTTTGCCTATGGGGTTTGAAACCAAATATTGATAACTTTGCACACTGTCCCATTGTGGGGTTATGGGGATGGAAATAGGTGAGATGGGATGTTGAATTTATGCTCTTAAAGGTGTGAGGCTTGGTTGGAGTGAATCCTTAAAAAGGAGGGTTTGTTGCTTGGTTGAGTAAGTAACTTGGAACATTTTCAAGTTGTTTGAACCATATCTCTACATCAGGCTGCTTTTCTCAGTTTTAAAGGAAATTGAACTAAAATTAAGATATAATTAGAAAAAACCGATTTATTCTCTATTTCATTCAATTTTAATATTTAATTGTTTTAATTGCTTTCTTTGAGATTACTTATCAATTTTTAATTTGTTTTTCAAGATTATCTCCAATTGATTTCTTTTCTCAAATTTTTAATTCTTTTTTGGTCAATTAATTCATTTTTTGATTTGTTTCCTTTTTTGAAGATTTGTGCTCATAATTTTCAATTCCTCTTTCTTGATTTGTTTTTCTTTTTTGAAGATTTATGACAATTTTTATTTAATTTTCAAATTAATTCCTCTTTTTTGATGATTTAAAGGTAAATTGATTTATTTAATTAAATATGCAAAAGATATTTAATTAAAATAAATAAGATAATTGTTTAAAATGATTTACTTGGAATGATCAATTAATTAAATAAATATTTAATTAATATTGGTTGATTAATTTTGCCATGTGACATTTGATGATTAAAGAATTAATTGTGTGCTCAAGATTTATTTAATTGCCTTTGGTTAGGACGTTGGTGACGTTGTTGAGATTAGGGGCCCATGGTTTAGATGACCATTTTTAGGGTATTACAACTAGAGGTGCACTGGACTTCTGCACACTACCTCTGCTGGAGATTTGTTGACAACTCTATGTTGGCTGAGAAGGAATAGATCACCTATCATGTTGCTTGTTGCTACTCCTATCACCTTGTGATCTAGCATCATGCACAAAGCTACAACTCTGCAGATACTTCTTTTGGAATCGCTAGCTACTTTGAAAAGAAGGATAACTCCTGAAAACTCCAAAAGGTTGCGGCTATGCACCCCCCGCAACTGATCTTGAAGCTAGAGCACTAAACATTTGCACACTTGGCACACCTCCCAATGCAAAAGTCAAGTTCCCCTCAACCAATGATGCCTTCTCCATAACTACATCCATAGTCTTAGGCTTGAGAATCCAAACCCCACTGCTGATGTGGTCGCTAAGACCTTTAATAAAATGGTGGAACACAAAACATAGCCTCATCATCTGCAATCCCAACATACTTCTTAAGTTCAAAGAACTTACACTCATACTACTCCACTGTCATATTCTGTTGCCTCAAATCATGGCTCTCATCTTCTTTCCTTTTCCTCCAATGATCTAAAAAAAATCGGGCACAAATCCTCTCAAGAAATAACTCCTAAGATACTATCTTAATATCCAAATGGAGCTTCTTCTCCTCCATATGCCACCATATAGATGCAAAATCACAAATATGCATAATAGCACACCTATCCTTGGTGTTACTACTATTTGGATGCGTAAGAAAACACCTAACCATATCTAGAAGCCAAGTCTTCATCTCCATACCACTACTAGAACCATTGAAAGTAGGAGGACATAATCTAAGAAGATCTCTCATGTGACTAGTTGCACTCACATCCTAATTTGGAACAACATCAACTCTCCTCTGAGATGAGTGCAAATTCTCCCTCTCACACTCCTGACATCCAGAATGACGATAATCCTCCTATTGATTCTCCTCCTATCTCAGTCCCGAATGACCAAGAAGCTCCTGAAGCAAATTAACTAACTGTAGAACTACATCACTATTGGATATCATTGGCATATGATGAACTGGTATGTTGATATGATGATAATGTATGTTGTCATTGATGTCAATAAGTTCAAGTGAACCGGTATGAAGAGGTATGAGGAGATTTAGTGAACCGGTGTCGGGGTTTCACTAAGTGTGATTACCGGTTGGTAGTCTCAGCTCTATGGTTATTGGCTTGTCGATCCAGCTTGTGTGATGAACTGATGATACTCTATGATCGAGGTGCCACATCAACTTTGAGAGCATAAAGGATTGAGGTATGAGAAGATCGACCGTGTTTGAAGTCTACCTTGAGAAAGACTATTCTCCTTAGTGGCATACGAAGAAAACGTGATGGGTTACTGATTCCCATGAGCGGTGATGAATGAACGATGCAGATTGACTTGTGATCTATTTGAAATTGTAAAAGCTCTATGCAATATGTTTGGACGATCAGGATGAGATCGCCTGTATTGTAAACCTAAGATGTTTAGGGTTTAGGGTTTATGCCATCGACCTTTCTGTTACCTATAATGTCGATGATGTTTGTATTGAAAAGTTGTTGGCAAATGTTGTGTGTGTATCCAAGTGAAGAGATACTTGATACTTGCCAGACCATTAAAAAGGGAAACTGCAAAGTGTGATTGCAGAGTAAAGGATACGAAAAGGATCTGCCTTGGCATGTAGTGCTGTTATCAGATCATAGTTTTACTTGTTGTCTTTTAACCATTGCAATAGTTGGAAAATCCCACCGGTTAGCTTTAACAGGCTTATTGTAAAACCTATAACCAGGTGACTCAAGATCATTGAGTTCTTTAAATCCTTAAGCGAGGTAACCTTTAACAGGGTTTCAACCTTTAACAAGGTATATATCCATCTCTTAACCGGGTGATCTCTAACAGGATCGGTTCCTAACAGAACCTTATTGTAAAGTCGTTAACCAGACTAGGCTCCTAACAGGGCGAGCTTCAAAAGAGTTCAAAACAAGCTTGTGGGTATTCGTTCCCACCGTGGTTTTTCCCATTTAGGTTTCCACATGAAAAATCTGTGTGTCATGTGTTATGCTTTTTTCATGTGATGTTTATGAAGTATTTGGTTGAAAGTTCATGCATGCAGAATTAATAGGTTATGGTATTACTAGCGTACCATATGCATATGTTTATGGGTGAAAGTTGATGTTGTACATTGATCGTATTTGATGTATTTAGACTTATCAGTTTATGGTGTCTGGTGTCTTACTGTGTTTGACCGGTATTGCATGGTTAAGTTCAGTAATAGTTGTAGACACCTAAAATTGTCCTATCTAATTACATAAATATCTTTATTTATTTAATTATCTAAGCCTAATTCTTCTATTAATTGAATAAATCTTTATTTATTTAATTAATTCATTTATCCTCCTCTAGCCTTATTTCTCATTTAAATAAATACCTTTATTTATTTAAATTACCCTTTTCCTAAATTAAATAAATATCTTATTTATTTAATTGATCCCACTTCTTCTATTAATTAAATGAATCTTTATTTATTTAATTAATTCATTAACCTTTTCTACTCATGACACATGTCATTCATCTCTTAATTCCTACACTACCTACCCTTTAATTATTTTCTTATTTTCTCTACCTACCCTCTAATCATAGCCGACCATTTATCTTTTACACCTCTCAATCTTATCCCTTCATTTCCAAAAGTGTCTTCTATATAAGGTGATGCTTCCTTCATTATCAACCCCCGATGGTTACTCGACTACACTACGCTTTTGAACTTTCATATGCGATCCTACTTGCAACCACATTTCCGTTCTTTGTTGAGATCTTGTGCATATATAAAATCTGAGAGCAAATATATCAAGCAAGATCAATGGAGATAGGAAGAATGGAGATTCAAACCCTATTGGACATGTGATGGTATAATCTTTGTGATTTCATTTGATTTGCATTGTCTTAGGTAATCTTCATATGTTATGGTGGATCTTTGTTGTTGTTAGGCTAGGGTTTTGTGGTTGAATTCATTTAGTCTTTCAATATTGTTGTTATCCACTTTCACCATAAACAATAGTGATAACCAGTTGGTATTGCTTTAGCTAGATAAGTCGTTGAGAGTTTTTATCTGTACTGATTCACCCCCCCCTCTTAGTACATGTTGGGGTATCTGTTGTTCATCATTATTCATCAATCACCACCCTTATGATCTTGTAGTTTCTCCTCGTGGTGTGAATATTCAAAAACCTCAAGCTGAGGATTTTGTCGAGTACCCATACGACCACCACGTCTGTGACCTCTACCTCTAGTAGACATCTTGTATAACCATGATGCAAAGAAACTATAAGCTAAAATGTAAGGCAACTAAAGCAAGAAAACAACAAGAAGGGATAACCCAAGCTATACTGATAATATGCACAATGGGTTCATGTAAAACTAGAGTACCCAGTGTATAAACTTGGCTTTGGTACCAAATTTAATGCTCACCAAAACACAAATCTGGTTAACTGCAACAACAACCAAGATAAGAAAATTGATAGCACAACACAACACCAAGATTTTGATGTGGAAAACCCAGTTAAGGGTAAAACCATGGTGGGAACCTACCCACAATAAAATGACTCTGTAGTCATATGTGAAAATAATTCCTGAAAAATCGGATCTTTGAAAATTAGGGTTTTGCATTATTTTACTCATATCTCACAAACTGCTTGGATTTGTTGCAAAATTTTTTTTATGCAGGTTTGGAAGACCATCAGGACTATCTAGTAAAAATTTCATATTTTTTGGATCGATTTTGAATTTTATATGAATTTTTTATGAATGTTCATAAAAAATTAATTTTTGGAGCAAATTAGCAATTTTTTTGGATTTTCTTACATTTCTGGAAATCTCTTGAAATTTTACAGGTGGTCTTTTTTTTATGATGAATCAGATCTTTGAATTGGTCAACAAAATGCATTATTGAAGGCCCCTATTTCACAAAGTCTTTTGCATCTAAAATTTACCTAACTTGTGTGCTTGCAGGAAGGGGTGATCATTTGAAACAATCCAAACTACTAATAAATCTTTGTTGCAGGACCTTGACAAATATTTTATTTTGATCTTTATTGTGCCTTGTTTTCATATATTATCAAACACTTCAATTGGTGCACTAAAATTGAACTAGTGTCTTTTGTGTCTTGGGCAATAGGCTCTTTTTGTTTCATCTTTAGAGGGCCTGTCTCCCTGTGTGGTCATTAGGACTACTAGTGAGGAGAGAACGACCCAAGTGGTAGGGAGGAAAAGCCATCCTCTTCTGAACCACTATAAAAAACTGTATTCATGGTGAAAGCTATGGATAACGTGCGCTGATTAGTTCATACCGACACTATGTCTCCCCATAAACCCGTTTGATCAAATTTATTTGATCAGTTGTAGGGTGTAACCCCTACCAGCTGGGAGCCTTTTGTATTTATAGAGCTAAAAGTGCCACATGTATGGCCACATGAGCGGATGCCCTTACTAGCACCTTTTTGTTTTAGAAGCCAAAATCCTTCTAGTTGTTGGGGCAGGAGGTCAGACCTCTGGTAGCGGCCCACACACATACGGTTCTTAGTAGAGATACAAAGTTCACCACGGGGAGTTTTTGTGGGGACTGATGCTTGGCTGCCCCGAGCAGTGAGTGCCGAGGGTGGAGCCAGTGGGGTCAAGCATCTAAGTATCCACTCTGAATAGCGTAGCCTCATGTGGGAATCAACAACTATTGTCCTGGCTAGCCATAAGAATTGTGCTTGTCTTATTTTGAACAATCAAACATTCAAGACCAAACATTAAAACATTGTGTCTTTTGTGTCATCAAGTGTATGCAAAACAATTTTACATCAAACAACACACTTTCTTTTGAGTCATGTTGAGTCTAAACACTTGCAAACATTGAGTCCTCATCAACATTGTGTCCTCTTGTCATGAAAAATAGTCAAAAATTCCGTTTTGGTCACAACAAGTCACTTCACAGATTGGAAAAATTTACAGTCCAACAAACAAGAGCAATCAGTTTCAGAATTCTTGAGCTTCGTAAGCTATCTCTTCAAGTTTTCATCTAGAATTCAACCTGTCTTTGGGTCTCACAAAGTCCATCATTACTCTACACCTTACATTACATTCACATTTTTCTAAACTTGAGTCAAAAGGTCACTTGCTTGTCCTCATCATACTTTGTCAACACACTACATACAACAACATTTTGCTAAGTGGTCCCTCATCAAGGTCTATCACCTTTGGGTCTCATTTGGTCTTACTTAGAGTCAAGGTCAACTTACCTCATCAAGAGAAACTATCATCTCTTTGGAAGCCACACCTACTCTACTACATACATACTTGGTCTTACACTTTGGACATTGCAAGTACACTTTAGATTCATTTACATTCCATCCAACTCTTGGTCTTCATACTCTTTCCATCTTTCATCTAGTCTCACACATCTTGGTCAAGACCTAGTTCATGGTTGAAACCCACTCCCAAAAATCTAGGAGAGAAGCTAAAGAGGCTCAAGAGTCCGCAAACATGAGTTCCTATGAGTATGACAATGATATCTTTTTCAATTCTGATCATACTACATTACCTGACATGGATGCTTATAGAAACATTCCAAATGTTGAGAACATGGATACTATAAACAACAATGGTACAAACAATGACAATATGGACAACATTTCTGTACATTCAGCAGAAGTGGAAGACTCCATTATGGATCCCCATTTCAATCGATTGGTTGAGGAAATAATGAGGAGAGATAGACAATATTTCTTACAAGTGATGGCACAAAGTGGAGCCAAGATACCTCATGATTTTGATATGTCTCAAATAATGGAACATCAACCTTTGCAACAACCTCACCTCAACATGTATTAAAGGAGGCCTAATAGTGGAGGCAATAGAGGACCACATATGGTGCTTGAATCACCATCATCTTTGTTTCAAAAACTAGAGGTCCCATACACACATGGTCAAGCATATGATACTCACCTTCGCAGACCATTATGGAAGCCTTATGCAGAAAAATATACTCAATCACATACCAATGCTAAGGACCAACCACCAAAGCAATTGGATATCCAAAGGCATGTTCAAAATTTGGACACAAGGAAACCCTTTGTCAAATTCGGGGGCAACACACTACAACAAACTCATGACATGCCTATAGAGTATGGTATACATGGACAAAGCAGATATTCAATTCCTCATCATGACTCTTGTCAAGCCCAAAATTTAGGGCAAAAATAGAATGATTTTTTTTTTAAAATACTAACTAAATAACGTTAAGTTCGCTAACACGAATGCACTAAGCAATTTTGGTTTTAACTATGTTTAAAACAATCATTTCCTACTATTTAAATAGCAGAAATTAAATTAAGATTAACTATGGATTAAAATAGACTAGCTCATTTTTGCTCAATCTAATTAACTTTATAAATAAATATCAACTTCATAATATTCCGAATTTAAATATTCAAGCTATTCAAATTTTAAGCTAATAATAACTTTATTAATATTTATCTCATGAATACCTAAACCTATTTAAGCTAGAAATAAATATTAATTTCATTACTAATCAGCTCATGGACTTCTCATTAAATTTAAATTTTAAAATAAATATGGACTTCACTAACATTTAAACAAGTCATTTTAAAAAAAAAATTTAAAGTCTAATGTTAATTCATTAAAATTGGATTTCTAGCATTTCAATTTTCTTGAAATTTATAATTAAATAATACCACCACACTTATATTTAAATATAATTAATATTATATAAATATAATACTAATATATTTTAAAAACTAAGTGGGTTTGCCATGCAACCCTAACCCTTATTAAAAACTATAAACTAGTCCCCCCCCCACCTTTATTTTATTTTAATACTCATTCTTCATTTATTTACCCTAGCCCTAACCGGGCTAGGGTTTCATATTATTTTATTGTTATGTTGCAGGGTTTATTGAAGGTCGGCGGCCGAACTAACAGTGGCGGCCGAGTTTGTGGAGGAGGGAAAAAAAAGGAGCGGTGCCGCCAATGGGACGACCCACTGTGTGGGTCGCGGCCCTTGGCCGCTGTGTGTGTCGCGGCCCGCACAGTGGCTGCGGCCACTAGTGTGATCCGTGGCCCACACAGGGAGCACAGGCCCTGTGCGTTCCATGGCCCGCACAGAGGTTGTGGCCTCTATGTTGGTCGCGACCCGCACAGGGTCCGCGTGCCCTGCGCATCCCTTCTCAAAAAGCCTTCTTTTTTTTAATTTTTTTTTTTTTAATAATATATATATATATATATAATGATATATATATTCTTAGGTTTACATCATCATTTGCTTTGCAGGTAATTTTTATGATATATTTTATATATAAGTATATATAAATATATAAATGAAATCTACATGTATATAATTATATATATTTATAAATAATTTATATTATTATTTCATTTCTTAAAATAACCCGAAATCATGGACGATTCTGATTTTTCAATCGTAAGAAAGGAAGTATAGTAATAAATCTATTTAATGTAAGGATATTTTTCCATAAATATATTGTACTATATTCTTTTTTTTTTCTTTTACAGAAAACAAAATTATTAAATTATTGTTAAATCTACAAGATGCATGCAAATCTAGTTAATGCCTCTCCTATTTATTTTTATTTTAAATGCCTAAAAATGGAATAAATTTCCTGCTAAACTATTTATCATAACACATCGGATATACTTTTTTTTTTTAACTTAAGAAATACTAATTTAGGAATACATTATTCGTTTCTGCAATAAATACATTTACTGATTCTACATTTATTACAATAACTAAATAACCACTTTTTTTTAATTTAAAAGCTAACAACAAATACAACTCATATTTTTCTGCAATTAAAATGAAGACAAATTCTTAGACAAAAAGACAAACACAGAATTAAATAAAACTGATTTTCATATTACAAAGACTATTGCATGCAATTCAAAAGTAACTCTTTTCAAATAGAAATATGAATATATCTAGCTTTTTACAATATTAAAGATATTCTGCAAGGTTTACAAGATGTTTTCTTTATTTAAATACAATCACTAATCTCATGTCTATATTTTGAATTTACATTTAGCCTCTCATTCCAATGAATGAGGGTGTATTTCTCCTATTAAAACTAATAACTACAAATGAAATTAGATTTCTTCAACAATAATCTTCTGCAACTTTTCACTTGTCCTATTCTTTTCTCCCGACAATCCTGCATAATAATTCACAAATATGACCATGGAGTGCTCACCTCCCAGCCTAGGCTAACTGGTAGCCACCCCCGAGCTTGGAGAACCAAGCCCTAGATGGGTAACAAACATGCAAACACATAGAAGATAGAAACACACAGATTTCAAACACACTCCCAACTTGGTTACACTGCACCACACTTTGGTGATGACCTTTTCAAGGGTGGTAGTGGACCAATACCCTGAGGAGAACTGCAAATATGGAAAACATGTAGCCACCTCATGGCACAACAAATACATCAAGAATTTCAACCCCTTATTCCTTATGCCCCCCAAGGCATTCTAGCCTTATATCCCTCCTTATGACCCCCATTGCACAAACAGGCCATGCAGCAAGGGTCACACAAAAATCCCTTGTGATCGCTCTCATAATGAGAGTCTCTCACTCGAGAGTTGTCACTGCTACCACCTACAAGATCCTCCTCTCTCCCAAGAGTAAGAGGTCTTGAAAAACTCCCAAAAACACATATAAAACAATATACAAAAATACCAAGTGAAATTTCCAAAAAAGACATACAAGAAAACAAATTTCTTACACCAGCATACTTTCAAATACATGCAAAAAGAAGTCATTTTAAGAATAATGAAACCAACCTTAATCTGCCCAAAGGTAGGATAGTATTTGAGGAAGAGCTCCCCAATTCCACGGATCTTTTTCTTCTACCCTTAGCCAAATTTTTACTTTTCAAATCTATTCTCTTCTTTTTCAAAAAAAAAAATTCTCTTGTCTCCAAAAATGGAGAGTGGGTGATTACCCTCAAATTTTCAAATTCTTGCTTAAGAAGCTCCTTCTCTCAGTTCTCACAAGTTTCTAAAAACTAAAGAGGAAAGTAAGACAGAATGGGAAAGAGAACTCTCATTCGAATAGGAAAGTTTACAACTAGGTTCAAACTTCTAATTTCAATTTTCGCACAACTCAGAAAAGCCAAATTTTAGAGTGTCTAAAAGGTCACTTAGGAGTAGAAACTTGCCCAAAATTACCCCTAACCCTTAGGTATACCTTATGGGCTTTAGGAAACCTTATTAAACTACCCCTAGGTGTTCATTTAACCCATTTTAAACCTCTCTGAAGTTTATTTTCGGGTCAAACATATGTTGACCTCTCCAAAGATTCTTTTCCCAAGGTATTTATGACATCCCGTTACATTATTTGAAAAAGATATAGTTGAACACTTTCCCACCAAGAGACAAAAATAAAACATTTAAACTTAAATCCACACATGTGTCAAGTGACACAAATAAAACACTTTTACAATTTAAAACATGAAATCGTCTCTTGTGGATTTTACACAATAAATTTAAATAACACTTAACACGCATGCAACAAATACTGTTACGAATAAAATACAACACAAACGGGGTGTTGTCTCTCCAAATAGACAACCCCTGGCTTACAAACATACATAAGTCTAGGTTTGGTTCTCCATAAATTTCCATGGTCACATGGATAACTTCCTGCACATCTCAATTTACACATTAGTACTTTCAAATATCCACATATAATATAATTCAAAGGAATAACAATACACATCATCACTTGCATACAATTTACATCTGAACAGATTAAATACATCTTTTATCAAGCAATTTCACATAAGCATTTTCATCCTAATTCACATAAACTAAACCATACATCATAGTTCTATTATCATAGTAAAGTCCTTGCAAATTCAATAACGACATCTATCATCGCAATATCATCTTATCTAACAATCATGTAGTGTTCTAACTCATAAAGCATATAAGTAAATCATCAAAATATAGCAATGTTATCCAAATCCTGAAATCATATAAGTTTTAAATTCCAAAATGCATCAAAATAAAGTATCCATAATAGTCAATATATAAAAATCACTGAAATGCCAGACTAAGTCGAGGTGAGGCCTCACAACTCTATACCAAGTGGTCCATATACGCAACATCATTATAGACCTCCTCCATATGAACATGTGTATGATCAATACCATCCATATATGCAACATGCTCCTCCTCCAATCAGCGTCTCAAGCATGGGTTATGGTCCAAGAAGTCGATCTCCACCTAAGAACAATTTGGAACAGTAAATCAAGGATTTACAAAAGAAAATGGAGGACATAAATACATCAAAGCCAACTTACACAATGAGAGACATATGTCCCTATCCATTTGAAAAAATCATTCCAATACCTCCATTTCCTACACACTTTGTGACACCCATTTCCTACACACTTTGTGACACCTAAGTTTGATAAGTACAGAGGAAAAGGGGATCCTAAGGCACACATAAGACAGTTTTTCACAGCTTGCATTGAGGTGGCAGCAGAAGAGACATATTTGATGAGATTATTCCCACAAAGCTTAGGCGATCAAGCTATGGAATGGTTCTCCCAACTTCCACCTGGAATTTAAGTCATGGGGTGACTTAGCAGAGGCATTTATTCAACATTTCTTATACAACATAGAGACAAACATATCAGTCACTACTTTGTGCAACACCAAACAAAGGGATGGAGAATCTTTTTCATCATTTTTACAGAGATGGAGAAATCTAGCCAGCAGATGCTCTTGTGAAATTCCACAAAAACAAATGGTAGAAATGTTCACTCAGAATGTTAACAAAGACATTGGTTATGACCTAAGAAAAGCTTGTTTGTCCACCTTGAAAAAGGTCATTGAAAAAGGCTTAGCAACAGAGAAGGTCCTAATTGAACAAGGAGTAATTAAAATATTCAAAGAAAATAGAGAGGACTTTAAAGGAAAAGATAAGCCAAGATTTTGGAATAAAAACAAGAACACAATCAATGATGGTGTTGTTGATGCCAATACAGTGCGACCCAAAATCACTTTTTTTGGATCAAGCTCTACAAACAATCAAGTGAATACTCAAACAACTTCAAAATCATGAAGTACACCCCATTGGGAGAACCACTAGAGTCAGTTTTCAAAAAACTAGTGGCAAACAAAATAATAACAATTCCAGATTTACCTCCATATGAGCCAAAGGTCAAACCAAATTGGTGGAATGATGATGAGTATTGTGAATTTCATAAGAGCAAAGGTCATAAGACAAGAAATTGTCATCAGCTAAAGAATATCATACAAGATCTTATTGATAGAGGTGAAATTGAGATTGAAGGACACTCATCCAATCAAGAACATGAGATGTTTAAGGAACCATTCCCAAAGCATGACAAGGGAAAAGCTAAAGCCACAAATGACCAAACCAACTATACTAGAACATCTTATAACTATGATTCAACTATCAATCACATTTCAATGGACAATTATGTCTCTACCATTATCATCAAGGACAAAACGCCTGAGAATTCTACCCAAAGACCCAATATTGTCCTAAAAGGCGTTGGATCTTCTTCCGAACCTAACTCTGAATGTAATGTTAAAACTCGTCGAGGTAAATTCACTTTGCAAGGTGCTCCAACTAAAAACACCACTTCCACATCAACCAAACCTGAGTATGACCTTGTAGAATAGTTAGGGAAGACACTCGCACTCACCTCCATCCTTGAGCTCTTGCGCATATCCCCCGCACATAAAGCCATTCTTGACAAAATCTTGAGAGACACTTCCGTCCCTACTAATCTGAACGTGGACCAGTTTCAAGCCATGGTGGGATACCTTTCCATTCCACACTCCCTTACATTCACAGAAGCCGATGATGCCTCCATAAGTCAACCACATAATGCACCGTTACACATTGAAGCCTTCCTACACAAACATCAAATAAAATGAGTCCCGATAGATGGAGGAGCAGGTGTGAACATTTGTACTTTGAACACAATAATACAATTAGGATATTCTGAAAAAGCTATGAATGCTACAAACAAAATTACCATCAAGGCATATGATGATGAAGAGTGTTCATCCAAAGGCACAGTCACCTTACCTCTCAGAGTTGGGCCAATTACAAAGGATGTGGTTTGTCAAGTCCTAGACCTAGATCTCACATACAACATATTGCTAGGACATCCATGGATTCATGAGATGAGCATAGTACCATTTACATATCATTGATGTATCAAGTTTCCACACAACGGAGTTGAAGTGACCATCAAAGCTGATCCAAATCCATTCATATATTGCAACAATATGTGACCTAGATCAGAAATAACAATCCTAGTCAATCGACAAGCTATTCCTTCATCAGCCTATGTGGATCTAGAATGATTGAAAGCTTCTACATCCAAACAAGCAGAGCTAAAAGAAAAGTTCAAGATTAAAGACCTAGGATGTGGTGAGTATATATTTCATGTTGACCAAATCCCATTATCTCCTAAGGTATTCAGTCAACAGGAATAACCTACAAATAATTTTCAATGCCAAGGAATTGGGTGTGAACCACCTAGTGTTGTGGCTACTAAGTCTGAATACAAATCTCCTCTAGTGGTGCAAGTATCTCTTGACATCAGTAGTCCTAAGAATGGTTCCAACAAAGAATCTATTGAGCGTATTGCCAGCCCTCTTGAGAACTCACATAGAATTACCGTTTCATCCACTCATTCCATTTCCAGTCCACTCCTAGACTTGGATCAACAAGAATCAGAAAAGCCCTTACTCATTGGGGATCAAAAATCAAGCTTTGAAAAGAAAGATCTAAAAGTCAAAAATAAAGAAAAGTCCTTTAGTCCAAATCAAAATCAAAAGCTATTGGACTTTGAGGTCAAGGATAAAAATCCTATGAAAGAAAAAGAACAAGAGATGATCTCCCCTAATATCAAAATAACTGGGGGCAAAAGTTCTACAATTTTAAGTCAAAAAGAATACTTGCTGATCCTAAGTCTCCATCATGCTATCCTACTTTCACTTGTTTTCACCATCATAAGCCTTCATAACTCATCCACTTGTTCCACACATCATTTCCCTTCTGGCGATACATCATGGACCTTTAATGGAACTTTCTTGAAGGACTTTGTTGTCAGGGATGCCCAAACGTCTTTAAGTGACACGCATACGGGCCTATGTAGTCCACATGCTAGTAATTCTATCTCAGTTCTTTTATCAAGGAAGACAGTCACTCAAGCTACACATCATTCATTTAAAGAATGACATAGCTACAATCATAAAGTCAATCCTCGCACATTTGACGTAGGTGACTTGGTTCTCAGAGAAAATCCTAAAAATCAGCAAGATAGAGAGAAGAAGGGCAAGTTCGAACCAAACTGACTTGGTCTTTACATCATCACAACAACATATGGATCTAGTGCATATCATCTCTCAACCATAAAGGGTGAACCTTTAGAGGATCCTATCAATAGTATGCACCTTCATAGGTTTTACACATAGCTCTTCAAAATATCCTAATTTGAAAATACAAAAAAAAATAAAAAATCATAAAACATAAAAAATCGTTACTTGGTGAAAACCTAGCAAACAGGCACCTTGTGACACAAAAAAAACATTTCGTCCAAAGGTAAAAACCACTCTGGTGGTGCCCTGGGCAAGTACCATGGTGAAAACCAGGTCACCGGCACCATGTGTAGAGATATTGCTCCTCCCTCCTTCAGGATTCCATCTCATCCTTTCACTTTGCACACACTCACAACCTATCCATCCATAATAAACTTACCCATTCCCATCATGGCTTGTTATTGATCTACCCAAGATTGGTTAGCCATTCATAATAACATTCCTTTTCACCCCTTTCCATCCATAATAAATCAGATTCTATCTGTGGCTAAGGCAAATCCTATGTCTCGTGACGGGTGTGGAACTGAGAAGCATCGCCTGTTCTGAGGAGTATAGTTTCTTCCAGTTTTTTTCAGTCTATCCACGCACAATCCGCAATAAAGAAACACTTGCATCGCCAATCCACAATAAAGTTTCGGCTTCTCCACAATAAAGTATCAGTTTCATGGATTCAGTCAGTTTCAGATGACACATCAGCAACAATGGGCTTCAACAAATCAAATCTTTCAATAGACTTAGACAACATTATGGTTCAGTGCTATATATCCTTTTGTGAAAGTAAAACATTGTGACCACAATCAAATAAGACTTATACAAGTGACAAGAGACATTAAACCTGAGGACTACAGTGGATGTTGGTGTCGAGTCTTGGTTTTCTTTTGATTTTATCTTTCTAGTGACATGTCTTTTAGCTTTTCCAGGATGTCTCTGACTAGAGATTCTATCTCCAGGATGTCTTTGACTAGAAAGGCGAGGATGGGGTATCGTCACCTATTTTTCTTTGATGTCTGTGGATTGTCTCTTAGTAATGCTATGACTTGTCCAAGGATATGAGGACACTATGAGTCTAGTGTGAACTGGGGCATTCCTTGTTTGAGACTGTCTTATCTCCATGCAAACGGGTACAATGACTTTCTGGGTCAAACATATGCCTGGATTACCATAACCTATTTTGCCATAATAAAGCTCAATGATGACGACACACAAGAAGCTCTTTCACTTTCATATCTTCTATCTTCCATCCCCCATTCTTGATTGACTTCCATCATCCTTCTTGAGTCCGCGTAGCCTGCTATCACACGACTGAGTATAATGACACACCAAAAATATTTGCATTTCATGTAGTTTGTACCTGCATTACCACATATTAAACATTTCATACATACATATAGATATCACAATTGCATCACATCCTGCACACAACACATGTTAGCACATTTTAAATTTTCATCATATAAATAGTCATTTGCATTATCATATTCATCTACATTTCAAACATTCACATTTGCATTTGCATAAACATATTCAAAACATAAAAGAACAAAAAAATATTGCATTGCATCATATACATATTTGCATCCATAACATAAGAATCACATCGAAACATACATTACATAGGTACACATGCATATAGCTGCCGCAAAGATGAATCATCTCATATATATCAAAATCATATGGCTACAATCACTCAAAGGTGTCTACATCATCATACAAAATGGTATAAAACTGATACATAGGGAGCCCTCTAAGGCTATGATAAACTCCCTCCCTCAGAGCCGCCTGGCCTCGACAGAGCCTGAGCCCTGGAAGGACCCACTCCAAGATCATCTCTCCTGTCCCCTCTATCTGGTGGTGGTGGAGGACCCATAACCCCACTGCTGGATACCTGTCTCCTATCCCTCCCTCTTGTTGTTGCCCGCGATGGTCTACAGAAGCTCCTAGCCTGCTACTCTAGTGGCACAACCCCATAGTATAGGTCTCTCCAGTAGCCTATCTCCTCCCCGACTTGCAAAACATAAGCATAACCAGCTTCTATGTCCTCTACTCCCTGCCTCCTTGCCCTCAGTGCCATCTTAGCCTTTGTATAGTGCTAAATGGCCTGATCCGTCTCTCTCTCTATGTCCCTCAACTGTCTCCTAAGCCTAGCCGTCTCCCGCTCTAGATCCTGGATCTCATTTGCCTATCCTTGGCAGACCTCCCTTAACTCTAGTAGCTCATCCTGCTCCTCTTCCTCTCCCCCTATACCTGTGGCTGCTCATGCCCCTATACCTATGGCTTCTCATGTGGCCGCCCCTGCCCCTGTCCCTATTCCTGTCCCTGTACCTGTCTAGGACCCTATGCTGCTGGCACTTGTAATGGTAAACCACCTCAGCCTCTCACCACCCGAGCCTGGCTCTCCTCCCCACCCTCTCTCCGTGGAGCCACTCTCCTCTCTCCTATCATCCCTCACCTCCTCCATTGACCTCTACCTCTGCCATCTCCATCATCATCCTCATCCCCCCCACCATCTCCATCTATCTGCTCCCATGGGTTTGTCAGTCATGGAAATGGATGCTTAGCCAAATATGCAGTATACTCTGCATCCATCCCTGCATCCTCTATCTCTGGCCACATATCCCAAGGCATGGGCACCATCTCTACCAGTTGCATCATGGCCTGATCTCTCACTGTCCGAGCATACATCCCAGAAACCCATGGCATCCGCTGAATCCTACCAAATTGCCTACAAACCCGGTCAACCAACTGCCTCTTCAGTACATAGGGAATCCACCCAATCAGATAATTTCTCCTAAAGGTGTATGGCAGCTCCACTATGTCATCCTCCCACTCCTCGCACTCTCGGTATGGCCTCCATACTACAGTGTCAATCTCATCGATGACCCTGCGCCAGTGCTCTAGTCTCCTGATCCACAGTTGAGATGTAATCATATCATATAAGTGAACAAAACTACACCCATGGCCCCTGCCTCCTAAATGTATACCTCAATCACTACTCTATCCTCAAATGTCAGCTCCGGTCGTAAAATCTGAGTCGATGGGAATCTTCTGTGACTCCAGCATAGGTAGGTACTCCTGTAGTCAAACAAATCAACTATGTCAGTTAAAGTGGCATTCACTATTCATCACAAAATGCTGCTTATTATCGTAAGTGTTCATGATACTCTATCCTCATGACACTCACTGTTCATCATAAAGTGTTGTTGTTTATCCTAGTGGTACTCCCTGTTCATCACAAAGTACTACGTGTTTTGCACTCCCTATTAATCACAAAGTGCTGATCTTTTTAGTACTCCCTGTTCATCACAAAGTACTATGTCTTGGTACTCATTGTTCATCACAAAGTACCTCGATCTATCCTAACCTAGGGCCTCTACTTGAGTGTATCCTCTTGAGTAGTTTCCTAATTGGCAACGTATGTTCTATCACATAATTGTCAATCCTAGCCCTATCTGCTATCCTAGTCTTCCTTAGAGGACCTACTTGAGTGTATCCTCTCAGTAGCTTATCCAATCAATAGAGTATGTTCATCACAGAACTGCCGATTCGACTTAGAAGACATAAACACGCTTACATACTGCACATACACTCTTGCTCTGCACAGATGGCCTATGCTCTGTACAGACGTGCCTTCTCTTCACAGATGTGCCCACATAGCACAAATGCGCCTGAACAAGGCAGACACACTCGCATTTGACAAAGACGCCTTTTCATTCATAGACGCGCCTGACACAAACATAGATGCACCTAGCCAACCTTGACTTGGCTAGCACTAGCACAGATGCGCCTTAGCATTTTTTTACCCCTACTTGACATATATAAAATGCACATTTATTATCCTACCTAACATGCATTTATGACAACATTTATCATGACAAAGTACAAGGAGGTTTTGTGGTACTTATCGGCTCTCCTACATTTGTTGGCCTCTGAAATCGGCGAATGCGATCGAATCTATGCACCAATGCCATCGCTACTAACTGTTGCTACTCTATTCTCTCTCTGCACTCTAATCTCTTGGATGTGTGGATGACAATGAGGATGTTTTCCCCTTGTGGTCTATCTTATAGACTGCGCTAGCCCTAGCCCTAGCCCTCATTTCTCGAGTCAATCTTCATTATCCCATGACTCTATCACTCTATCCTATCTAGTTAATCCATTCTAGCCTTTCTTTCTTATGGAGAGATTATCTCCAATCTTTTCAAACATTTTCATCCAATCTCTTGAGGGGGCATATCATTCCCATCTTGGGGCAACTTTGTATCAGTTCATATTATCTTCTTTGAAACAACGCAACAAGTTGCATTGTCTCAAAGAGGGGCAAAATGTAGACACCTAAAATTGTCCTATATAATTAAATAAATATCTTTATTTATTTAAATATCTAAGCCTAATTCTTCTATTAATTGAATAAATCTTTATTTATTTAATTTATTCATTTATCTTCTTCTAGCCTTATTTCTCATTTAAATAAATACCTTTATTTATTTAAATTACCCTTTTCCTAAATTAAATAAATATCTTATTTATTTAATTGATCCCACTTCTATTAATTAAATGAATCTTTATTTATTTAATTAATTCATTAACCTTTTCTACCCATGACACATGTCATTCATCTCTTAATTCCTACACTACTTACCCTTTAATTATTTTCTTATTTTCTCTACCTACCCTCTAATCATAGCCGATCATTTATCTTTTACACCTCTCAATCTTATCCCTCCATTTCCAAAAGTGTCTTCTATATAAGGAGATGCTTCCTTCATTATCAATCCCCGATGATTACTCGACTACACTACACTTTTGAACTTTCATATCCGATCCTACTTGCAACCACATTTCCATTCTTTGTTCAGCTCTTGTGCATATATAAAATCTGAGAGCAAATATATCAAGAAAGATCAATGGAGATAGGAAGAATGTAGATTCAAACCCTATTGGACATGTGATGGTATAATCTTTGTGATTTCATTTGATTTGCATTGTCTTAGGTAATCTTCATATGTTATGGTGGATCTTTGTTGTTGTTAGGCTAGGGTTTTGTGGTTGAATTCATTTAGTCTTTCAATATTGTTGTTATCCACTTTCACCATAAACAATAGTGATAACCAGTTGGTATTGCTTTAGCTAGATAAGTCATTGAGAGTTTTTATCTGTACTGATTCACCCCCCCCTCTTAGTACATGTTGGGGTATCTGTTGTTCATCATTATTCATCAATCACCACCCTTATGATCTTGCAGTTGCTCCTCGTGGTGTGAATCTTCAAAAACCTCAAGCTGAGGATTTTGTCAAGTACCCATGCGACCACCACGTCTGTGACCTCTACCTCTAGTAGACATCTTGTCTAACCAAGATGCAAATAAACTATAAGATAAAATATAAGGCAACTAAAGAAAGAAAACAACAAGAAGGGATAACCCAAGCTATACTGATAATATGCACAATGGGTTCATGTAAAACTAGAGTACCTAGTGTATAAACTTCGCTTTGGTACCAATTTTAATGCCCACCAAAACACAAATCTGGTTAACTGCAACAACAACCAAGATAAGAAAATTGATAGCACAACACAACACCAAGATTTTGATGTGGAAAACCCAGTTAAGGGTAAAACCATGGTGGGAACCTACCCACAATAAAATGACTCTGTAGTCATATGTGAAAATAATTACAATGGGGAATGTAACATGCATTCAGTCTCACTACCTAGATCTCACTGCTCAAAATACAATAACCTAAAAGGCTATAACCCTAAGGAAAGGTTCACTACCTTACAAATAAGTTTCATTGACTTATAAAATATTTGGACAACAATCTAGAATCAAATGAACTGAAAGAATAACATCTGCAAATGCCTGATGACAATTTCGATTAAGCACAATTGTTTACTCTGCAACACTCCAATCTTTGCTCAATCATAATGCCAAAGGATGTATTTACCTGATCACACCTTTACCATTCTCTGATAATGTAGATACAACACCGATATATAATTTACATGACTTTATCACCTATTTATATAATTCATCAACCTTGACTACAAGGTCAGCCAAACCCTCAACTCATAATTAAAAATTTACATCACATGATGCAAAGATCATCCATTGGACCAATATTATGATATACATGACGTAAAATGGACCTAAACCAAATGCTCAAATATGCAACACCACCATAAATCATGCGAAGATCAGTCACAACATGCTACACCACCAAATAGGTCTCATATAGCATGAACAACAACATCGGATAAATAAAACACCATAACCATGCACAACAATCAATGTAGATCATCAAAACAAATAGGACATAATTAGGAAACACCATCAAGCATGTTAGAATCATTTTTAATAGCTGCACCAACACCACTTATCAAATCTTCATCGATCAAAATCTGAGACTCAAGAACATTCAAATAGCAGCAACTACCACAAGGAAAGATAACTCGCAGAGCACCAAACCACAAACCATATGAAATCATGATACATAAGAACATCCCAAACAATCTCCTAACATTACAACACAATATCTGATCAGACTAGAATATACCAGAGGAAATACTCAATTCTGCAAAGCACTGATTAGAAGAACCAAACTATAAACCAGACCATATGATATGATCAATTAAGCTCGCGTATCATTGAAACCAATATAGAAAGATATATTGATACAAGAAATACTCCCTATAACAAACCATGATCCCAATAAACCAATTTGCAACCATCAGAGAAATAAATCACATGAATATGTTGACATCAATGACAACAACATATCCTAGCAGCAACAATTTCCCACAATCTCCCCTTTTGGTATTGATGGCAACATATGGATGTGAAAAACAATCAATGCAAAGAAAGAAAACACCCCTCCAACAAAATCCCCCTAAGATCAAGAAGATTAAAACAATTTTTCACATGCTCTCTCTCCCCCTTTGACATCAATGATAAAGGTTCTCAAAATAGAAAACCAAACTTACTCTCCCCCTTAGAATAAACAAATTATGAATATAGATAGCTCAACTGAACCACAAACAGACTACTCCATCAGAGGAGCAACATAGACTCATCAATTCGGACAAGAAGATAAGACTATGAACTCCACCAGATTGATGCAACTTAATGCATCTAGTTCCCACTAGGAGGGGTGGATATCCCTAACTTGTCTCTCAAATAGACAAATGTATCTATAGGCAAAGGCTTGGTGAAAATATCAACAATTTGTTCCTTTATAGATACATACTCTCACTTCACTTCCTCTTCACTAACTTTTTCTCTCAAGAAATGATACTTGATTGATACATGTTTAGTATTTGAATGTTGCACCGGGTTCTTTGACATATTAATAGCACTAGAATTATCACAATATATGAAAGTAGGCTCATCATAGATAACTTTGATGTTCTTCAACATTTGTTTCATCCAAACTACCCGAGTGTAGTTACTTGCATTAACAATGTATTTAGCTTCAGTAATAGATAGGGAAACTGAATCTTATTTCTTACTTGCCCATAAAACCAATTTCTTACCCAAAAAGAATGCACCACCAGAGGTTCTCTTCTAGTCATCAACATCACCATCCCAATCAATATTAGTGTAAGAACATAACATGAAATCATCATTCCTCGGATACCACAAACCATAATTCATAGTTCCTTTCAAGTATTTGAATATCCTCTTTACAGCAGTGACATGACTCTCTTTCGGATCACCTTGATATCTAGCAACCATGCACACAACATACATAATGTCTGGTCTAGTCTGAGTCAGGTATAGTATTCCACCAACCATATATTTGTACAAGGTCTGATTAGCTTTCAGAGATTCATCATTTTTAGATAATTTGTAGCCAGACACCATAGGAGTTCCAACTAGTTTAGAATCTTCTAACCCATACTTCTTCAGTAATTCCTTCACATATTTAGTTTGAGATATGAAAATACCTTTTCCAGTCTGTGAAATCTATAAACCTACGAAAAATTTCATCTCTCCTATCATAGACATTTCAAATTCTTTCTGCATATCACCAACAAACTTTGTACTCAAGTCATAATCTCCTCCAAAGATAATGTCATAAAAAATAACTTCAACAATCAAAATGTTATCATTATCAATCTTGAAATATAGATTACTATCAACAATACCTTTATTAAATCCCAATTTTAGCAAATACTTATCCAAACTATCATGCTAGGCTCTACGGGCTTGTTTTAGTCCATAAAGAGATTTCTTCAGTTTGCATACCAATCTTTCTTTATTTCTGACAACTTCATCAGCTTCATTCAACTTGTTCCTGAATACCCATTTAGTACCAATCATATTCTTGTCTTTAGGTCTAGGAACAAGTTCACATGTGTTATTCTTTTCAATTTGATTCAATTATTCTTCTATAACCTTCATCCAATTTTCATCTTTGCAAGCCTCAACAACATCTTTAGGTTCAATTTTATAAATCAAACATACCTCTTCAGAAGCTAGCCTTCTTCTAGTCATCACGCCTTTATTTTATCACCAATGATCAGATTTTCAGAATGATTCAATCTTACATACCTCAAAGTCTTCTTATTATTCTATTTTTTAGGTTCCTGCACATCTTCACTGGCAGTAGCAATATCTGGATTAACTATCTCTACCATATCATTCTGCTTCAATTCTTCAATCTGAATTTGTTTTATAACAACATTCTTATCATCATCATATCTGCATGCTCTGATTTCTTTTCCACAGTTCTCATCAACCTTCACATTTGCACTTTTTACTATCTTTCTTAGTCTCTTATTGTAGCACCAATAGGCTTTTCTTTTTGTTGAATATCCCAAGAAAATCCTTTCATCACTTCTCACATCAAACTTTCCTATATCCTCATCTCTCTTGATATAACACTTGCTTCCAATAATTCTGAAATATCTCACAGTAGGAACATGACCAAACCATAGCTCATAAGGATTCTTACCGGTATCACCTTTTATATGTGTGGCGTAGAAATTAGGAATCATCACAAGATAAGTAGATCAATCAAAAACACAAGACATGATAGCTCAATCAAAGAAATACTCATTGCAATGAACCTAATCACAATGCACATTCAATGAAGGTATGAAAATGAAGCATTCAAAAGAAAACATTAAGCAAACCAGATCCAAGATTGAATACTCCTTCCATGCGGCTCCATTGTTGTTCTTTCCTCTCCAATAGTTTTGTGGATCTCACCTACAAGTGCTCTCACAATTGAAAGCAAAAAGCTCAAGAGTACTAGAACGAAAATTCAGTAGTTTAACAGCAATTCGGATTTCAAGAAGTAATTGAAGGGTTCGAAGAAGGGATTCGAAGGGTTATTAGAAGGGGTTTGATTGAAAAAAACATCCAATTTATAGAGAAATTGGATAAGTGACAAAATTGGCATGATGCAATTCAAATGGAAATTGCAAATCAATATGACAAATTATGACAAATTATGCATTTCCATGCACAATTTGATTGATTGATTATGACACATTTCATGTCAAAATTGATTGATTAATCAATTATGACAATTTCATGACAAATTGAAATGCCACTCCCATAGAATTAGGAGATGAATTAGGAGGGAAAAGGAATTAGAAATTTGAAAAATAGGAAATTGAAATTGATGACCAATTAGGAAATTGGAATTAGAAATTGATGAAAAATAGAATTTAGGAATTTAGTGAATCAATTAATAATTTTTCATTTATTAATCAATTCACAAAGAAGAAGAATTAGCCAATTAAATAAAGATTTAATTGTAATAAGAAGACTTAGGATTAATAAGTAATTTATTAATCCTAAAGGAAGAAATGACGCATTAGGTTAAATGACTAAATCATAAAACCCTAGAAGACGAATTAGACATGCGAAAATGACAATTAGGTCTTGATTAAAGATAATTAATGTCATGATTTGATTTTGATAAATGACCTATGCGACAAAATGATTTGATTGAATGCGCCAATCGACGAGGAACAATGACAAATTGATCCAAATTGACATAATTAAGACAGAAAATGATCAATGACCAATCGGTCGCAAAATGACAAGATTGACAAGAGGACGAGGATCGATGATAAAATGGATTGCAAGATGACAAGATTGATAACGACCACGATCGATGACAAATCGATCGCAAGATGACAAGATTGAAGGATTGATGATAAATCGACAAGATTGATAAACCGATCGCCAAATGATAAGATTGAAAAAAAGGACAAAACCCTAATTAGGATTGACGATGTCCAAAATGATGACAAATGAATGCGCATATTGATGTGACAGAGTAAAATTGATCAAAATCATGACTAAATAATGTTATTGACAAGACCAAATTCAAGGACGAGATGATTGAAGAATGTAGAAGAATGACTCAATGTTCGCAAATGATAAAGACCAAGTGCGTGACATAGGAGAAATGTTAATGCAACGCAAAAACCTAAAATGAGGCAATGCGCAAATGTTAAAGTATGACCTCGCAAGCGTTGACCATTTTTTGGTGTCTACATTTTGCCCCTCTTTGAGACAATGCAATTCTGAGCGTTGTTTCAAAGAACAATAACTAAATGCCCCAGACAATAATAATGACATATGCATGCCCCCTCGAGGAATTGGCCGGAAACATGCAGAAAAGAGGCCAATTGATCGATAAAAATGATAGAATCGAACAGACTGACAATCGGAGATCAGATGCATGACAAACAATCAATTTAAGGTGCACAAGACCGTGACCAACATAAGATGGAGAGGACGCACGTCTATCTATGCAATGACAAAGAGCTATAAATGAGACCAAGAGGGTGAAAATGACTCATTTGCACTAGCTAAAGAGGAGGATTTGTTGCTCTGGACAAGGACACTTGCAAACAGATGGCGAACATTCCAATGGCGGATCACCTTGGAGAACGTGTACGCACATTCAGACGACCGGAGGACGCAGGAGCAGCGGTATGTATCTCGAAAACCCATGTGTTTGATTTCATGAATTTTGATGGCTTACGGGACATTGCGGGGCCCACAGAAGATACCAAAATGGACATCTGCGCTTGTGTCATCTAAACCTGCGCTTGTGTATGATGTTCTGCGCTTGTGTAGGAAGACACAAGCACAATTCACCTGACACAAGCGCAATTTATCTTACACAAGTGCAAGAGTTGAAAAATGACTCACTTTTGATTGGAAATGGCATGCAAAGGACCTGACAAGGGGGGGGATGGGTAGGATAGGCCAATGTAGATGAAAAACACCCCGATTTGGACATGAAAATGAGGACATTCAACCCGTAGGAACAAACCCGAAAACTGACAAAATGATGCCCCGATTGTGATACAGAGTCGACAATATCCATTGATCGCACGGGAGAATCGACCGGACTGTTTCATGCTACGACATAGACTCAGGAGAAAAGAGAGAGACACATTAGCTGGACTGGGATTGTATTACATCACATATATGCCCGAGATTAGGGCAAACACAGGACTGCTTACCGCATTGGCAGAGCGATGGCACTCAGAGACTTCCTCATTCCATTTGGCGACTGGCGAGGCGACAGTGACTCTAGAGGATATATGGCGCATCCTCCGCATTCCTATACATGGGGAGATGATAGAGTATGACCCAGTGACAGGGAGAGACGCGTTATGCAGACTGTTTGAGTGTGACGCAGAGGATCTAGACATTGTCAAGAGGGAGATTCGCTGGGAGACGATGGCAGCCGAGTATGAGCAGCGATGTGTGGTGATAGCAGTGGTGATAGCATGTCTTCTGGCAGGTGATAGACGAGGACATGGATTCCCTATTGGTTGGGGAAGAGTATTAGAGCAGATGGTGACAGAGGGGACAGTGTATGCATGGGGACCATGTGTACTTGCTATGTTGTATTTCCAACTACATCAGATAGCGTATCAGGGAGTGCAGACGCTGAGTTGTGGAGTCACATTGCTTCAAGTATGGGCATTCGAGCATATTGCCATATGTCGGCTGATTACAGATAGACAGGTTGTACCAAACCGACCATATGTATACAGCTATAGTGGAGCACTGAGACAGGGTCCTTTTGGATATATATTATACTGGCGACATGAGCTAGACAGACTTAGAGAGTTCATATGGAGGCCATATCAAGATTGCCCCAGATGGTCAGATGATCATGATGAGTTACCATACTGCAGACAGGAGAGGTACTTGATTGGGTGACCAGTAAACCGCCAGAGAGTGATTGAGTTATACCTTCCAGAGAGAGTTCGGCGACAGTTTGGAGAGACACAGGATGTTCCTTGGAGGACTGCATGCTTTGCTCGATCTCACCGAGAGACGAGTCAGTAGGGTAGTATGATTCAGCCACGTATAGCATATGCCGACTTTGCACAGTTACAGCAGAGACAGTGGGATTGGATGTCAGATGTGGTAGATGCTGGGACTACAGAGGAGTATGAGACATGGTTCGCACAGCAACGGCCAGTGCCTTTGACCGATCCTGACATTCCAGTACCGAGGAGACAGGAGGACTTCCCACTCACAGGAGAGGAGGGAGATGATGAGGACGAGGAGGATGATGAGGATGATGAGGATGAAGGTGATGGAGATGAGGACGGAGCTGATGGAGGTGATGAGGAGGAGGAGGGAGACGGGGGAGAGGATGGTGATGGTGGTGAGGATGATGAGGAGCCAGACTCAGTGGATCAGGAGACTTTGCAGGATATTCCCATAGAACCAGAGACAGCTAGGACAGAGGAGATAGACATGTACAGGGCTACCATAGTGAGCCAGCAGGATTATATTGCAATATTGGAGAGACAGCATGAGCAGTTCAGAGCGGAGATAGCCAGACTCACAGAGGCTCGGGATACAGCCATAGCTCAGGCACAGCGAGAGGGACAGAGAGTCGCTGAGTTCATTGGATCGATTAGGGATGCCAGTGCACGGGAGATGGCACAGATGCTAGTAGAGACCGGCGAGGAGAGACTGTACTGGAGGACACTATATGAGGGTGCAGTTCCACCGGAGCGGAGAGCACCTTCATATCGGGCACGATCGAGGACAGAGAGCAGGTCACGCTCTCGGAGGACATTGAGCAGCATAGGAGTGAGTGGATCGATGAGACCACCACAGCCAGGACCAGGAGGGACATCATCTACGAGACATGGCAGGGATGAGGAGGACAGAGGGAGCACCCAGTGACAGAGGCACGTGCTCCATATGACAGACAGTGGACATCATGTAGTTTGCCATTATGTAGTCAGCCTGCGGGCCATACTTAGGACAAACAGTCCGATTTTGTACTCTGACATTATTATGATATGTGATATGATAGGCATCGATATGATGGATGCAATATGTTATGACTGATGTAGTGATTTTGCTATGTATGGATGACTTATGTACTGGTTTATGAACATGTATGAATGCATTGTATGTACTTTGAATGTATTTATAATATGAAATGGATAAATGTTTGATGTAATACTTGATGGAATGCAAATGTACTAACCAAATGAATGCAGGATGCAGCATATGTGTGTGGATATCGGAGCACTAGACCGAACTGACTATCCGACCGGACGGAAGAAGTGTTAGTAAGAAGAAATAAGATAGAAGATAGTTAGAGATGATGAAAATTTGCTTTCAGTAATGCACTTTGTAGGTGAGAACCTTTATTTTTATGTAGCAAAATGGATGCGTAGCATCATGGCATTGAAGGCCAGAGCTGAAATGCAATCCGATTTGCGAAAGACAGACACAACATAGACAAACGACAATCACAATCAAAGAAAGAGACCATGAGCCATCCCGGTCACTCTAAATCACTCAGTGACATCATCGAGCAACATAGGGACATGATCGAAGCCAAAGATAAATCAATAAAATGAGAAGACTCACAAATTCAAGCAAATCAAACAAACATCTTGATCTTTATTGTCAAAAGTTGAACGTGCTGATAGGACGATCATGCTGTCTGGTTTCAGGAAATGTGGTACCCCGTCTAAGACAGGACACAGTCTGGTTTCGAGTATACCACACCCTGTATAAGACCCATGATAATGTGACAAGGACAAATGATTTTCGATGCTGATATTCGATTGATATGACAATTTTGATCAGGTTGGAATGTTTGATTTTGATTGAATAAGTTCATCTGTTAATGCACGATTTCAGTTAAAGCACAATGTTTGATTTTGAGTCGTTGGAGGAATGCTCAGTGATCTGTCGATGCACAAAAGGGATAATTATTGCAAAAATACATGTTTTTGTTTTTTGGAGTTTTACAATTTTTTTGTGTTCATTCTTTTTTCAGGACTTTATTTGATTTTTATGAATTTTGTTGATGACATTTTTCAATTTTTTAAAGATTTTTTCAGGACATTATTCAATTTTTATGAATTTTTTTTCAGGACATTTTAAGATTTTTTTTTGGAATTTTTTCAGGACTTTTTAAGATTTTTAGAATTTTTTTTTTTTTGCAGGACTTTTTTCAATTTTTATGATCTTATTTCAGGTCATTTTTCGATTTTTATGAATTTTTGCATGACATTTTTCAATTTTTATGACTTTTTTCATGACATTTTGAGATTTTTATGAATTTTTTCAGGACATTTTGAGATTTTTATGAATTTTTTCAGGACATTTTGCCATTTTTATGAATTTTTTCAGATTTTGCCCCCAGTGTCTAGCAAGGCAAGGAATATGACAGGTGAATAAATAGGCTTGCTGAAATAATGATGGATAGAGGAAAGACAAAGGCCTTTTATTATGGAGACAATATGGATGCAATTTCCAAGAGCTATTGCATGATGGGACCAGAGAATGGATATGACAATGTAAAGCAGTAACATGGCATGAGGGACATGTCAAGAGGTTTTGGAAACCATGTTTAAATTTTGTGTCCTTATGTCAGATCAAGATCAAGGAATGAAAAAGAATGTATGGATAGTGATAAGAGATGGATAGGATAAGCAAGACCAAGAATGGATAAAGGACATGGACTGAAGGTCGGGATAGGATATATGATGGTGGCAGAAAGTCGCAATAAGCTAGGGAATATGGATGAAAGGTGATAATAAGCAAATGGATAAATGACCAAAAGCTATGATAGACTGAAAGCTGCAAACAAGATGCGTGATGCTCATGATGATCCTCAGCCTTGTCAAGATCAAAGGTGGAAAGGGAAATTGGACATGAGGGACAATAGGATAATGGAAGGGTAATGACATGGTATGATAGGATAATGACGGGCAATAGGATATGAAGGAGGAAACCTGCCCCCAAGTGTGGTGTGCAAGAAGTTCATAAATTACGCATGATGCCTGTTTGCCAGGTTTTCATCACGGTACTTGCCCAAGGCGCCTGTTTGCCAGGTTTTCACCAATGGACGAATTATTTTTTTCTTGACTTTTTTTCACTTTTTCACTTTTTTTTGTCTTTTTTTGTCTTTTGACTTTTTCAATAGAAGATGGACACATGATAGGGGATGGAAGAAGGACTCAAGCGTCTTTTTGTTTGGATAGTAGCCTTGAAATAAATGGACCATGACCTTTAAAAGTATGCTCAAAGACGTTGGTAGGATAAGGACATGGAAAATGAGATGAAACTAAGGCAAGGATTTATGCAAAGGATGGGATCAAAGGGATGGAAGGATGGAAAATATGCATTGGATAGTGAATAGGGTATTGGAAGAATTGGGCTTGAGCAGATGAAAATGTTGGCAATATCGGCATTGGCACACACCTTGAGGGGTGATGGACTGATGGAGGACAAATGGATCTCAGATTGTGAGATTTGGATGGAGGAAAGGCTATGGATTTTGGGACATAATGGCCCAAAATTGATGAAGGAGGTGATGGAGAAATAGACTTGGAATGTTTGGATGGAGGAATAGCAACTTTGGATGCCAAGTTGGATATTTCTTTAGGCTTTTGTGCTTCAAGGAGCTTCTTAGGGATCCACATGGTTTTTGATTTTTCATGCTTTTGTGGTTCCTTGGAGTGCATTGCTTGCACAAGGGATTTAGGAACCCATATATATTTTGAATTTGCTTTATTTTGCTCAGTGGGCCTTTGTGGCCTTTTTGATTTTTCTTTTTCTTTATAGATCAACTTGTTCTTTGTTTTGACATGTCGATTATATTGGACATGTTGATCCTTGAATACATGTGGATTTCTAGACTTATGATGCTTATACCTGGCATCCAAATTGCTTGGAGGAGGGAATGAATGTTGGTGTGGATGGGAATGATATGGAGGCATGTGGGATGGATGGAAGGTTCTCCAAGATGTGTGCCTTTGCTGATGTTGCATAGGAAATGGAGGAATATAGGGACCTAGAATGGATGGAAGCGATGATGGGGAAGGTGGACATTTGGATTTTGACTTTGAAGGGATGCCAACGCCTTGAGTGATTTTATTGAGGCCATGACCCTTAATATTTTCTTTGACATGAAGGGATTCTTTCTTATGAAGGTCTACCCCTTTGCCTTTATCAATATTTTGACTAATAGGATACTCTTTTCTTTCGGAAGAAGACGCGAGTCCATTATGAGGTGGATGTGATATGAGAGAAATAGTGAGATCTTGAAGTGGATCGGATTGCACCAAAGTGGAAGAACCCATTATGCATGTCGAGGGTTCATGAACATCTTGCACTGACATGTTAGCATCATGAGGGGTGTCAGGATCATGAGAGGGACTAGGATCATGTAGTTGACATGGTTCAATGATAGGCTCTTCAAGAGATGGAATGGAAGAAATAATGGGATCGTCAAAAGAAATGCAATCTTGGAGTGGATATGCGGGATTAGGACGTGGAGATGGAGGGACAAGTGGATCTTGTGGAGGATCTGAAGGAATGATTTGATCTTGACAAGGAGGAAGATCATTGGAATCTTCTTTAAAGGTGCTTTGCTCTTGACTTTCAATGGGATCATCGGAAAGGATGGAAGGGATATCTTGATCTTTCTGAGGAAGTGGAATGTCAATGGGATTTGAAAGGACATTTTGCTGATTAAATGGAATGGGATCCTTTGGGATCGAATGGACTGGGATATCTTGATCTTGCCTGGGGAATGGAGTGCCAATAGGACTTTGGATAGGATGGACAAGAATAGGGGAATCATTGTGAGTGTCTAGGAACATGGAGTCCTGGTCAACAATTGGATGGGATGATAAGGTTTCAGGATCTTGATCTTGATCTGTTCTAAGACATGTTTCTTCATGTTCTAAATTATCCTTTTGACATGGGGTTGGACTTTGAATATGCATGGGGGATTTTGGCAAGGGATTAATGCTTTGGCATGAAGGAAAGGCAATTTGAACATTTGTAAGATCAGACATTCCAATCGTAAAGCTTTCTTGCATCTTAGATTTGGATCCACTTTTTGGTATTCGAGGAATCACTTCTTGTTGAGGGACACCTGTCATCAACATTTTTGTGGCCTTCATTTGATCTGGTGTTAAAGGTGTTGCATTAAACAATGGATTGTTTATTATTTTGAGTGTGGACTTTTGAGGAATAGTCACTGTCAATGCCTTTGAAGCACATTTACTCATCAAGGTGGGTTGGAGTTCTTGTTGCACATTTTCATCATTTGGATGTAGAGAGAAACCTAACAACTCACCACCTTGTTGTTTTTGCACATTAATTTGCTTACTTGAGGAGGTCACATTACTCATCATGTCAAGATATTTTTGTGGGAACCTCTTAAAGAGCTTATTCAAGAATTTATCCATCTTTTTTGTCAACTTTGGATCCTTAAGGTACATAACAACATCATCAGAGACATCGAAATCGGATGAAGAGTCTGGTTGGACATTTGGATTTGTTTCTTGGTGAATGCCTTGATCTGAACCAAATCCTTGAGATAGAGTTGGTTCTTCATACAATGTTTGTATTTCCTGTTGCAAGCTGGACTGATTCCAATCGAAAGGTGCATTTCCTCTTGGAGTTGGTGGAACACTCCCATGTCCTGGTTTCATAGGTACAAACACTGGTTCATATAATAGAGGTGGTCCAAGTTGAACCATTCCATATGGTGGTAGAGATGTGTTTAATGAACCTTCAACTTGCACTGTTTGACTAGTTTGAAACTGCGAATTTGCTATGTTATCCATGGGTTGATACATTGGTTCACTCATCTTCTTAGATCTTGATCTTATCTCAACAGGCATGTCACTTATGCAAATGCAAAATTTTTTGGAATTTTTCAAGGATAATATATGATATGCAACTAAATGCAAACTAAATAGATGAATATGCAATCTATGTTTTTGGTTGTTTTGAAGATTTTGACAAACTTTTGAAATGCAAATCTAAGAGATGGACCTTTAGGAAATTGAAATGATGTCTAGACCTCAAAGGACAAAAGGACTGAATGGACAAAGGACAAAATGACAATGTCTCCCCTATATGCTTGGATACTAAGCTAGGTTTGACGAAATGATATTGATGACAAAAAGGACAAAAGACTTGATAAGGTCTAGACTTCTTAACAATGACTTAGGGTTTACCAAAGATTTGGATTGCTCAAGTATGACAAGACCTAGGTTTGATACTATATGCAAAAGGATAATTAATATTGAAATGATCTTAATATGATATGATAAAGACTTAGGTTTAATGAAGAGACTTGGGATATGCAAATGCAAATGTATGACAATGTCCACCTAAGATGAAACCTAAGGTTTAATTATGAAATGATATTGCTCTTATGCAAGAGGACATATGCAAATGATCTTATTATGATATGACAATGACTTGGGCTTAATGAAGAGACTTGGGATATGCAAATGCCAATGTATGACAATGTCCACCTAAGATGAAACCTAAGGTTTAATTATGAAATGATATTACTCTTATGCAAGAGGACATATGCAAATGGATGACTTTTATTGATATGCAAAAGAAGTATGACTTAGGTGAAACCTAACCTTGATACTTGATAATGAACTTGCAAAATGCAAACTAGGATGAACCTAAATGCAAGTGACATAAGAGTTGAGACAAGTTTTTGACCAATGTTGGACAACCATGCTTGAAGTATGATCTTTGAATCTTGTTGAATGTTTGTTGGATGAATGTCTTTGGTGTTTGATCTTATGTTATATCAATGTGCTTGTTCTTGAAATGGTATTCAACTTTTGACAATCAAAGAATACAAGATGTTATAACTTAGACTCAAGACAATCATGCTCATTTCCACATTCCTTATGGTAGGCAAAGACATTAGGTACTTGAGAGGTAGACTCATTATGGGATTCAAGGAGAATACATAGATGCTTGACCCCACGGGCTCCCCTCCATGGCACTCACTTCTCAGGGCAGCCAAGCATCAGTCCCCATGGAATCTCCCCATGGCGAACTTAGTATCTCTTCCAAGTATCCGAACTTGTCCTTCTCAAGCAACTAGAAGGGTTTTTGGCCTCTAAAAACAAGGTATGTAGTAAGGATTTCTGTTAAGCGTTACTCCTTGATGTCATGCAAGCATGATTGAGACATTAAGCCCATCAAGATACCAAACAAATGTAGTCGCGCAAGCGCGATTTAGACCAAGAGGCCCTACTTAGATGTTGATATGAGAAAGAGTTTCAAGGGGCATCACTTCCCAAGTAACTGCAATTCCCACGTAACACTTCCTTCAAAGCTTTCGCCCATCAGGTATTTTTTTATAGTGAGTTAGAATGCCAAGGAATTCTAGCCGTACTCACTTTGGGTCGTCCCCTTCTCATGATTATCACTCGCTTGCTAAAGCAAAGTGGTCGGGAAGGCAGGCCCTCTAATGGAGACAAACAATCAACAAGACAAGCATGGTATCAAAGATCTGGATTTCTGATCACCCTATAAAGGATGAGAGCATACTCTCCTACTCCAATGTCATACTTAGAAAACAAAGAAAACAAGGGTTCATTTCCAACCTATTTAAAAAAATCACTAAGTGCCTGATTAGAAAACTCAAACACACAATTTGGTTGTTTCTCCAAGGCAACCTGCAAAACACATGTCAGAAGTTTGATTTGTAGTCTTTGACCATCGAATCTGCATAACACACGTTAGTAATTTGATTTTTAGTCTTTGTCATGCGTACGCCAAGATCCTGCACAAATAATCAGTACCAAAATCCAAAGCACAGATGATCTGATTTATGAAAACTAAATATAAAATTTCAGTCCACTTTGAGAAGGCATAACTTTCTCATCCTAGCTCCGAATTACAAACCGTTTGATGCGTTGGAAAGGTATTCAAATAATCTAGAACCAAATTTCGGAAACATCAATGATGTCTCGTCATGTTTACGGGCACCATATTTGTCCAAAAATGCACCGAAAACTCTCAAAATTGCAATTTACTAAAACATATAAAATTTTGCAAGTAAAAACTGCATTTTTCACCTCTGATCTGGACTTGACACAGGCGCAGAAGTTAGGACACAGGTGCAAGATGTCAAACACAAGCGTAGAAGTCTTCAACACAAGCACAAGATGATTCAACACAGGCGCAGAATGCTTCACACAGGCGCAGGAGTGTCCAGAATGCACTGCACGGCTCTGTTTTTGAGTTTTTGACCTGCAAATCAGCTTAGAAGCACTCCAAAACACAGTAAGATGGTTAGAAGGTTAGTATTCACGTCGGGTTCACCATTTAATGTGGCGTAGAAATTAGGAATCATCACAAGATAAGTAGATCAATCAAAAACACAAGACATGATAGCTCAATCAAAGAAATACTCATTGCAATGAACCTAATCACAATGCACATTCAATGAAGGTATGAAAATGAAGCATTCAAAAGAAAACATTAAGCAAACCAGATCCAAGATTGAATACTCCTTCCATGCGGCTCCATTGTTGTTCTTTCCTCTCCAATAGTTTTGTGGATCTCACCTACAAGTGCTCTCACAATTGAAAGCAAAAAGCTCAAGAGTACTAGAACGAAAATTCAGTAGTTTAACAGCAATTCGGATTTCAAGAAGTAATTGAAGGGTTCGAAGAAGGGATTCGAAGGGTTATTAGAAGGGGTTTGATTGAAAAAAACATCCAATTTATAGAGAAATTGGATAAGTGACAAAATTGGCATGATGCAATTCAAATGGAAATTGCAAATCAATATGACAAATTATGACAAATTATGCATTTCCATGCACAATTTGATTGATTGATTATGACACATTTCATGTCAAAATTGATTGATTAATCAATTATGACAATTTCATGACAAATTGAAATGCCACTCCCATAGAATTAGGAGATGAATTAGGAGGGAAAAGGAATTAGAAATTTGAAAAATAGGAAATTGAAATTGATGACCAATTAGGAAATTGGAATTAGAAATTGATGAAAAATAGAATTTAGGAATTTAGTGAATCAATTAATAATTTTTCATTTATTAATCAATTCACAAAGAAGAAGAATTAGCCAATTAAATAAAGATTTAATTGTAATAAGAAGACTTAGGATTAATAAGTAATTTATTAATCCTAAAGGAAGAAATGACGCATTAGGTTAAATGACTAAATCATAAAACCCTAGAAGACGAATTAGACATGCGAAAATGACAATTAGGTCTTGATTAAAGATAATTAATGTCATGATTTGATTTTGATAAATGACCTATGCGACAAAATGATTTGATTGAATGCGCCAATCGATGAGGAACAATGACAAATTGATCCAAATTGACATAATTAAGACAGAAAATGATCGATGACCAATCGGTCGCAAAATGACAAGATTGACAAGAGGACGAGGATCGATGATAAAATGGATTGCAAGATGACAAGATTGATAACGACCACGATCGATGACAAATCGATCGCAAGATGACAAGATTGAAGGATTGATGATAAATCGACAAGATTGATAAACCGATCGCCAAATGATAAGATTGAAAAAAAGGACAAAACCCTAATTAGGATTGACGATGTCCAAAATGATGACAAATGAATGCGCATATTGATGTGACAGAGTAAAATTGATCAAAATCATGACTAAATAATGTTATTGACAAGACCAAATTCAAGGACGAGATGATTGAAGAATGTAGAAGAATGACTCAATGTTCGCAAATGATAAAGACCAAGTGCGTGACATAGGAGAAATGTTAATGCAACGCAAAAACCTAAAATGAGGCAATGCGCAAATGTTAAAGTATGACCTCGCAAGCGTTGACCATTTTTTGGTGTCTACAATATGTACTTGGTTGAATGTGTAAATAGTAGTGCTAACAACTTCTCTCCAATAGATCTTTAGAACATTCCCTTCAATCAACATAGTCCTTGCAATATCCAAGATATTTATTTTATTCGTTTCAACAACTCCATTCTATTGTGGGGTTCTAGGAGCAGATAATTGTCTTCTAATTCCATGCTTCTTGCAGAATGAGTCAAACTCACCAGAACAAAACTCTCCTCCTCTGTCAGATCTCAGACACTTTAGCTTCAATCATGTCTCAGTCTCAACCTTTGCTTTGAATATATTGAATTTGTCCAATGCTTCATATTTTTCCCTCAAAAAGGAAACCCACATCATCCTGGAATAATCATCAATCAGTAACATGAAATATCTATCACCTTGCACACTTCTTATACTTATAGTTCCATATAGGTTAGTATGCACAAGATTTAGCAATCTATTAGATATATATTGCTGACTTTTGAAATAAATTCTTGTTTGCTTTCCCATTTGACATTCCTTACATGTCAGATTAGTAGGCTTCACAATTTTAGGAAAATCTCTAACAGATTGAGTAGAACTGGTCTTAATCATTGAATCAAAATTACCATGACACATTCTCCTATGCCACAACCAACTTCATCAATCTAAACAATCAAGCAACTTTTCTCATTGACATTCAAATGAAATATATTACCTTCTGTCTTAGTTCCTGATGCGGTCTCTATGCTGGAGGAATTTAGGATCTTGCATTTTTCATTCTTGAATTTCAAATCATAACCTTTGTCAACCATCTATCCAACACTTAAAATATTATACTTCAAACCTACAACATACAAGACATCATCAGTGTTATGATTACCATCAAAGGAAATAGAACCTCTATCATGGATCACACAGGCTTTGTCATCTCCAAATATTAATATTCCACCATCATACCTCTCCATATTCATAAATTTTCTTTTATCACTGGTCATATGATGTGAACAACCGCTGTCAATCACCCATTCATCTTTCTTTTCAACTTTAGAAACTAAATATTTCTCCTCAATAGTGCAACTTATAGAATCAACAAGTATCAGTCCATCTTCTTTAATAGAAATAAACACAATTTCATCTCCTTCTAATTCTTCATCTTTAACACCTTCATCAACAACATAATAATAGTTCTTCTGATGTCTATACTTCTGGTTAGACTTCTAAGGCTTATCACACTTCTCATGCTTCTCATATCTATCATTCCTATTATGCTTATCAAATTTATCATGCCTATCATACTTAGACATTCTCTCCAGGCACCTAGAAGCAAAATGTCTTATCTTATTGTAAGATAAACATTTCAGAGGGATTTTTCCATCATACTTACCAGCTCCTTTAGGAAATCTCCATGCAATCAATGCTTCCATCTCATCCAATTCTCTTTCTTGCTCTTCCATCTCTCTACTATCTCTTTCATATCTGAATATTTTGCATTCTTGAGGATCATACTTCTGCTTTTTGGATACAAATGCTCTAAGTGTTGTCTCATACTTTCCTTGTGATTCACCAAACTCGCTCAGTTCAAATATAGAAATCTTTCCAACCAACATATCTCTTGTCACAGCAGTGTTGAACACAATGTACCACTAAAATGGGGGTGAATCAGTGGTTCCTAAATTATTTTATTTTTAAACAACCTTGGAATACCGTCTATCACCCTAAGTACTAAACAATCAAACCGGTAAGACAAATGTGGATATCAAAAGAGGAAAACATACAAATGCCACCTACAACACCATATGTACAAGGAAAACCCAATATGGGAAAAGCCTCGGTGAGAAATTCTACTGGAGTCTACTGCTCCAATCCAACCTTACAATGAAACAATGGATTACATTGATTTAGGGCACCAACCCAAGGAGCACCAAACCCTGCACCAAGATCCAACTTGATGTTGTATAATGAAATAGAATTTAGATACACTTATAGCACCTGGTTGCAAATGAGTTCTGCAACAACTGATCAATGGATTTCTTCCGGTTAACAACCTCCTCTTCTTCATTGGTTCTCACACTGTCGGTTATTAGATTACTCTCTCTCTAATCACTCATCAGTTACTCCTAGCCTCTCTTCTTTCTCCCTCAGCCCCACACCACACTATGTGACTCTTGGATGCCTTCTTGACCAATCACGCCTCATCGGTTAGCTTGACTGTTAGACCTGCAATAGTTTACTGGTTACTTTGTCTCTACTGGTTAGACCTTCTCACCAATTCGTCTGCTAACTCACTCTGCAACTTTCCCATAAAAAACTCTAAGGAAGATGATCTTTCTCCTCGATTAGGATCTCTTCTCTCTCTCTCTCTCTCTCTCTCTCTCTTCGCATCAAGCATCAACTCATTTCAGTCTCGAGCTCACATATTTATCTTCTAGGGTTTGTACTAAAGCAGTATTCAAATAGTGTCATGATAGGTTTTTCCTTCACCAACTTCCATGTTGGATTTGATCCGATCTTCTTTTCCAAAGAGATGATCTGCATGTCATCGATCAGTACTGCCAACACCTAACATTCCAATGTGCATTTTTTATATGTGGAGGTTTGTACCATGCTTTTCTGCATTTCTCTATCACACACCATAATGGCTCGGGTATTTCCTTTAGCAAATAGGTATGAAGATCAAATCTTCTTGTAGGATTAGTTCAATAATTTTCCATCTTTTCTTCCTCGAGAAACAATCTTCTTCCATCCTCCCATGACTTGCGGGTTCTTCATAAAAGCTGACCTGCTTGCTGACAGTTACATCAATGCACACTTCACTGACCTGTGCATGATCACTACCTAGCTTTTAGCTGTCATCTTTTTTGACATCCACCTCTGCTTGGTTTTCTATGTCGGTTTGATATTCATTATTTAGCCAAGTATACCACTTCAACTCACCTTACTAGTATAACCTAACTCCACTGGTGGGCCTTCATACCTGCATACCTCTTCTTTGTTAGCAAATCAACTTGGCCTTCCATCAAATATGTTGGTCCTACTACTTAGTCCATTTATCGACATCATTAATCTTCCCCGAGTATACCGATTTACATCCTTCAATTCTTCTCTTGTTTTCTTGCTTTGTCTTTCCGGTGGTCCTTCTTTACTGGTAGATGATGCATTTCATGTGTACCAATAACTTACCTTCAATTTGCTTATATACATATGGATTGACATCATCATGTCTTACTTCTCCTATATCAGTCACCACTTCTTACTCACTGGTGACCATGCCAAACCAGTTGACATAAATGACAACTTAATGCCAATAATGCCAACATGTAGTCACACTCTAGATCTCATCAATTGAAGCTACCTTGTTCATTCACCTTAGCCATGAAGGAGTTTATGTTCTCATCTTCTCCCATTTTCAGCATCTCATACTTCCCTTTCAAACTCTGCAACTTAGCAACTTTGACTTGTTTACCTCCTTCATACATTGTCTCAAGCTTCTCCCAGATCTCATGTGTAGTCTAAAGTCCCATTACATTAGTCATCTCTAAATTAGTTAGTGCACTCAGCAATTATTCCTTAGATCTAATGTTATTTTCAACATCCTTGATCTTAGCAGCAGTAACAAGTCCATTCAGAGGAACAAAATAGGCATCCTTTGTAATCTTCTAGTAATCCTCTCCAAGACATCTCAAGTGCACCTCCATTCGGTTCTTCCATATAGAATAGTTACTTCCATTGAATCTCAGACTTTCCTTCTCAAAAATAACACCTCCAATTGCCATCCTAGATCACCTCAAGTGGCCAAGCTTCTTTTAGAGGATCTATCTCTAATACCAATTGTTGGCAACAACAATGAAGGAAAACTGAGAGGGGGGGTGAGTCAGTTTTCACCAGATTAATAAACTTAACCTCAAATATAAATCTAATTAACTATAACAACAACAAAGGTAAGAAAATTGATAACACAACACACAAGACCAAGATTTTGATATGGAAAACCTGGTTAAGGGAAAAACCACGATGGGAAACTACCCACAATAAAATGATACTCTGCAGATTTATGTGAAAATAATTGCAATGTGGAATGCACATGCATCAGGCTCACTACTCAAAATACAATAACCGAGAATTCTATAATCCTAAGGGGAGGTTCACTGCCTTACAAGGAAGTCTCACTGACTTACAAAATATTCGAACAACAATCTAGAATCAAATGAACTAAAATAATAGCATCTGCAAATGCCTGATCATAGTGTTGGTTAAGCATAATTTTCTGTTGTGCAACCCTCCAATCTCTGCTCAATCATAATGTCGAAGGATGTATTCACTTGAGCTCACCTTTACCATTCTCTGATAATGTAGACACAACACTAATATATAATTTACATGACTTTATCACCTATTTATACAATTCATCAACCTTGACTACAAGGTCGGCCAAACCCTCAATTCACAGTTACATAATTAAATCACATGATACAAAGATCAACCACCAAAGAAATATTATGATATAAATTATATAACATAGACCTAAACCAAATTCTCAAACATGCAACACCACTGGAAATCACGCCAAGATCAACTGCAACACGCTACACCACCAAATAGGTCTCGTATAGCATGAACAACACCACTGGATAAACAAAACACCATAACATGCACAATGATCAATGTAGATCATCAAAACAAATAGGACACAATTAGGAAACACCAACAAGTACGTTAGAATCATCTGTAACAGTTGCACCAACACCACATCAAATCTTCATTGATCAACATCTAAAACTCAAGAACATTTGAGCAGAAGCAACTGCCATGAGGAAAGATAGCTTGCAAAGCACTAAATAATGAACCATCTAAAATGAAGATACATAAGAACATCCCAAACAATCTCCCAAAATTGCAACACAAGATCTGATCACACTGGAATGTACCAGAGGAAATACCGAACTCTGCAAAGCACTGATCAATAGAACCAAACTGTAAACTGAATCATATGATATGATCAATTAAGCTCCTAGATCACCGAAATCAATACAAAAAGATATATTTATACAAGAAATACTCCATATACTGAACCATGATCCCAATAAACCAATCTGCAACTACCAGAGCAAAAATCACAGGAATATGTTGACATCAGTGACAACAACATATCCTAGTAGCAACAATGTCCAATACATCTAACATCTATTAACATGATATACACATATCCATCATGAACATAAAATCATAAAAGCATAATCATATAGCTCATTACACAAGCAGAAATAAACATAACTCAACATTCATCCTCCCTAGGGTATCTCAATGTCATTACTTACAACATCACCATAAGCAATAACATCATGAATGCTACTTTAGTCCAATGCAATCTACTCATATAACAATTACTTTTTTCATGCATAAATATAGGATCAACCTCTATTATATCTATCATGAATTGTTTTATTAATATTGCAACCAATTTAAACCCCATTAGGTTCATTCTACAACACCAATCCAAATGTTCCTAATCCTAGATACTTAATCATTACCTAGCATCATTAATCCATTACCAAGCTGATCTATCACTTTACTAACTTCATTTCTTTAAACACAACAAACATCCATATGATACTAAATGCACATCAATAGATCCAATCACATTATTTCCCTTAATGGATTAATATCGAAGGTACAACATGATACATCAATATGTCCTTGTAAAAGAGTCATATACATCAACTAACATTACATGTGTTGTTCTCAAAAAAGAGAAAACCCAAGTTCACCTGCCATTTACCTATGAAGTAGTCAATTTCAATCTATGAAATACTTCAAGGCTTGGGATAACATAACAAGAATAAAAATCCTTCTACTCTTCAGGCTCTGAAAAACCTAGGTGGGTGTACCTTCGATGCACAAAATTAGACTAATGACACACAAGACAACATCAACAGAAGCAGATAGATCTCATTAAATGTTCAAAAACAAGGAGGGTGCTGCAGATAGGCTAAATCTACATTGACAACTCGACAGGTTTGAACATGAGATAAGTGGAACCAATTCCACAAAACAAAAAAGAAAGATATTATGATTTGATTCTTTTAAAATGTTGTAAGTAACCTCTAACTATAACAGATCAGTTCCTCAATCCGGGCATAGAGTCAATACAAATATCTACAAATCAGATCTACTAAAAGATGTCCCTGTATTAATACCTGACATTAATACATTCTAAACTCAAACAGAGGATCATATATATCCAAATATTAATTCAGAATTCACAATTTCTGCTCATCGAATTTAAATCCTTTCTATAAAGGATACCTGAGAACAAGAATTACACTCTCTCGTGGGAGGATAAACCCAAACTCCCTTGAAGACTGGATTTATTGAATTTGAAAAAATGTCTGAAGACAATCTAATGGAACTACATATATGTCTTACATATATGCGACCTGCAACTAAGAATTTACAACTAAATGCATCTATTCAATGACAGAAGAATGAGGATATTCAACAATTACAACCCTAAAAATTAAATGCATAGGACTGGAACCCCTCTTAGAAATATCGCTTCAAGAATTTCTCAAAAATTGGAACCCTTACAAAAGAGAAAAACTCAGCATATATAGAAGAGGGAAAAAGATCAAATCTCCATCATGAATTGTCGAGTGTCCTCTTTTCCCTAACAGAAAATATTCTTTGTAATTCCTGTGGAAATTACTCTCCAAAAAAAAGATAAGTGTTACAACTGACTGTAGAAATGGACTCCTCCTTTTGCAATCTTTCCAACGGTATACAACACTTGTATATTCGGGTAAAAATAACCTGTCAACCATTAATCTTTCATGCAGCCAGGCATTTAAATCTCTTCATTTTCACTATAGTTGAAATTATACATTTAATTTGACTTTGATTTTTAACCTTTGCAGCTCTGCCATTTGTGCCACGTGTCTGCCACCTTAGCACTGGACTTTGGTTCTTCTTTGTCATTGATATGCAAAGAATAACAGTCATGCAACTTCACATAGTGGCTCAGCGACAATCGTCGATCTTCCCTAACTTGCATGCCCTTTAACTTACCTAGGCCACCCACTTAGAATGGGTCCCACCATCTAGTTGCTGATCTGTGAAGAATAACATTCAGGCATCTTTCCATTGTGGTTCAATGATAACCGTTAGATCTTCTCGGACTTGCATGCCCTTTAACTTACCTGAGCTACTCTCCTACCATGTGTCACCACATGGCACCCCCTGATTGGCTCTAGAGTCCTTGCCCTAACACCTTAGCATGGCTAGAATAATCATCGAAATGAAGATCTTCTTTGTCGCTGGGTCACGATGGATATTCTAATGAGCAACTTTATGTTGTGATCTCGTGACAACCGTCGATCATTTTGAACTGACCGTTCAATCTTTAAATTTCTTTCAGAACTTAGTCGCCATTGCTTTAACTATCTACCTCAGCCCGCCGCTAGTGGTTTGTCATTGGGTCACAAGAAATAACCATCACACACCTTTATGTCGTGGTCTCACGACAACCGGCAGATCTTCCTCCTGACCTTCTGATTTTCCTTGGACTTTCTCAACTTTTACCTTGCCTGAGAAGTTCTCTTCTCACAGGCCCCACCACTTGGTCGCTGGGTCACAACAAATATTCCACCATGCAACTTTATGTTGCAATCTTGCAATAGCCATTGATCTAATAGGAACTTGCTCGATTTTTAAGGACCCAACACATACATAAGAAAAAATGCGACATATTTCAAAATTAAAAGAACCCGCCTAAGCTTAGACCATAAAGTGGCCCCCTTTTCAACGATGCGATGACCCTTCCACTTAAGTGGAAAAAGGTAATGGGCAAATAGAAGATTTGGAGAAAAGGCGACACAAAGGTTTATGTTTTCAAATGGTTTTAAAATGTAAAATAAAACCCTAAACCCTTAGAACCATAAACTCGTAGACAAAGGTCAAATTTCTAAATTTTGACAGACTCCAATAGCTAAAAGGTAAGATTTTCAACATTATCGAAAATAATGATAACTGTTGGGACCTATAAAATCTTGAGGGTTTAGGGTTTTTGCTTTTTCATGAAAACATTTAGAAAATTAAACCTTTGTAGCGCATTATTGTAATTCATATTGAACTTGAACCCTTGAACCTTTTTGGTTCAAAGTTCAAGGTTCAACCGTTTCTCTTGCATGAGTCGTGGCTTTGTAATGTTTTTTAATAAGCAAGTGTGAATGCATTAAGTCAGTTTTGAACCATTTGCAAAGCGGTTCAAGGTTCATGGTTTGAAATTCCCCTTTCTTTTGTTAAAGGTCTTTGCTCATTGCCTTTTTCCACTTAAGTGGAAGGGTCTATGCATCATCAAGAGGGGCCCCCCCTTTTAAGTCTAGGCCTAGGCAGGTTCTGATAAAATTTTAATTTTTCCTAAGTCCTATGTCTTTTCTTATGTATCTGTCGGGTTTCCTAAAGATCGAGCAAGTTTATTTAGATCTTGCGACATGCAGCTGTTGCTATACCGCAACATAAAAGTGCTTGATGGTTATTGCCTGTGACTTGGCGACAAACCACTAGAGGTGAACATGGCTGACAGTTAATGTAAGCAATTCAGGTAAATAAAGATCTGCAGGCATTTGGGTAGGCATCAAAGTTTTATAAACAATGCAATGGCAGGTATATAGTCTGGGCCCAGACCAGAACCATCCTCTCTGCATAGTCCAAGGAAGCAATTTCAATTGCCAGTGCCATCGGGTATCGATAGAGGCTTTTTCATGCTACAACAATGACCCGATAAGAGGTGCGGAGTGCGGAAAGATGCCATCAATCATTGGGTTAGCATGTTTGGAGAGGTCCCGATGACCCGATGGAAAGGCCCAGGCATGGTCCATTTATCCCACATTGGCCATGAGGAGGAGCATTTTGAAAGGAAAGCAGTGCGCGGAAAACACTCTCCTAACATCAATTCTAAGGGGATTGCAAGCAAGGAAGTATTTTAATTTCTTTTGCAATACATTAAGATAAACACAGGAAAAAGATTAGGATTAACCAGACATTACATACCAAAGAAAGACATTAGATATACATGGGAAAACCCTTACGGGTAAAAAACCCACCACCAAAAAAGAGATCCCTTTATTCAGTAAACAACACAGTTACAATAAAGTTCTCAGATCCTCTTTATGGACTATGTTCTCAGAACTCTACTATCACATCATGCAGATCATACAACTCACACTTAACCTCTGGCTAAGGACTCCTCACACATTGAGCAAGGCAAAGCATCTTAGAGTTCCTGTCATTCTTAATGACACTCCGTGCCTACTGCTCTATGCCAGTCTCAGTATTTCACTCAGACTGTGCCCTATTTATTCTCTTTCACCTTACACTCGGCTCACTTTTTTTTTATGTAACAGCCGAGGTTACAGAGTATTGATTTGGCATAACCATTCTGGAATCCAACGATCTTCCATCCGTCCAGCTGTGTTTCGGTTTCCTCTGGCCACTCTGACAGTTATTTGCTCCAACCACTAGGAAGTCTAACCGTCGGTCTGCATTTGTGAGAAACACAATATCCCACATGCATCAAGAAGTCGGGTCAGTTCGTATTCATATACACTGATAGTCTCATCCTTAGTGTCCGAGTGTTCACATTTTGGATCTCGGTTCAACCTTGCTCCCCCAGTCGATCTCAGCTCCACCAGTTATCGGCACAACATTCAACCAGTAAAGCCGATGGCCCGATCCACTAGTTATCATTCAACCGGTAAAGCTGATGGCCCGATCCACTGGTTATCAACACATTATTCAACTGGTAAAGCCGATTCCCTGATGATACCCGATCGCCAAAGGCAACTCCATCGGGTCATCGGCACAACCTTCCTGCTGTCTCCTCGATCTTTGACCACTCTGAGGATGCCAACACCAAACCATCGGGTCTTTGGCCAAACAGTGAACAAGTAATCCCGATCACCAAAAGCAACTCCATCAGGTCATCGGGATAACCTCCAACAAGTAGACCCGATCTCCCGATAACCAGAGCGGACCGCACACGAGTTACCCCATCGGTATATTGCTCCACAAGTCATTCCGATAGTCGATGCTACCCGATCACAGAAGGCAACTTCATCGGGTATCGGGACAGCTTCAAACCGGAACCTCCGATAGCCGATGACAAGCCCGATCGCCTAAGGTGACTCCTTCAGGTTTCGGCATAACAATCAGAAGACTCTTCTGATAGCTGATATCAACCCAAACCACATAACACAGCTCCATCGGGCTATCGACACAACTCTCATGAAGTCTTCCCGAAAGCCAAAGTTACTCCGATGACTGAAGTCGACTTCGTCAAGTCATCGGAATGACTTCAAACTTGCTATGCCGATAAGTGAAGCATTTCAGCCAGAAGACAACTAACCCATCGGGACTTCGGTGTAGCAAATAACAACCTCTCTTGATAGCTGATACTGAATCTGAGAAGTCAAGTTCATCGGCCAGAGTTGTCCCGATCGGCCTAAGTCACACCGACTAGAAGGTGTTCAACAACTAAGAAAGTAACACTCTACTGCTCCATTTGTGTAGGCTACTCCGATCAACCCAAACATGGTCAGGAGAATTCGAGGCACATTCCCAACAATCTCCCACTTGCCAAGGAATCCAATGGACCTATCTGCCAAACCAAACACTTACAGATTTCACTGAGAACCATGGACTCAAAAGCCCATCAATGCTGATATACCATTCAATCACAAACCACCAGGAAATACAGTTTACTTTGTGTATCACTAAGACACATACAGAGAAGTATCATCTCATCCATAGATACTCCCACCTCTATCATGCCACTGCCACCATACACAAATAGAAGCTATCTACTGAGAAAAACATAACTCTGACTTCCAGAACACAAAAAACTCACATTCCCAAGGCTACTCAAATGTGCCAACATTAGTCACAATCATAGCTAGAATAGCACCCACAACAAGTGCTAATACATACAACTATACATACCTTCATGGTACTCAAAGATAAATTTCAAGACATCCACATATGCAACTTGTTACTTACAGTCTCATTCTTCAAGTGCATAATCACATGCACACCAAGAAACTCCCACTACACAGGTAATGTCAAAATCGAAAAAGATCCTTCTTTCAACATTACATAGAAGTAAGTAAACCTTTGTACCAAAAGCATTCACAATACTAACTGTATACAAAGAACCTTCAAGCAAGTCTTCACAGTACCCTGTATCATACCCTTTCTCCACTTCTAAATGTTAACTGTGTTATTGTAGATGAATGCCTCTCAGTTGGACCTATTACCCATTCCAAATCAGCACCATCTATTGTTTCCATGCATCCATGAGTACCTGTAACTGATCAAGACATGCCAAAGTCCAAATGCATAACAACATTATCAGGAAGTACCAAACAAATGATCAGTGTACTCAAAACACAAAAACAAAACCAAGATCATTGTCAAAATTCCAACTGCAGAATCAGGAATTTAAACATGACAACCATGATCTAAAACATCTCAACCAAAAAGATCATATGCTCCATATGAACATACACACATTATGTCATACTCTAAATGCATATCAAGAGTATATCCTGACATAAAAACATCCTAACTAAGGATTACAAAACCTCTACCAAAGATCCCTTATGAATCTTCAAGATGTTAACATCTTCAGTCACATGAAGAACATTCATCAATACATGATGAATCTGCATCACTGCCAAAGACCCATGGTACCCAATCTTCATAGCATCATGATTAGTCTAGACATCAACAGATGTCTGATTTGCCAAAGTAGCTCAGAAGGCATATCCATCCTCATTTTGAGAGGACTCAGAATCAGAAGAACCCTTACTTTTCTTCTTCTCTCTGCAATCCTTTCAGATATGACCAGTTTGCCCATAGTTCTAGCACTTCACTTTGGACTTCTTTCCAGGAGTCTTGGAGCTTTCCTCTGACTTGGATTCTGACTTCTTGTTCTCTTTCTTGCCTCTAATAGTGAGAGCATCCTTGACCATCTTAGAAGATTTCCTTCAAGTTTCTTCTGATAGCAACGAAGCAACCACACCTTCCATTGTGAACGTGGTTGTTGTACTCCCAATAGTCATTACCAGATGATCTCGTGAGTCAGGAAGAGAACATAACAGAAGCATGCACCAATCCTCGTCATCAATCTTGACTCCTATAGAGGTTAGCTCAATAATGATCATGTTGAAAACATTCAAATGATCTGCAACAGATGTACCCTTGTCCATCCTCAAAGAATATAACTTCTTCCTCAGGAACAACTTGTTTACCAGAGACTTTCCTTGATAAATGTCTCCAAGCTTTTTCCACATAAGATTAGCAGTCTTCTCCTCATGGACATTCAATAGAACAGTATCTACCAAACATAGTCTGATTAACCCTCTAGCTTTTCTATCTGCAAGATCCCAGTCTTCTTGCCTCATGCCTGAAGGCTTAGCAGTTACAGTCACAACACCCCACAGATCTCTATCAACTAGAAAGTCTTCCATCTTGAGTTTCCACAACTCAAAACTCACACCATTGAATTTCTCGATCGCCACTCGCCTAGAAGCATTCGCCATCTTAAACTACAAACAAAATACTTTGCTATACTCCCACTAAAAACATAATTGACACCAAACAACCCTACCCAACAAGGATAACACAACCAACCTGGCTCTGATACCACTTGAAAGGAAAGTAGTGCACGGAAAACACTCTCCTAACGTCAATTCTAAGGGGATTGCAGGAAAGGAAGTATTTTAATTTCTTTTGCAATACATTAAGATAAACACAGACAAAAGATTAGGATTAACTAGACATTACATACCAAAGAAAGACATCAGATATACGTGGGAAAACCCTTACGGGTAAAAAACCCACCACCAAAAAAGAGATCCCTTTATTCAGTAAACAACACAGTTACAATAAAGTTCTCAGATCCTCTTTATGGACTCTTTTCTTAGAACTCTGCTATCACATCATGCAGATCATATAGCTCACACTAAACCTCTGGCTAGGCACTCCTCACACATCGAGCAAGGCAAAGCATCTCGGAGTTCCTGTCATTCTTAATGATACTTCATGCCTACTACTCTGTGCTAGTCTCAACATTTCACTCAGACTGTGCCCTATTTCTTCTCTTTCACCTTACACTTGGCTCACTTTTTTTTTATGTAACAACCAAGGTTACAGTGTATTGATTTGGCATAACCATTCTGGAATCCAACGGTCTTCCATCCATCCAGCTATGTTTCGGTTTCCTCTAGCCACTTTGACAGTTATTCGCTCCAACCACTAGGAAGTCTAACCGTCAGTCCGCATTCATGAGAAACACAATATCCCACATGCATTAGGAAGTCAGGTTGGTTCGTATTCATATACACCGACAGTCTCATCCTTAGTGTCCGAGTGTTCACATTTTGGATCTCGGTTTGACCTTGCTCCCGCAGTCGATCTCCGCTCCACCGGTTATCGGCACAACATTCAACTAGTAAAGCTAATGGCTCGATCCACTGGTTATCGACACATTATTCAATAGGTAAAGCTAATTCCTCGATGATACCCAATCACCAAAGGCGACTCCATTGGGTCATCGGCATAACCTTCCTACTGTCTCCTCGATCTCTGATCACTCTGAGGATGCCAACACCAAACCATCGGGTCTTCGACCAAACAGTGAACAAGTAATCCCGATCACCAAAAGCAACTCCATCAGGTCATCGGGATAACCTCCAACAGGTAGACCCAATCTCTCGATAACCAGAGCGGACCACACATGAGTTACCCAATCGGTATATTGCTCCACAAGTCATTCCGATAGCCGATGCTACCTGATCATAGAAGGTGACTTCATCGGGTATCAGGACAGCTTCAAATTGAAACCTCCGATAGCTGATGACAAGCCCGACCGCCTAAGGTGACTCCATCGAGTTTCAGCATAATAATCAGAAGACTCTTCTGATAGCCGATATCAACTTGAACTACATAACACAGCTCCATTGGGTCATCGACACAACTCTCATGAAGTCTTCCCGAAAGCCGAAGCTACTTTGATGACTGAAGTTGACTTCGTCGAGTCATCGGGATGACTTCAAACCTGCTATGCTGATAAGTGAAGCATTTGAGCCGGAAGACAACTAACCCATCAGGACTTCAGTGTAACAAATAAAAACCTCTCCCAATAGCCGATACCAAGTCCGGGAAGTCAAGTTCATCGGCCAGAGTTGTCCCAATCAGCCTAAGTCACACCGACCAGAAGGTGTTCAACAACCAAGAAAGTAACACTCTGTTGATCCATCGGTGTAGGCTACTCCGATCAACCCAGACATGGACAGGAGAATTCAAGGGACATTCCCAACACATTTTAGTATTTAAAGGCAAAGCCCCATACATATTAAGTGTCAAAGCTTACGAGCTTTTGGCAAGTAGCAGCTCAGAAGTGGTGGGCCCCCCGCATGCATCTCAAAGTACCCAAATTTTGTAGCAGAAAGGCAAAATAACCAGCGAGCAAGTCAGGCAGATCAATGGTGATCGCAAAAGATCCAATGGCTGTCGCTATGTCGCGACATAAAGATGCTCGCCAGATATCACCGCAACTTGGCGACAAAGCACGTGTCGAAAAGGGGTGAGCTGTTCATGTTAAGGATCAAGCAGGTTTGAGCCAATCGAATGAACATCACTATACCCCCATGTGAAAGTGCTCGAATGTTAATAGCCATGACTTGGTGACTGATGAGGTGGCATACAAGTGGTGGACATGTGGTGATGTCATGGCACAAGAGTGAGCCACTCAGGAGAGGCTAATGATTGAGCAAATTAGTGAAATCCAACAGTAGATCTGAGGCAGATCAACGGTGGGGTGAAATTTTGGGGCTAACCATGATTGTCGCTGTACCGTAGTTGTGAAGTGCTCGAAAGGAATACCCTCGCGATAGGTGGCACTGAGGTGGACTCTGAGAAAATCATGAGGTGTCACATGGTGACACATAGCTAGTGAGGTGGAAGGTCCAGTGGTAACATGAGGAAGATAGGTGGCGTGTCATCAAAATGAACATCAAGCAGATCTTGGCTTCGATGGACCTCTAAATGGACTCACCGAAGGCATTAGTTTCATCGACATGAAAGGTGTCGATGAAACTAGGGTTTCAATAAAACATGAAAGTAGCTTTCTGAAGTGGAGGTTTGGCCAAAAGATTGAGGCCTAACAAACCATAACAAGTGGTGGGTCCAGGGGTGTTGAGGTGGTGAATGAGGCCATGCTCAGGTGGATCTGGTGGCTAGTCACAGACTGACACGTAGCATAGATGGATGAAGAGGTAAATATCGAGTAGGTTTGTTCCAATCTAATGGTTGTCGCTATACCGCTATGCGAAGGTGCCTGATGGTTATCCCCTACGACAAGGTGACTAATGACATGGCAGTTGCGGTGGCGGTCTAGGTGGGCTCAAAGCAAACCAGGAAGTGACACATGGCGGGCCTGCCAAAGGAGAGAGTAGCCCAGGTGAATTAATCAGTGGGCATGTCATGAGGGATTTGACATTTGGACGGATGATTTGAGGGTGGTCGTCATGTCACGATGGAAATATGCTCGATGGCTAAGAGGCATGACTTGGTGACTAAGCGGTGGGACCCATAGGAAGAACAGTTCAGAGGAATTAAAGAATAAGAAAGTTCAAAGAAGATCTACGGTTGTCGCCATACCGCAAGATGGGGGTGCTCGAATGTTAATGGCCATGACTTAGTGACTGGTGAGGTGGCAAGATAGGTGGAGTCTAGAGGGATTGATGAGAAAACCAGGAGGTGACATGTGGTCGAAACCTATGTGAGAAAGTCAGGTTAAAATATAGTTTAAAACTGTGGTGAAAAGGCAGAAACTTAAATGACCAACCTGCAGAGGGATTGATGACTAAGGGATTATTTTTTGCCCGACATATAAGTGTTATATATCATTGGAAAGCTCTTGATTCGAGGAATCTGATTCTATAGTCAAGTGTAACCCACAAAAAATATTTTTGGGGCATTTACCTTGGGACCTCAGAATTTATTTCTCAGTCAGGAAGATTAGATTTTCTGCAGACCAAGTTGTGCGAAACAGGTAATGCTAAAAGATAGGGTAGTTGCCATTATCAAAGAATGAATTCTGATTTTGTCCTCCCTTCCTTCTTATTCGGGAGTCTTCTCATTTTGTAAGGGGTTCTAGATTTTTTGTGAGCAGGGCTCCTTAATCTTGGTTTCCAATTCTGAGTTTTTTCCAAGTTTGTACAGTGTAATGTCTTCTTTCAGGGAATAGAGTATCTTCTTGCAAGTAATAGAGTATCTTCTTGCTGTAGATGTTTTCTATTGCAGGTCACATATATGTAAGGCATATATACAGTTTATTGGATTGTCTCTAGGCCTTCTCTTATTTTCAATAAATCTAGTCTTCAAGGGAGTTTGGGTTTTTCCTATCAAAGTGAGAGTGTAATGGTTGTTCTTAGGTACTCTTCAAGGAAGAGTTTAAATTATATGAATAATCATTTTGGATTCAGGATAATGTCTGGATATGTATGATCCTCTATTTGAGTTTAGAATATATTAATTTCAGGCATTAATACAGGGATATCTTTCTCAATAAATTGGATTTGCAATAGAGGTTTTCATTTGCAGATTGATGTATGACTCCATGCCCTTGGATAAGGCACCGATCTTGTAGATTCTGGTGATTCTCAGAGAGTTTTAAAAATCAAATATCCTTTTACTTTTATGTTTGTATTTTTGGTCGTTCTACCTATCTCATGCTCCAATATAGTTGAGATGTCAATGTAGATCTAGCCTATCTACAGTAACCTCCTTGTTGTTGATCCTTGTGAGATATATCTTCTTTATTGATGCCATATGTCTGTAACTAGTTGTATTTTTGTGCATCAAAGGGTGTCCCCCCTAGGTCTAGCAGAACCTGAAGTGTAGGAGGATCATTAGGATCCTATGTTATGTTGTCCAAGCCCTGAAGAATTTCATTGATTGAGATTGCCTATTTCATAGATAGTTTGCAGGTGAACTCGGGTTTATCTTTTTTGAGAACAACAATAACAACATGTTAATTATCAATTTACATCATGCAACATAGCTCTCAACTACAAGTACAATGACCTCACGAAGGCTATAATTCATATACCAATGAATCACACACATCAATATGCTACAATATTCATCAATAAATTGAAGAGATAAGAATCCACATCCACGCGTAAAAGCATCTGATGAAGAACATCCCAATGGAAGAAGGCATCAAACCACCCAACCATGTGGAACCAAAGGAACTACCCCCCATGCTAGGAGATGACACAAGGTCCCACACACACTTTAGGCCTAGGCTAACACCTAACAACCAAGGAGACTCAACAATTAAAGAACCACAACTAAGAAGCAACCAATGCAATAAGGCAATTCATATCATAAGGCTAATCATAAAAATAGAAAATCCCAAAGGCATACCAAAACCCATGGCATAAGGAATAAGTACCAAGGACACATGTAGGAGTGGAGTGTCATTGATAGGGAGATTGAGTCAGAAGTTTCTCAATAGGCTTAAATTGGTTTAATCTATCAAGTGGACCCAAAGGATATGCTTTTTATTTGTTTTCAATTAGTGTTTGCACTAAAAAACTTCAACACCCACACCTCTTCTCAAACAACCACCCCATTGTGTGTTATACAACTTTGTTCTAGCTTGCTTCCTCAATGTTACTCAAGTCCTCCACCATAGGTCCACACCCCAAGTTGATGCCTTAACTATTAGTTTTGATTGAATTAGGCCATTTTGTGTATTTCAATTGTCCATCAAGAGTTTGCAAAGGTTCTAACATCATATAGGCAATCGGGTTCACTTTTTGTCAAAACAAGGCTAAAAGGCTACTAACCCGTGGAGGCCTAATTGGAGTGATTTCTACTTGTCTAGTGCAATGATGGATAAACCAACCTTGGAACCTGATTTGGAAGGTGCATACAAGGTCCAAACTCAAATATTTTTGAGGTCTTAGCTCCTGAGAAGGTGGTTTAATGACTATCCACAATTTTAGGCAAGAAAGGAGGGTTTTGAGAGGGTTTTATTCATGCAACATAGGAAGTCTCTCTTACACCTTAAACCAAGCTTCCAAACTCTTGAATAACCTCTACCAAATCATTTTGAACACTTCCCCAACTCCGCCCTGCATGACATTACATCAAACACTTGCTATGCAAACTGAAAAATGACTGTTAAATGCACACTCACTGTCAAATTCACTATTTTGATGCACTTTGAAAGGGTTAGAACTTCAAATAAAACTTCACCAAGGTTTGTAACAATATGCAAACACTTTTTCAACACTTTCCACAAGATTTCAAAGCATGAATATGTTTATTAATCAACTTTGGATGCGAAAGACATTAAATTCCGCAAAACTGGGTACTTGCTGCCAACTATAACTCAACACACTCGCAAGGTGAAATAAACATTATTTGGAGCTCCAAATAAATCTAAAACTCCAAGGAAACTAGTTCAGACCTCTGCCTTAATTTTTTTCACTCAATTGACCTTTGAGCACAAACTTGTTTGAGTCTTTGTTCACATTGCTAGCCAAATCCATCTCCAACTTGCCTAGCATGAACTCAAAAGCACTTCTTTTGCACAACCCTGGCCAAAACATGAATTATTTACACTGTACATGAGAAATAAAATTTTTCTAAGTCCATCCATGGGAGCCCAAACCTAGAATTAGACAAGTTGATGCATTTTGGAGGCCAAAACATTTGATAGGGCAGCCAAAGAGCAAAAATGAAACAATTTTACAAAACCAACTTCCAAATGCACAACCTACAAAGAAATTACATAAATTGCATTGAATATACACCAAGATCACTATGCAAAAGGTATAGTATGGAAATGATAAGCCCAGTATGGACTGTTGTACAAAATGAAGCTCAAAACATGAGAGAAAATAGAAAATTGCTTCCCTTTTGATTAATTATGATAGAAAGTACAAAAGCCAACCCTATACCAAGAAGAGGGAGGAATATAAATATAATTTTGAGGTGGATATCAAGTCCTATATGGAAATAAGGCATTTTTGTCTTCTATTTACAAAAAAGTGTCCAAAATGACAACTTTTACAAGCAAAATGACAACTTTTGTTGCTCCAAGTGGTAATTTGAGAAACCCAACACAACCAACCTTCCAAAACCACCTAGGAATGATTAAAAACACTTTCTAAACATGTTTCAATTCTTTTCAAAGCATGTCTAAGCCTATAAGGCAATTTTCCACTTTTTAGCCCTTTTGGCCTAGAAGCACAAAATTGACAATTCAAGCCCTAAGAAGCAAAACTTGATCTCTCAAGTACAAAATGAGATAAAAAACTTATGAAATGACTAAAAAAACCTATGAAAACATTTTAAAACTAAAAAGACACTTAAGCATGAAAAATACCAAAAAATGGAGAGTATAAGCAAAACTAGGTGCTCCTGCACCATACTCCTCCAAAGACAAAGAAGTCATGTGACTCCTTGAGGCAACAAAGAAGAAGGAATTTCATACTTAGAGAAATCAGACTTATGTACCCAAGTGGCTTCTAAAAGTGGTTTATCTTTCTAATTGATGAGATGCTCCATGTACACTTGATGATGAGTCCTCTTGTAAACTCTTGAGTCCAACACCTTTTCAGCTTGAAGAATGGATGGAGGAGGCAAATACATGTCTGAAAGTGACTTGTGAACATCTTAAACTCTATCATCCTCCTTAGGAACCTAACCTTTGAATTCCACCAAATCTGAAACATTGAAAATAGGAGACAAAGAAAGATCAGCAAGCAAATCAATTTTATATGCATTAGAACCATACTTAGCCAGTATCTTGCAAGGACCTATCCGCCTCATTTGGAGCTTGCTGGGAACTCCCTTTTTCAATATAGACTTGTTCAAGTTTAGCATCACAAAGTCCCCAACTAAAAATTGAACATCCCTCTTTGATGCATCCACTCTAGCTTTCACTTTTTGTGAGGTATCTTGAAGAGTCTTTCTCACTTGCTCATGAACTTCCTTCATTGATTGAGCCATGCCATCTATTGTACCACTCTTTTTCTGCATGTTACCAAGATCCCTTAACTCCATGACACCCCTTGGGTGCATACCATAAACAATTTCAAAGGGACTCTTACCAGTTGACCTGTTAACACTATCATTGTATGCAAATTTTGCCTGATAAATGAGCTGATCCCAACTTTGGCCATAGTCCTTTGTCAAACACCTTAAGAGGTTGCCAAGAGTCCTATTGACCACCTTAGTTTGACCATCAGCCTGTGGATGATAAGACGAACCAAAAGAAAGATTAGTACCCAATCTTTTCCACAATGTCTTTAAAAAATGGCCAAGAAACTTAACATCTCTATCAGAAACAATGCTAGAAGGTAAACCATGGATTCTAATCACTTCCTTGAAAAAATAATAGGCTATATGACTAGCATCATGTGTAGTCTTGCAAGAAATAAAGTGTGCCATTTTACTAAATCTATCCACAATCACAAAAATGCTATCAAAACCAGCTTGAGTCTTAGGTAAGCCTACTACAAAATCCATGCTAACACATTCCCAAGGCCTTGTAGGAATTGGAAGAGGCTGATAAAGACCAGCATTAGAAGTATTACCTTTTGCTTTCTGACAAACCATACATTTCTCCACATACCTTTTGACATCTCACTGCATTTTAGGCCAATAATAAAAACGTTGCACCAACTCCAATGTTTTGTTGAGACCAAAATGTCCACTCAAACACCCATTGTTCTTTTCTTGAATCAAATTCTCCCTCATTGAGCTTTTTGGAACACATAGCTGCCCCCTTTAAACAACAAACTATTTTTCAAAGTATAATCAGCATATTCACTATGAAAAGAATTATCAAATGCTTGGCAACCCTTATAGATGGCTGCAAAATCTTCATGATTAGGATACATTCCTTTGAAGCATTTTATGCCAATACTCTAAACATGTACTTCCTACAGTTTTAGAATCCTTATACTCAAAGCATCTGCTACCTTATTGCATTGTCCTTTCTTGTGCTTAATAGTAAAAGTGTATAATTTTAAGTACTCAACCCATTTAACATGCCTATGATTTAACTTATCTTGTGAATTCAAGAAACTCAAAGCTTGATTATCTGTATAAACAACAAACTCCTTTGGAAGCAAATAATGTCTCCACTTTATAAGTGCTTGAACTAAAGCATAGAGTTCCAAATCATAAGAAGTGTTGTAACTAAAATCCGATTCCCTTCAATGTCCTTAGAGTAATATGATTTAAACTTGGTGCAGAGGAGACATCAAAGATAAGGAAATCTCCGAGACAACATATGACAAGGTTTGACTAAACCTTCTACACTTCGGGCTTCCTTGGAGCCCAGGTGGGTATAGCTTTGTGAACTAACTTCACACTTTTAAACAATAAACCCACAACAAACCAGTCCAGAAAACCAGTGGATTTGTTCACCTTGAAATCAACTGAAAATAAAGAATGGAATGATATTTAACTTCAGCTTTTTGATCAACAAAGCATGCAATAAGCCACTTCGATTAATACCAGTGCTTTATCCAAGGTTACAGAGTCACCTAAACTCAAAAAAAACTCCCGAAACAATATATCTTTATGCTTCCCATCGGTTTGGTTTCCACTAATCCTTATATATGCCTGACACATACAAGAATTCAATCATTCTAGACTAAGCTATGGTTCTCAAAATTCAAAGTCCCTTCCAAAGAATTTACTGGTATGAGTGATCCCGCGTATTTAATTTCCCTCCTAAAGAGAAAAGCTAACAAACACTTATACTGAGATTGCTTTGCAATTCCATTTAAACTAAACAACCTTGGATTATTCAGAATAAAGACAGTAAATAAATTTGTGAACAAACTTGAAGACAACACAAAGCTTTACTCAAAACCGATGGCCTGTATATTAATATTCATTTGAAGAGATGTTACAAGAAGTTCTGATTCTCCATTTAAACTTTGGAAAAGCTTAGATAAATTTCTACAGCGTTTTCTTCAAAAATTTTATGATCTCTTTCTCTCTAGTCCTGGTATCCATTTATAACAACATGGATGCACAAAGCTTCGGAATTCTCGAGGAGAGTTTGTTACAATTATTTCAAAAATTGAAAAGGTTACAATTTTTACGTAAAAACAGTTATGCACTCTTTTCAGCCTCTGCAGTCTGTTCAACAGGTTGTTCGGTTGCAACCTCTTCTTGCTTTTCAGGGGCGCTCTCCAACTGCTCCGGATCATGGGTGGAATATTTAACTCCCCACTCATTATATGTCTCTTCTGTCGGCCATGAAAAGTTAATCACATCATTTTTAATTTTAGTCAACCTTTTCCAAGAATTTCTCAGTTTGTTGACTTCTGAATTAAGAAAACTATAATGTGATTTAATTTTTTCTATTCCTGTATTGTTATAACAAAGAATGAGGTATCATCAAGATCAATGATTCCCTTAACCCTTGCTGACAATTTGACTTCTATCTCTTTGAGCCATATTTGCTTATCTTTTAGCTGATCTGGATTGGCAAAAATTCCTAGGAGCAACTCAAAAACCTGATCAATGTATTCCTTCTTGCATAGATTGACCTTCCTATCCACATTATCTACATCTGCTGCCAATTGCATTAAAACTTTAGCGACATCAGAGGTAGATTTGATAATGGGATTGGCCCTTGCTTCATCAAATAATACACACATGAACTCTAGATCTTGCTCCCTAGGCCTCCATCTGTCAAAAATGGGTGTCAAAATGGCCTTATCTCTCCTCAGTTCATTCCATATCTCCATGAATTTTCCCACATTGTTGTAAAGCAAGGAGGCATTTATCGTATCTGCAAAACTGGAGATTGTGGCCTTTATTTTCTCCTCATATTTCCCCGCATAAAAGGCCTGAGCTTGCTTCAGGTTCTCTAGTTCTTGGAGAGTAATCTCAATCATTTGGGAGCTAGAAGGTGCAGGAGATGGTGGAAATTCAATAATGGGGCTAGTAGGCGGAGGTCTTGCAGGAGAAGAGGAAATTATCAATGTTGAAGACTCACCTTGTTGGTGTTGTCCCATCAGCTGGCTTTGCAATTTGGCAATGATGCTATCTTTACCTCTTACCTCCTCCTTGGCACTGTTATAGGCCTTCAAAAATATTTCCAACTTAATTTGGAGGGCCTCCTTTTCTTGGGCTTCCTTCTCAGCCATTCCAACACTGAATTTTGCAGTTTCTAGCACAGTGCTAGCAGCCTCTACTACCCCTGTACTCTGCACTCTTTTTACCATCAATCCACCAAGGTGACTTGACCCTGGAGTGTCTTTGCCCTTTTTGCCCTCATTTCTCTTAAGGGACCACATAACTAGTGCAGCATTGTCCTTACTAAATGTAACCCCTTCCATGGATTTAGTTTCTTTTCTTACTACATCCAGCACCAGAGCATCAACAATATTCCATTCTGGCAAGATGAGCACTCCAGCTTGTGCTACTAGATCTCTTCCTTGTTCAGGAGTGATGGTTTTGAATTCTTCCATCATCTCCTATTTTATTTCTTCCTCCACTGAGGCTAAATCTTTGTTAGGTTGCTCTGCCTTTCTTGTCTCACATCTAGCATTATATCTATCTATATGTTGCTTCCAAATGAATTGCATGAATGCTTCAGATGTGACAAAGCTGTCATCAGCTAAAAAGGCACTACTTGCTTTTTTTATCTCAGGATCCCACTCCTGGCCTTTAAGTTCGGTTGAGGTAATGTCCATTTCAGCTTCAATGGTCTCTTCTGGCATCCCTTCTTCCACTTCATCATAAGTGTATGCAAGCTTCCCCAAGTTGCCCAACTGCAAGAGGTGTGCAGCTGCTGCTTGTTCATCTCCTATGTGGATGGGGGATTGGGATGGGGAATACAAGGGTGTATCTGATTGCACTTCCTTCCCCACCCTTTACTTCTTTGGGCTGTCTTGGATGTCAATGACATCTTGTACTTTCCTCTTTCCTTTGGATGAAGAGGGCTCCCCTGTTGTAGGCACCAGCACACTATAACCTGATTTCTTTCGCTGTATGTAATCACTAGGAGGAATTGCTTTGGTGGAAGCTGACCTGCTCAGGATCACTCTGGCTTTTTCAGGGTCACTTTTAATCACAGCTTCCCTCTTCTCCTTCAATGTCTGCATCACATATTCAAAACAATCAAAAATTTTATTTTTTCTTCCAATGGGAAGAAGCTAGACAATGGTTCATAGCTAGCATCAAATTGATGCACAAAATCCAAGGCTTTCTTGTAAGCCACCCACTTTTCTTTCCTCAACTCCTGCTCATCTAAATCAAATTCATTTCTGATGAGGTCTTCAGGAAATTGGAATTGATGAGGCCTACCTCTGCATGCTACCTTCTTCCTAAACACATCATTGAAGAAGTCCTCTGGATCAGTGCATCTGGACACTGCAGTGGATAAATGGTAGGGTTTGAGGAAATCCTCAAAGCAATTCCAGCCTCCCTTTGTAATTACGAATTGCTGGGCTATGGTAGCTGCAGGGAAAATGGTCCCTTTACCTCTGCCTGTTAACTCTGCCTCTTGTAGGCCACCAATTTGTCTAAGTATCTTAGCTATTCCCACTTTGAGAGGGACCTGGTAAGGTAACAAAAATGGAGTACCCCTGAAACGAAAAACTCTGAAAACCGTGGAGACTGGATATAAGTACATGTCGCCCTAGTTATGAACAATTTTGATGTTCTCTGTGAATTCTTTTGGCCTTAGGAATTCCAAAAGAATCTTGGGGAATCTTGGGTTATCAGAGCAAATGAGAGTCCTTATTTTAGATGCAAAATATTTATCGAACTTTAGGAAACTAGCATCCTCTCTGTCCCATGACTACAGAGTACTCCATAATTGTATTGGCATTTTCTCTATTTCCTTCTCTTTAACCAGGTCTAGTCCACTGGCGAAATAATCACCACCCTTGAAGAGAAAAAGGTGCATTAAGAGTGAATACCATCCAAAAGGTCTATCCACCTTTCCATTTTTTATTCCTACCAACCCTCCATGGATAGCATCGGCAATGTAAGAAGCATAATCGAATGTGATAGCAAGAGAAGGATTCAAAATCTGAACAATCATTAGCAAGTAATGATTTAGCATATTTGCTTCAGCATCCTCTCCTAGAACTTGGCAAAGTGCCCAATACATTCCTTTAGCTCTCAAGGTAAACATACTTAATGAAAAAGGCTCTTGAGTGTTGGGCGCTACAACTGCTAACCTTGCTATTTTCAGAAAAAGTTCTTTAAGAGGCCCATTCCTAAGATGACTCCTCTGTGCACTGTACACTTGAGCTAATTGTGTGAAATTTATGGGTTCCAAGAAGTTTGTGAACTCATTGAGCCCAAATGCTGTTCTTAATTCTTCTGCATTGATTTCCACAAGTGTTTTCCCATTTACATCCCAGATGCATCTTGTGACTGAATCATAGTTCAATGCCATTTGGGTTAGCAAGTCTATATCCATGAATACCCCTGGGACTACTAATCTCCCAACATCTAGTTCCCAGATACTATTTTGAGGAGCAGGAGAATTCCTCATTCCAAATCTGACTCTAAACAGCCCCAACCTTGACAATCCAACCCGTGGGTCTCTCAGCCAATTACCTTTGTCATACTATCCTTCTCCTATCTTCAGACGGGGAGCCCTGGGCACTAACTCTTTGGCCTTTGATGCCTGGTTAGTTGAGAATGTCAACTATTCTAAAAAATCATCACATACACTTCTTTCTAAATAATCAACCTTGCCGGAAAATTCCCTTTTAGGAGCCATTTGAAAATGCAAGAAAATAAATACACTCTTAAACAATCCTGCATTATTTAAAACACCTCACAAGAATTGCTACAAAACATGAAAGAACCTGATGCTTGTTTGAAGGAATTTTGCTTGGCAACTGAACCGCTTGCTCTGTATCTGAAAAAGATAACTCTGCGTCTGCTCTCCTGCAAAATCTTTTAAAAGATATCTTTACTAGGTTGTTAGGAAATCAAATACTTGTACTTAGGGCCTTAACTATAACATTGATTCCGCATGCTTCGGTCGTCCCTTGAAAATCGGATTCATACGAGAATTCATATTTTTCGCTCCAACGGGTCATAACATTCCTGCAAGTGTTTCACTGTTACCTTTCATTACCGACGGCTTTGTCTTTAGTCTGGGTCCCGCTTTTCTATTGGCTACATAATACCACGTGGCACCCAACCATTGGCCTTAGAAATCCTTTTGCATTCCACTTGATACTGACCCCGTGTCTTTCTTTATACTGTGACGGGCTCACTTTTTGACCATGTCATCATCATGACACGTGGACGGCTCTCGTTAACTCTCGCTATTTCGTGGGCTTAAAGGGTGAGCATTTTACCCTTGCGAAATAGCACGGACCGTCAGATCATCCCTGTAGTTAATCGGCATTTAACCCTTTGAAAAAGCTTTCAGGAACGGTGGGCCCGCGGACACGTTACTAACACCTGGCATCCAGTCACCTGCGGCGCTGACTTGTCATTTTCTCATTCGCCCAAAAGAAACCACGAGGGGCCCCACTTTCGTCTCAATAGGTCTATCTCTCACATCATCATCATGACACGTGGATGGCTCTCGTTAACTCTCGCTATTTCGCGGGCTTAAAGGGTGAGCATTTTACCCTTGCAAAATAGCGCGGGCCGTTGGATCATCTTTTAAGTTGACCAGCATTTAACCCTCTGAGAAGGCTCTCAAGAGATGTGGGCCCGCTGACCTGTCATGGACACCTGGCGCCTTGTCACTTTCGGAGCTGACTTGTCACTTTGTCATTTGCTAGAAGGAGCCACGAGGTCTCAATAAATTGTTAACAGCTATACCTGCCAGGTCATCTCCACCTGCGTCCTGACTCATCTCTGGGGCCCACTTTGAACCTTTAATCCTGACCCGCTGACTGTAGTGACTTGTGCCACGTGCTACCTTTTAATACGCCAGAAGAAAGCCACGGGGCTCCAACCACCTCTGACAGCTACACCCTTTACTTTCTCCATCATGACACATGGACGACCCTCGTTCATTCTCACTATTTCGCGGGCCTAAAGGGTGAGCATTTTACCCTTGCGAAATAGTGCGGACCGTCGGATCGTCTCTTAAATTGATCGGCATTTACTGGGCCTGACAACTTTAGAAGAAAAGCATACAAGGCATAAATTTTTCAAATAATCAACGTAGCCGCCTAGGCCAAAAAACAAGGGGGGACACTTCCTACGACCCCGCGACCCATAACTTAAGTGAATAAAGTAACAGAAGATTAGAAACCAGAGGGTTTAACAAAAGGATAAAATCTAAAAAATCAAAACCCTTAAACCCCTAAGGTTTAGAACAAAGCTGAAGCACCTGGGATTACACCCTATCGAAAAATTTCAAAGAACCATAGCCAATTATGGGAAAAGAAGAACCCAATTTTAAAATAGTGATAACAGTGGCTCTGACTGGGGATGGTTGATTGCGAGATCAACAGAAGAAAACTCAGAAACTCTAGAGAAACAGACCAAAACACAGACCAAAACCAGGATAGCAGGAAAGAAAACAAAATATATACAAGCAAAGGACCTACTGTGCATGGACATTAAGAGAAATAATGCTTCAGGAATTGTCCATGCACTGGAAATTCCTGCATTTCATCGTTCATATTCTTCAAAAAATATGAATCCTTACCATTCAAGCCACAAACCACAAAAAGGCCAATCCATAATGATTCAAATTTTTTATGCTTTCCTTTATCCTGTCCTTTTGCATTCCACTGAAGAACCATGTGATCAATTTGAAACTTCCTTAAGGATGTCCTTTTATCAAAAAGATACTTTGACTACAACTAGATCTTCTAATTTTTCTTATGGGCAGAAGTCCTAAGCTCCTCCATTTCTACAATTTGGATCATTCTATTCTCCATTGGTTCAGATATTTCCATGTCCTCATCTTGCAAAAACTTATATACTGGAAGAAGGTTATTTAATGGTAATCTGGCTTGGGTACCATAAACCAACTCAAAAGGTGACATTCCAATGAATTTTTTAACTGTTATTCTATCTGCCCATAGAGCTAACTTCAACTTTTGATCCCAAGATCTCTTGTTTTCTTCTAAAATTTTCTTGATGATATTTAACAGGCTTTTGTTACTGGATTTTGCTTGTCCATTCCCCTAAGGGTGATAAGGTGATGAGTATGACATGAGTATACCATGACTATTGCAAAAACCTACAAATTCTTCTGATCTGAAACACATAGCATTATCCATTACCAATTTTGCAAGTGTTCCAAATCTAGTCACAATATTATCCATCAGGAAATCAATGACAATTTTACTAGTAGCTCTTTTTGTAGGAATAGCTTCTATCCATTTGGTAAAATAATCTATGGCCACTATAATCCATCCATGACCTCTTCCTGACTTCTCAACAATTTCTCCAATAAAATCAATGCCCCATTGGACAAAAGGGGCTTCTACAGAGACTGGATTTAAGGGTAAGGCTCCTTCATACTTGAGCTTAGAAGAAAATCTTTGACATGGATCACATCTTCGAACATATGCATGGGTATCTTTAAATAAAGTAGGCCAATAATACCCAGCCCGTATTATCTTACCAGTAGTAGTCTTAGCAGAATAGTGACCTCCACATACTCCATCATGCATTTCAATTAACACCTGTTTAGGTTGAAATTCATCCAAACACATTAGTAACTCCCCATCTCTTTTTCTCTAGAAAAGATCACCCTGAATGAGCACATACTTTTGAGACTTGAGCTTCAAAGTTCTCTTCTGATTGTGTGTCATTTCTTTTGGCAATATGTTACCTTTCAATACTTGGATTATCTCTGTGTGCCACTGTTGTCTCTCAATACTAGTAACCAAAGTATCTTTAACCTTAGCATTGTGTATTTCTACATTCATGAGATTTGACTCAGTCATGAGCTTAGCCAAACCTAACCCTCTCACCAATTTAGTGATTTTTATCTCCAAATTGAACTCCTGAATTCTATTGATCCATCTACATCTCTTCCCAGTAACCTCAGACTGAGACAAAATTTCTTTAACTGCAACATGTGGAACATAAGCAATGATGTTTGCATTCACCAGATATGGCCTAAAAGCTTTAACAGCTTTAATTAAGGCATAAGCTTGTTTCTCCATGGTTTCATATTTTAGTTTTGCCGCTTGCAAAGATTTACTATAGAAAGCTATGGGATGTTCATGTCCTTCATTGTCTTTTTGTAATAATACTGCAGCCACCGTGTGATATGAGGCAAAAGAAAATAGAGAAAAAGGCTTACCATAATCCGGGGATTTCAACACTGGTGCTTCCTGGATTGCCTTCTTAATCTCATCAAAATCTTTTAAAGCTTCTTGATCCCAATGAAACTTTACGCCCTTCTTGAGCAACTTAACACTAGGCTTCACTATCTCAGCAAAGTTTGCAATGAATCTCCTGACAAAATTCACTTTGCCTAAAAAAGACTAGATTCCTTTCACATTTTTAGGTTCAGACACTTTGTTGATTGCTTCAATTCTCTCAGGGTCTATTCTTATCCCTTCCTTGGAAACTATGTGTCCCAATAACTTTCCTTCAGTGACCCCAAAATGACATTTCTTGGGATTTAGTGATACACCAAATTCCAAGGCTTTATCGAACACCTTCTCTAGATGTCCACAATGATCATCAGCTTTCTTTGAGAAGCAGGTTAGATCATCTTGGTAAACCACCATAATGATATTTATGAATTCCTTAAAAGCCACATCCATAGCTCTCTGAAATGTAGCTCCTGCATTTTTTAATCCAAACGACATTCTCACATATACATAGGTTCCCCATGGAGTAGTGAAAGTTGTTTTAAACTGTTCAGACTCCTTTACTAGCACTTGATTGTATCTTGAGAAACCATCCATCATGGATAAAAGATCACATCCTGTCACTCTTTGTAGCATTGCTTCCATATTTGGGGATGAATAATTATCTTTTAAAGAAGCAACATTAAGATTCCTAAAATCAACACACAATCTGATGTCTCCATTCTTCTTTCTTACTCGGACCAGATTAGAGACCCATGAAGAATGTCTTATTGGTTTGATAATCCCCCCTTCTCTCAATTTAGTCAACTCTTATTGCATTTTAGTTTCTAATAAGGGGTTGATAGGTCTCTGTTTCTGTCTGAAAGGCTTAGCATCTTGAAGTAAGGGAACTTCATGCTGAAAAAGATCTTGTCTATACACCTTTAGGTCTTCATAAGACCAAGCAAAAACATGCTTATACCTTTTCAATAAATTGATAAGGTTAGTCCTAACATGAGAGGGTAATTTCTTTCCAATATATACCAACTTGGGGAATGATTCTGTCCCCAGGTTCACCTCCTCCAACTCTTCTAACTTGGTGGTAGATTGCTGGTGTAAATGACTATCATTATAACTAAACATACTTTCTAGCTCCACCAACCCTTTAGGTATCTCGTTGGTTTCCAACTGGACAATATCATTTCCAAACACTATCTCTCTGTCATCCACCACTTCCACCAATGCATTGCAATCAATCTTTTGTCCATCATAATCATCAACACATTGGATGAACCTAAGAATATCTTCATCATCAGCAAAAACTTGCCAATTATATAAATTATCAGGGATGGCCGGCCTAGATTTTATTTCCACAGTGGAAATACCAGTTAGCGTTGCATCATCATTTTTTAAAGCAACATTAGCTAGGAAATCTGCCATAATATTTTTTGTTCGCTCTATCCAATTGATAGAAAATGCATCAAAATATTCAATAACATCCCAAACAACATGCTTATATTGCTTCAATTTATCGTTCTTGGATGCATATTTAGATCTCACCTGAGAGACAACCAATTCTAAATCCCCCATTACTTTCAACAGTTGGATTCCATTCTTTTTTGCTACCTCAAGTCCTAATAATAGGGCTTCATACTCTGCAGTATTATTCGTGCACTGGAATGCCAATAAGAATGAGTATTTAAAAGTTATACCTGATGGGGACACAAAAAGAACCCCTGCTCTAGATCCTTCTTTGGAGCAAGCTCCATCAAAATACATCTGCCACAACCCATACTGCTGTGCTTGTAGCTCGACTACAATTGGGTCAGTGTTCTTCAATTGAGGTGATATTGGTTGAAGTCTGAAGTTATCTAAATCCACATCAATCATACAATTAAGCATACTAGGGTCCACATTTTCAATTACCTTAGGAGCTCGTGGCTCCCTGTAGAGTTTGACCTGATTGCCACCAATAGGAATAGTAGCATAAGACAAGTCCAGTTGAACATTTCCCCCCACTGCTATTGCCCACTGCCTAGAAAGTAACATACCATAGTGGGGTTTAGTATCAGTAACAATAACATCCATTTTATAAGTGGCTTCAGGAAATGCAGCTATTTTTACTTCTACATCTTTCATTGTACCTATCACAGGCACTTCTCTGTTATCCATGGCATAACATTTCCCATACACAGTGGTTACTGATAACCCTAGTTCTTTCATAACACCATAGGGCATTACATTAGCAGTTGCTCCTAAATCTATCATGCAATTTTTAATCAACCGGTTATTGACTAGCAAAGTAACATAGAAGGGATCTACCTGAGAAGGCTCCTGAGTGATAGTGGTTCCAACATATACCTCTGGGGTTTGGAACTCTTGATCCTTTCCAACTTTATCCGAACCAGTGGGTAATACTGAGTCACTATCAGATATACCAGAGAATAAAGATAAAGCTGCATCTTTATGTTCTTTAATCTTTAGTAATTCTATTCATGGAACAGTGACTTTCATTTGAGTTAAAGCTTGGGCCATATCAAATGTAGAATTATTACATTTCTCAGTATTAACTTTAACCTTTTCTGCTTTGAATTGACTGGCCTTTTTCACTATCTCCGCCTTTTGTACATCACCAGCATTTTTGGCATCTATGCCTTTAAGCAAGTCTTTAACTTGTTCCTCTTTTTCTTGACTAGCTTTAAGAATAGCAGTAACACTGCTTGATGCCCCTTTCTTTGTAACTTCTTTTACAAACATAGAACCTGGTTCACCTTGATCAGTGTCTCTCCTGGTGCTTCTCAGATTGTAGTTATGTTTTGCTTTGGCGATTGCAGCCTTAGTGAGATTTTTAACTTCTTTCTCACTAGGCCTCTTAAGATGAACTTCTTCATCTTCAATTGTTACCACATTCAATGTAGGATGCCAACCTAAGGTTAACTGTCCTTGCACTAACCTTTCATCATCTAGCACATCACTGTATTCACTATGCATAGATTCCTCATCGCTTTCTATGATGGTTTCAAACATATTAATGTTAGGCTCTGCTTCTGGCCTCATAGATTCTTCCAGAGCTTGAGCTACTGCACACTGATGAGGAGAATGTGGTCCATCACAAGCAATACACCAAGGAGTATTTTCTATATTATTAACAGTTTTCCCTTTTAAAGGATCTGGTGTGTCTTGGCTTTGAGCAATTTTAGGCTTCTCAACTTGGGGTTTACCATCCTTCCAATTTGTATTGTATGGCATATCATGTAATCTAGGAGGTCTATCTTGCCAGTTATAATGGGGCTTATCAGTTTTGTTGACCTTAGCAGTCAAATCTTTCATAGCAGTAACCAGTTTTTCTATTTTATCCTCCTCTTTAGAAACTTTGTTAGGTTGCTGTTTGGTTTCATGCCATAGTCTACCATCTGTCCTTCTTCCTAATTTTCCAGACGCTTTTCTATTACTTTCTACATTTATGGCAATTCTAAAAGCATCCCTCAGGTTATGAGGATTTTTATCTCTCAAGATATAAGCCATTTTGGAATCAAATGCATTGTAGTATGTATTAAAATACATATTGTCATCTAGCCTCATTACCTGATACAATCTGTGCATAGCTTTCTGGAATCTAGCATTGAAATCAGTGACTATTTCATTTTCAGATTTTATAATGTTATTGAACTCATTCAGCATGAAACTCACATTAGTCTTATCACCGTACTGTTCTTGAAAGCAATTTTTGAAATCTTCCCATGAACCTATGCTAGCTACTGGAAGACCTCTGTACCAATCCCTTGCATCATCAACCAAGGATTGAACAAACAGTTTCATAATAACATCTTCATCTGCTATTTCATAATCATTTATCAAATCTCCAAAAGATTTCAAATGTTCCTCTGCACTGACTGCATTGTTCCCAACAAACTTATGGAGTCTGTCCCTTAGCTCAGTGGGAACATGATTCGGATACCCTGGGATCCCATCAAAAAATAATTGCCTATATTGTTCTAGATTAATTGGCCTTCTTTGAAAAGGGGAAATAGTACCATTATTTCCCATGATCATTTTAGCTTTTGGGATTGGAGATTGAGATGTTTGGGTGTACTGTTTATTTGGAGGTATTTGGCTTACTGAGGCAATATTAGCATGTACTGCAGGTTGAATATTGACCTGAGGAAAAGAGATATGTTGGGGATTAGGCTTGCTAAGATCTTCCGATGGGAATGTAATAGGGGGAGCTTTTAAGTAATTAATCTTTCTTTTCACTTCCTGATTTGCTGCTTCTAACTCGGCCTTTTCCAATTCCATTTGGAGGTCTTCCTTTTCCTTTCTCATCCTTTCCATTTCTCTCTCTCATGTGCTAGGATCCTATGAGAAATCCCTTCTGCAGTTTTAGATTCTACTTCATCATCTACCCATATCTATTTTCCTTTGTCTAAATTGACTTTAGGAAGCTGGGAGTTATTAGATGCTTCCTTAATTGGCTGGGCTACTGACTTAGAAGCTGGTCTAATCTTAGGGATTAGGATCTCCCTAATCACTGGGCCTTCCTCATCACTTTTTTCCTTTTCTTTAGCAAGCACTTCAAGATCAGCTATCTGTCTAAGGAGCCTATCTCTCTCCATCAATTTGGCTTTAACTTCCTTTTCCTTATTTGCCTCCTTTTGGGCTCTTAGGGAGATTAAATGATGGACTCTTTTATTTAAATCTTCAATCTCTTAAGACATTTTATCCTCATCAGGGTAGTTTTCTTCAGAGTCTGATGCATTAATTTGATCTATGTCAATTAAGCTAATGTTCCCATCTATTGTCCTAGGAACAGAGTGCCTAATTGCATTTGAACTAGTTCTATCTTTTGCAGAAACACTAACATGAGATAGATCTCGATTTAAAGTAGGTGCATCATTAATATTTCCAAACTGTTGGTGTAAATAATTATTCATCATGGATATTATTACACTTACTTAAGTTTACTTAGGATAATGCATTTCATAGTAGTTTGGATATGAGACACTTGGGTGTTTGTGCCTCATTGGGATAGTGTGTGTAGGAGAAATTCCACCTCTTATGGTGTTGATCTTGTTATTACACTATCATATCCACTTATTGTGGAGTGATAATTCCACCTTCGGTGGGTGATCCACCTCATGTGGAATATTATATTATTTCTTCTACCTACCCACACCTATTTCCTACCTACCCTTATTTCTCATTGAGCCACTTGTCATATTTGTGTGCTCATACATCCATATGGCTTTGCCTATATAAGCAGGCCTCTATTCATTGTATTGGTTAATCCAATTGATCATTTTTATATTGATGAGAATACAGTTTGTTCTTGTCATTCTATTGTCTCTTTTATGCTTTTCATTGTGCCCTTGATCTTGGCAAAATCCAACATGGTATCAGAGCTTTTGGGGCTTCATTGATTCGTCTTGAAGAGGCATTATTGTGACGTCAAGAGGTAGATCTGAGGAGCATCATTATTTGGAGGCGTCCTAGACCAGATCCGACCTCGCCATTGCGTCCGAAAGGCCATTTCCATGAATTTTGGTTATAAAGTTGGCCTATTTTGGTGAGAAAATTTTTTTCTCCATTTTTGCCCTATATCGTACGGATTTCAAAAATTTTTTTATTAATATTTAGAAATTTTTTTTTCATTTCTCTGAAAATTGTTTGAAAAATTCAAAAATCAAAAAATTGAAAAAAAAAAATCAAAAAAAAGTTGAAAAAGAAATAAAAAAAAAAGAAAAATCAAATTTTGGGGGGTCCGCAGACCCCCCCCCCGTGCTGTACCCGTACCTGTTTGCAGGTTGTTCGCAGGTACTCTGCCGCCCTCGCCATACTCTGCAGACACCGTGCTCCGAGCCTGCCAGTTGCACGTACCTGGTCCCACGCGCCGCAGACTGTGACCGTGACCGTGACCGTGACCTGCGCAGCACTCGTACCTGTCTGCTGCGTCCGTCCGTGCCGCCTCCATCCGGCAGTTCCCGGCAGCTCCCCGCACGTCCTCCATGCTGAAGCCTCATCTGCCGCAGGTCTCCGCTCCATGCTCCGGCTGCCTCCATAGGTCCTCCTGCCGGCGGCTCCCCCGTCATCCTCCTCCCGCGAGCGGCCCCCGCAGCGCCCAACAGCGCCTCTGCTCCGCCGCTCCTCGGCGCCCTCCGCCTCTAGCCCGTCTGACAGGTCACCGAACCCGACCACACCTTCTGCCACATCAGCAAGCCACGTCGACATTCCATACTACCCAGTCACATAGCCACGAAAACATTCGTATGGTGCCACGTCAACAGTACGGACTGTACAGTCAGCAGGCCACATAATCTGTTCGTACAGTACGGACATTCAGTCAGCAGGGAGGCGAAGTTTTCACAACGGTCATACGGCCGTCAAATTTAACACAGTGTTTTGCTGACTTCAGCACCACATCAGCATTTTTTGAAAATTTTTAAACCCCTCTCCATTGGGCTTTTCAGTTTTGCAGTCCAACTTTGGAAGGCCATATCTTGCTCATTTTTGCTCCTTTTTTGGTGCAATTTTTTTTGAAATGGGATAGAATTTTGTGATCTTCACAGTGGTGTGGTTATTTTCTGATTTTGATGCACAGGTTTTTCAGAATTTTTGGATTCTCTCAGCTGTACCTGTCCAATCCTCAATTCTGCAACTTCAAAGGCCTCGTTTGAGCTCATACGACCTCCTTTTCAGGTGCCGTTTTTTTTGAAAGTGCTTATTTTTTCGTCTACTTTCAGAATCTATGATCAGATTTTAGAGATTTTGAGTGACAATTGTAATTTCAGATATTGGTCTTATTTGGCCTATTAGGTACTTGTAAATTGTCTGGATCTTAGTTAGATCTCTTGCATTATCAGTTTGAGTCTCTTTTGGCCTTCTTGAGGGAGTTGTAAAATTGTCAATCAGAAGTCCACTTTGCCATTTTTTGCAAGTGGCCCATTGTATACGCACTACTTATAAAGTGCCAAAATCATCACATTTGGGGGGGGTTCTTTGATTGAGTGAATTTGGGGGGGTGTCTTGTGTGATTCTTCCTCTTTGGTGCTCTTTCCATTCTTGTTGCAATGAGTCCTAATAAGTTTTCACCATTAACTCCACATAATTATGCATCATGGAAAATTAAAGTATGGAGTAAACTAATGGAAAAGGGTCTCACACACTACATAGATGGAACAATAACAGCACCACCTGATCCTAAGGCTGATCCAAATGCTCAATTAGAATGGCTCACTAAGAATTGCATGGCTCTTGGAACCTTACGCAAGTATGTATTAGATGACCTCATTTTCCACATTGAGAAGTGTAAAACAATTAAAGAGGCTTGGGATATGTTTCAGAAATTGTATGGACAAGTTGATGAAATCAGAGGCTATCAGATTGATAATGAGCTCACCAACTTAGATCCCAAGAATTTTGATACAATCCAAGATTATGTAACCAAAGCAAATGAGCTCAGAGCAAAGCTAAAGGATTGTGGAATTGACAAGAAGGATGCTCAATTGATATTCAACTTGTTGGACAAGCTTGCACCAGAATATGCAGCATTTGTATCTAGCTTCCAAACTCATCGTTTGACAGTGGGGAGTTCTTATGTTATGCCTTCTTTTGAAGCTTTCATAGAAATGTTGATATTGGAACAATCTAAGTTGTTGAACATGGGGTTTCTCAAGTCTTCAAAATCCAAGGCTTTGGTAGCAAATCAAGGAAATCAAGGAAGTCAAGGCAAAAATTCCAACAAGAAGAAAGAGCAATCTAAGTCTCAACCACACTAGGAAAAGGGACAATCATCTTCTCCATCATAAGGCAATCAACAATCCTCTTCCAAGAAGGGGACACCACCTAAGAAGGATAAACCAACTTGTGCATATTGCAAAAAGTATGGTCATGATGAGCATCGATGCCACACAAAGCAAGTTGATGAGTTAACCAATCTTCTCAAGAAAAACAACATCAACTTACCATCCGCCTACACAAAGAAGGATTCATCTTCTCCTTCTTCCTCACAGTCTAAAGGAAAAGGGCAAGCATTTGTGGCTAAAACAAGTTCTTCACAGCAATGGATACTTGACTCGGGTGCCTCATATCACATGGGTTCTACAAAGGAGCAGTTTTCTACATTAGAGCCATCGAAGGTACCTCACATTTACATAGGTGATGATACACAAGTAGAGGTTGAAGGGAAAGGTTCAGTTGACATGGATGATGGAACATTTGAGAATGTTCTCTATGTTCCTAACTTGTCTACCAACCTTCTCTTCATCTACCAAATCACTCACTATGGGAATGGGAAAAAGGTTGAGTTTACACCAGATTCAGTTGTGGTAAAGGAACTTGATGATGATGCCTTGGTAGCAGTGAGACAAGTCAATGACAACTCAAGGCTTTATTCATTTTCCCACTTTGTGCCACGTTCACCTTCTAGGGCCTTGCTTACTCATTCAAATTCAGAAAGTAAGCTATGGCATGAGCGGTTTGGTCACCTCAACTACCGCTATCTTCAGCAGCTCAGCACTAAAGACATGGTCACAGGTCTTCCTCGAATCAGCTTTTCAGAGGGTGTATGTTCAGGTTGTTCCATGGGCAAGCATTCCGAAGAGAAATTTGATAAAGAGAAAACTTGGAGAGCTTTGGAAGTTCTTCAACTTGTTCACAGTGATGTAGCAGGTCCATTTCCAGCACCTTCATTTAGTAAGGCCCGCTATGTTCTTACCTTCATTGATGACTACTCCCGCTTCACTTGGGTCTACTTTCTCATTCATAAGAGTGAAGTATTTGACAGATTTCAAGACTTCAAGACTCATGTGGAAAAGCAATCAGGGAAAGTGATCAAGATTCTTCGTACAGATAATGGCAGGGAATATGTGAACAAGAGACTTGAGGATTTTTGTACATTTGAGGGGATTGATCTTCAACATTCTGTTGCATACACACCACAGCAGAACGGGGTTGCAGAACGCAAGAATTGAACTCTCAAAGAAATGGCTAGCTGTATGATTCATGCACGTTCTCTTGATCCCACCTTTTGGGTAGAGGCTATCAGTTGTGCCACACACATCCAGAATCGGGTTCCTCACAAAGCTTTACAAGGTATTACTCCTTTTGAAGCTTGGGTTGGTAGGAAACCGATTGTGAGACATTTCAGAGTCTTTGGGTGTCCAGCATGGGCTCGCATACCTCCACAGAAACGCAAGGCATTGGAACCACAGATTCGGCCTTGCATATTTGTTGGATATCTTGAGGGTGTTAAGGCATATAGATTGATGGATCCAGAGACACATAAGGTATTCATTGAGAGGAGTGTTCACTTTGAAGAAAGCTCTCCTAGCTTAGCCTCTCTACCTCCTCCACCTTCCTCCATTGTGGATAGTGATGTTAGTGATTCAGATGATGAGACTCCCTCAACTCCGACTCACAGGGTTACACCTCCGCAGGGTCCACTTACAGTTGAGGTGCCTCGTTCTCCACCTCCACCTAGACCTCGTTGGGCTCGATAGACACTTGAGTCCACGGGTTCTCTTGTTGGGGATCCTTCGGATACACAGAGAACTCGATCACAACATCAGGATCTTCCACATGCATTCATTGCTACTGCTTCCGATCCACAGACATTTAGGGAAGCATCAGGGGTTCCTGAATGGGACCAAGCTATGGAGGAAGAGTATAGTTCCTTGATGAGGAACCACACATGGGATCTAGTCCATCTCCCTAAGGGGAGAAAGATGGTTCGATGTAAGTGGATCTATCAGACCAAGTTTGCAGCAGATGGTAGTGTGGATAAGTATAAGGCTCGGCTTGTTGCAAAAGGTTTCTCGCAGGTTGCAGGCGTTGACTATACTGAGACCTTTGCACCCGTAGCTAAGATGAACTCCATTCGTTTGACACTTGCTATTGCTACAGCTCATGGTTGGGCTGTACATCAGATGGATGTGAAGAGTGCCTTTCTTCATGGTGATCTTGATGAGAAGATTTATATGGAGCAGCCACAGGGTTTCATCCAGGATACTTCCTTGGTTTGCAGACTAAGGAAATCTCTTTATGGCCTTAAGCAGGCCCCCAGGGCTTGGTATGCCAAGATGGATTCCTTTCTTCTCTCCGCAGCTTTCACCAGGTGTCATTCCGATCCGAATGTCTACATTCTGCGACAAGATGACTCTCACTTGATACTTGTGCTCTATGTTGATGACTTGATCATTACAGGGAGTACTTCATCCATCATTAGCAGGGTCAAATCTGCTTTGCATGACAGATTTTCTATGACTGACTTGGGTCTTTTGCACTACTTTCTCGAGATAGAGATTTCACAGTCACCTTCTGGGATTACTTTATCGCAGCCCAAGTATGCTCTTGATCTACTTGCACGCTTTCATATGGCTGATTGTAAGCCTGCCCCAACTCCCTTTCTTTCAGGAGTCAAGCTTGAGGCTCAGTGTTCTTCTCCACTAGTTGATGCCACTTTGTATCGTCAGCTTGTGGGTAGTCTCATCTACTTGACTCATACACGCCCTGATATTTCATTTGCAGTTGGCATGGTTTCCCGCTTCATGCAGGAACCACATGAGCTTCATTGGAAAGCCACCAAACGCATTCTACATTACATCCAGGGTACACATCACTATGGGATTCACTATGCAGTAGGCACAGGACTTCGCTTGGTTGGTTACACAGACTCCGATTGGGCTGGCGATCTCGTTGATCGTAAGTCTACTTCTGGTTACAGTTTTCACCTTGGTTCGGGCCCCATTTGTTGGCAGAGCAAGAAGCAACATGCTATTGCTCTCTCTTCGACTGAGGCTGAGTATCGAGGTGCTGTTAACACAGCGACTGAGACCATTTGGCTCCAGCAGATTCTCACAGAGTTTGGATTCACTACTCCACGGCCGACAGTCCTACATTGTGACAATCAGAGTGCCATTGCCATCTCGAAGAACCCGGTCCAGCACCAGCAAACCAAACACATCGAGATTCATATGCACTATATCCGAGAGCTCATCCAGGAGCAAGTCATTGATTTGCAGTATTGTTCTACAGCAGAGCAGGTTGCTGACATATTCACCAAACCTTTCACCGAGAGTAAGTTCCAGCAGTTGCGAGCTCTCTTGGGGGTGCGGGATGTGTCATTAGGGGGGGTCAGCTGACTTCTCCTTCCTCTCTTATGGGGGGACTTTTTCCTCTTTGAGGTTTTGTCCTTCTTCCTTGAGATTCTTTTGTACATTCATCTCTCTTTTGGGGGGGAGTTTTTTCCCACTGGGTTTTCTCCCTTTCTCCGTTTGTGAGAGATTGCATTGCATTGTTTTGCTTGCATTTGCATGTTGTACATGGGTACCTAACATGGCCTTGTAGCCGGGACCCATCTTGCATTGCTTAGTTGCATTGTAGACTTAAGTGCATTCCCCTAAGTTGCAATTAAGGGGGGGTGTTGGTGTAAATAATTATTCATCATGGATATTATTACACTTACTTAAGTTTACTTAGGATAATGCATTTCATAGTAGTTTGGATATGAGACACTTGGGTGTTTGTGCCTCATTGGGATAGTGTGTGTAGGAGAAATTCCACCTCTTATGGTGTTGATCTTGTTATTACACTATCATATCCACTTATTGTGGAGTGATAATTCCACCTTCGGTGGGTGATCCACCTCATGTGGAATATTATATTATTTCTTCTACCTACCCACACCTATTTCCTACCTACCCTTGTTTCTCATTGAGCCACTTGTCATATTTGTGTGCTCATACATCCATATGGCTTTGCCTATATAAGCAGGCCTCTATTCATTGTATTGGTTAATCTAGTTGATCATTTTTATATTGATGAGAATACAGTTTGTTCTTGTCATTCTATTGTCTCTTTTATGCTTTTCATTGTGCCCTTGATCTTGGCAAAATCCAACACAAACAATCCTAAATGGAAACCTAAAATATCATGCTCTGAATCTCTAGAAGATGAATTTGACTTTGCATAGATAGATCGATCAAGTATCTTACCAGTATTATTGTTTTTCTGCACCCACACAACATTTGATGGCTCATGCATCACAGATCTCTTCTGGCCTCTTCGTGACTATTCTGGCAGACCTTCTTGCAAGGTTTCATGAGGATGTTTCTTCATGAATGATCTTGCGTTCTTATTTCCTTGCATCTCGCTTGTCTTTCTTTTAGAAAATTTGTATCTCACAAGGACTGGTTCAAAAGTAACAGAGTCGCCACCCACAAAACTATGGGAAAAATAAAAACAAGCAGTCTTACCCAAAAACACACAACAATATTGTCCACAAGTCTCGGCACAGATCTATGTCTATATCTTTGTTATAACTCTCCCCAGCAGAGTCGCCACTTTTGTTGTAACTAAAATCCGATTCCCTTCAATGTCCTTAGAATAATATGATTTAAACTTGGTGCAGAGGAGACATCAAAGATAAGGAAATCTCAGAGACCACATATGACAAGGTTTGATTAAACCTTCTACACTTCGGGCTTCCTTGGAGCCCAGGTGGGTATACCTTTGTGAACTAACTTCACACTTTTAAACAATAAACCCACAACAAACCAGTCCAGAAAACCAGTGGATTTGTTCACCTTGAAATCAACTGAAAACAAATAATGGAACGATACTTAACTTCAGCTTTTTGATCAACAAAGCATGCAATAAGCCACTTCGATTAATACCAGTGCTTTATCCAAGGTTACAGAGTCACCTAAACTCAAATAAAACTCCTGAAACAATATATCTTTATGCTTCCCATCGGTTTGGTTTCCACTAATCCTTATATATGCCTGACACATACAAGAATTCAATCATTCTAGACTAAGCTATGGTCCTCAAAATTCAAAGTCCCTTCCAAAGAATTTACTGGTATGAGTGATCCCGCGTATTTAATTTCCCTCCTAAAGAGAAAAGCTAACAAACACTTATACTGAGATTGCTTTGCAATTCCATTTAAACTAAACAACCCTGGATTATTTAGAATAAAGACAGTAAATAAATTTGTGAACAAACTTGAAGACAACACAAAGCTTTACTCAAAACCGATGGCCTGTATATTAATATTCATTTGAAGAGATGTTACAAGAAGTTCTGATTCTCCATTTAAACTTTGGAAAAGCTCAGATAAATTTCTGCAGCGTTTTCTTACAAAATTTTGTGATCTCTTTCTCTCTAGTCCTGGTATCCATTTATAACAACATGGATGCACAAAGCTTTGGACTTCTCGAGGAGAGTTTGTTACAATTATTTCAAAAATTGAAGAGGTTACAATTTTTACGTAAAAACAGTTATGCACTCTTTTCAGCCTCTGCAGTCTGTTCAACAGGTTGTTCGGTTGCAACCTCTTCTGGCTTTTTAGGGGCGCTCTCCAACTGCTCCGGATCATGGGTGGAATATTTAACTCCCCACTCATTATATGTCTCTTCTGTCGGCCATGAAAAGTTAATCACATCATTTTTAATTTTAGTCAACCTTTTTCAGGAATTTCTCAGTTTGTTGACTTCTGAATTAAGAAAACTATAATGTGATTTAATTTTTTCTATTTCCTGTATTGTTATAACAAAGAAAGAGGTATCATCAAGGTCAATGATTCCCTTAACCCTTGCTGACAATTTGACTTCTATCTCTTTGAGCCATATTTGCTTATCTTTTAGCTGATCCGGATTGGCAAAAATTCCTGGGAGCAACTCAAAAACGTGATCAGTGTATTCCTTCTTGCATAGATTGACCTTCCTATCCACATTATCTACATCTGCTGCTAATTGCATTAAAACTTTAGCGACATCAGAGGTAGACTTGATAATGGGATTGGCCCTTGCTTCATCACAGGATACACACATGAACTCTAGATCTTGCTCCCTAGGCCTCCATCTGTCAAAAATGGGTGTCAAAATGGCCTTATCTCTCCTCAGTTCATTCCATATCTCCATGACTTTTCCCACATTGTTGTAAAGCAAGGAGGCATTTATCGTATCTGCAAAACTGGAGATTGTGGCCTTTATTTTCTCCTCATATTTCCCCGCATAAAAGGCCTGATCTTGCTTCAGATTCTCTAGTTCTTGGGGAGTAATCTCAATCATTTGGGAGATAGAAGGTGCAGGAGATGGTGGAAATTCAATAATGGGGCTAGTAGGTGGAGGTCTTGCAGGAGAAGAGGAAATCATCAATGTTGAAGACTCACCTTGTTTGTGTTGTCCCATCAGCTGGCTTTGCAATTTGGCAATGATGCTATCTTTACCTCTTACCTCCTCCTTGGCACTGTTATAGGCCTTCAAAACTGTTTCCAACTTAATTTGGAGGGCCTCCTTTTCTTGGGCTTCCTTCTCAGCCACTGCAACACTGAATTTTGCAATTTCTAGCACAGTGCTAGCAACCTCTACTACCCCTGTACTCTACACTCTTTTTACCATCAATCCACCAAGGTGACTTGACCCTGGAGTGTCTTTGCCCTTTTTGCCCTCATTTCTCTTAAGGGACCACATAACTAGTGCAGCATTGTCCTTACTGAATATAACCCCTTCCATGGGTTTAGTTTCTTTTCTTACTGCATCTAGCACCAGAGCATCAACAATATTCCATTATGGCAAGATGAGCACTCCAGCTTGTGCTACTAGATCTCTTCCTTGTTCAGGAGTGATGGTTTTGAATTCTTCCATCATCTCCTATTTTATTTCTTCCTCCACTGAGGCTAAATCTTTGTTAGGTTGCTCTGCCTTTCTTGTCTCACATTTAGCATTATATCTATCTATATGCTGCTTCCAAATGAATTGCATGAATGCTTCAGATGTGACAAAGCTATCATCAGCTAAAAAGGCACTACTTGCCTTTTTTATCTCAGGATCCCACTCCTGGCCTTTAAGTTCGGTTGAGGTAATGTCCATTTTAGCTTCAATGGGCTCTTCTGGCATCCCTTCTTCCACTTCATCATAAGTGTATGCAATCTCCCCCAAGCTGCCCAACTGCAAGAGGTGTGCAGCTACTGCTTGTTCATCTCCTATGTGGATGGGAGATTGGGATGGGGAATACAAGGGTGTATCTGATTGCACTTCCTTCCCCACCCTTTACTTCTTTGGGCTGTCTTGGATGTCAATGACATCTTGTACTTTCCTCTTTCCTTTGGATGAAGAGGGCTCCCCTGTTGTAGGCACCAGCACACTATAACCTGATTTCTTTCGCAGTATGTAATCACCAGGAGGAATTGCTTTGGTGGAAGTTGACCTGCTTAGGATCACTCTGGCTTTTTCAGGGTCACTTTTAATCACAGCTTCCCTCTTCTCCTTCAATGTCTGCATCACATCTTCAAAACAAACAATCAAAAATTTTATTTTTTCTTCCAATGGGAAGAAGCTAGACAATGGGTCATAGCTAGCATCAAATTGATGCACAAAATCCAAGGCTTTCTTGTAAGCCACCCACTTTTCTTTCCTCAACTCCTGCTCATCTAAATCAAATTCATTTCTGATGAGGTCTTAAGGAAATTGGAATTGATGAGGCCTACCTCTGCATGCTACCTTCTTCCTGAACACACCATTGAAGAAGTCCTCTGGATCAGCACATCTGGACACTGCAGTGGATAAATGGTAGGGTTTGAGGAAATCCTCAAAGCAATTCCAGCCTCCCTTTGTAATTATGAATTGGTGGGCTATGGTAGCTGCAGGGAAAATGGTCCCTTTACCTCTGCCTGTTAACTCTGCCTCTTGTAGGCCACCAATTTGTCTAAGGATCTCAGCTATTCCCACTTTGAGAGGGACCTGGTAAGGTAACAAAAATGGAGTACCCCTGAAACGAAAACTCTGAAAACTGTGGAGACTGGATATAAGTACATGTCGCCCCAGTTATGAACAATTTTGATGTTCTCTGCGAATTCTTTTGGCCTTAGGAATTCCAGAAGAACCTTGGGGACTCTTGGGTTATCAGAGCAAATGAGAGTCCTTATTTTAGACGCAAAATATTTATCGAACTTTAAGAAACTAGCATCCTCTCTGTCCCATGACAACACAGTACTCCATAATTGTACTGGTATTTTCTCTCCTTCCTTCTCTTTAACCAGGTCTAGTCCACTGGCAAAATAATCACCACCCTTGAAGAGAAAAAGGTGCATTAAGAGTGAATACCATCCGAAAGGTCTATCCACCTTTCCATTTTTTATTCCTACCAACCCTCCATGGATAGCATCGGCAATGTAAGAAGCATAATTGAATGTGATAGCAAGAGAAGGATTCAAAATCTGAACAATCATTAGCAAGTAATGATTTAGCATATTTGCTTCAGCATCCTCTCCTAGAACTTGGCAAAGTGCCCAATACATTCCTTTAGCTCTCAAGGTAAACATACTTAATGAAAAAAGCTCTTGAGTGTTGGGCCCTACAACTGCTAACCCTCCTATTTTCAGAAAAAGTTCTTTAAGAGGCCCATTCCTAAGATGACTCCTCTGTGCACTGTACACTTGAGCTAATTGTGTGAAATTTATGGGTTCCAAGAAGTTTGTGAACTCATTGAGCCCAAATGCTGTTCTTAATTCTTCTGCATTGATTTCCACAAGGGTTTTCCCATTTACATCCCGGATGCATCTTGTGACTGAATCATAGTTCAATGCCATTTGGGTTAGCAAGTCTATATCCATGAATACCCCTGGGACTACTAATCTCCCAACATCTAGTTCCCAGATACTGTTTTGAGGAGCAGGAGAATTCCTCATTCCAAATCCGACTCTAAACAGCCCCAACCTTGACAATCCAACCCGTGGGTCTCTCAGCCAATTACCTTTGTCATACAATCCTTCTCCTATCTTCAGACGGGGAGCCCTGGGCACTAACTCTTTGGCCTTTGATGCCTGGTTAGTTGAGAACGTCAACTGTTCTAAAAAATCATCACATACACTTCTTTCTAAATAATCAACCTTGCCGGAAAATTCCCTTTTAGGAGCCATTTGAAAATGCAAGAAAATGAATACACTCTTAAACAATCCTGCAACACGAGAATGATTCTTATTTAAAACAACTCACAAGAATTGCTACAAAACATGAAAGAACCTGATGCTTGTTTGAAGGAATTTTGCTCAGCAACTGAACCGCTTGCTCTGTATCTGAAAAAGATAACTCTGCTTCTGCTCTCTTACAAAATCTTTTAAAAGATATCTTTACTAGGTTGTTAGGAAATCAAATACTTGTACTCAGGGCCTTAACTATAACATTGATTCCGCATGCTTCGGCCGTCCCTTCAAAATCGAATTCATACGAGAATTCGTATTTTTTGCTCCAACGGGTCATAACATTCCTGCAAGTGTTTCACTGTTACCTTTCGTTAGCGACGGCTTTGTCTTTAGTCTGGGTCCCGCTTTTCAATTGGCTACATAATACCACGCGGCACCCAACCATTGGCCTTAGAAATCCTTTCACATTCCACTTGATATTGACCGCGTGTCTTTCTTTATATTGTGACAGGCTCACTTTTTGACCATGTCATCATCATGACACATGGACGACTCTCGTTAACTCTCGCTATTTCGCGGGCTTAAAGGGTGAGCATTTTACCCTTGCGAAATAGCGTGGACCGTCGGATCATCCCTGCAGTTAATCGACATTTAACCCTTTGAAAAAGCTTTCAGGAACGGTGGGCCCGCGGACACATTACTAACACCTGGCATCCAGTCACCTATGGCATTGACTTGTCATTTTCTCATTCGCCCAAAAGAAACCATGAGGGGCCCCACTTTTGTCTCAATAGGTCTATCTCTCATGTCATCATCATGACACGTGGACGGCTCTCGTTAACTCTCGCTATTTCGCAGGCTTAAAGGGTGAGCATTTTACCCTTGCGAAATAGCGCGGGCCGTTGGATCATCTTTTAAGTTGACCAACATTTAACCCTCTGAGAAGGCTCTCAGGAGATGTGGGCCCACTGACCCGTCATGGACACCTGGCACCTTCTCACTTTCGGAGCTAACTTGTCACTCTGTCATTTGCTAGAAGGAGCCACGAGGTCTCAATAAATTGTTAACAACTATACCTGCCAGGTCATCTCCACCTGTGTCCCGACTCATCTCTGGGGCCCACTTTGAACCTTTAATCCTGACCCGCTGACTGTAGTGACTTGTGCCACGTGCTACCTTTTAATACGCCAGAAGAAAGCCATGGGGCTCCAACCACCTCTGACAACTACACCCTTTACTTTCTCCGTCATGACACATGGACAACCCTCGTTCATTCTCGCTATTTCACAGGCCTAAAGGGTGAGCATTTTACCCTTGCGAAATAGCGTGGACCGTCGGATCGTCTCTCAAATTGATCAGCATTTACTGGGCCCGACAACTTTAGAAGAAAAGCATACAAGGCATAAAATTTTCAAATAATCAACGTAGCCGCCTAGGCCAAAAAACAAGGGGGGACACTTCCTACGACCCCGCGACCCATAACTTAAGTGAATAAAGTAACAGAAGATTAGAAACCAGAGGGTTTAACAAAAGGATAAAATCTAAAAAATCAAAACCCTTAAACCCCTAAGGTTTAGAACAAAGCTGAAGCACCTGGGATTACACCCTATTCGAAAAATTTCAAAGAACCATAGCCAATTATGGGAAAAGAAGAGCCCAATTTTAAAACAGTGATAACAGGAAGAGTACTTCTTTTTAGCATCATTCAACTTTTCACTAAAGAAAGCTACAAGTCTATTATCCTGACTCAACACTGCACCTACTGCAATATTACTAGCATCACATTCAATAGTAAATAACTTATCAAAACTAGGAAGTATAAGAACTGGTTGAGAAGCAACCTTGGTTTTCAAAAGTTCAAACCCCTTCTTTGCTGCATCTGTCCACTGAAACTTTACCTTAGCTCCACCTTTTACAGTATCAAGCATTGGAGCACAAATTTCACTAAACCCTCTTATGAACTTCATGTAGAACTATGCCAAACCATGAAAACTTCAGACATCACTTGCTGATTTGGGTGTAGGCCATTTTGTGATGGCTTCCACCTTAGTTTTATCCATTTTCAAATCTCCACCAATGAAATCATGCAACACTTCATTCATGAGTCTCATGAATGTACTTGGGGCATTAGAAAGACCAAATGGCATAACTAGCCACTCATAAAGAACCTCATTTGTTTTGAAAGCTATTTTCCATTCATCACCTTCTTTTATCCTAATCTGGTGATAACCACTCTTGAGGTCAATATTTGTGAAATACTTTGCACCTCCCAAACAATCCATCAAATCCTCAATCTTTAGAATAAGAAATCTATACCTGATAATGATTCTATTAATGGCTCTTGAATTTTTGCATAATCTTCATGTACCTCCTTTCTTAGGTGCTAAAACGACAGGTACTGCACAAGGACTTATACTTTTTCTTATGAAATTTTGATCTAGGAGTTCTTGCACTTGTCTTGCCACTTCTTTGTTCTGTTCAGGTGTCATCTTATAGGCTGCTTTGTTCGGTAAAGAGGCTCTTGGTATGAAGCCTATTTGATGGCTAATGGCTCTAGGAGGTGGTAAGGTTGTAGGTGTTCCATCCCTTATAATTTCTTTAAAGTTGTCAAGTATTTTCTGCACTTCTTGTGGTATTTCAACCTTCTTCTCTTTCTTTTCTTCCTTGGGTGTCACTATGAGTGCAAATCCCACTCCTTTACCCTCTTCAATTGTGTTAATAAACTCTTTCTCATTCACTATTAAAACATTCTGATTCTTTGAACTGCTGCCCTCTTTCTCTCCATTTATAGATTGAATTTTGTATGTAACACCATCCTTTTGAAATGAGTAGGAGTTCTTTTCACCATTGTGTATGGTTTTCCTGTCAAATTGCCAAGGTCTACCAAGAAGTAGATGGCAAGCATCCATTGGAAGAATACCACATAAGATCTTATCTTGATACCCTCCTATGGTGAATTCTACCCATGTTTGTTCATTGAAAAGAACATATTGCTCCCTATTCAACCATGTGACTCTATAGGGATGTGTGTGAGGGATTCTTTCTAGTTTGAGTTTCCTCACTGCTTCTTCTGAAACTATTTTATTTGTGGATCTAGAATCAATGACCACCTTGCATACCTTTCCCATGATCTTGCACTTAATCCTAAACAATGACCTTCTTTGAATAGGTTCCTCTTTGATTGGCTCCTTTATCAAGACTCTTCTCATCATCAAACTCTCACCATATTCTGATGTTAATCTCACTTCACGAGCTTTTCTGCTTGCTGCACTTTCTTGCACATAATTCACTTTTCTTTTAGCTCCTTGTGATGAAGTGGGTTTCTCTGGACATCTATAGGCAGGGTGCCCCAACTTCTGACAGTTGTAGCATTTCATGGTGGAGAAGTAGGACCCTCTTCCTGGTCCACTAGATCTACCTCTACCTGGGTTGCTAGATCCCCTTCCTCTATAGCTGCTCTTTCTATATGAATCTCCACTTTTCTAAATAAGTTTGGATTCTCCTTGGGACCTTTGATCTCCTCTTCCACCAAAACTTCCTTTATGGCCTCTACCATATCTACCCCTACCTTTGCCTTTGTTGCTTTGTTCTTGCTTTTTCTTATTCTTTTCTTCCACTTTGAGTGCTAGTTGATAACACTTGTGAACTGTTTGTGGACACAACAAACTCATCTCTTCTTGTATGTTCCATCTCAGTCCATTCAAATACCTTGCTACTTTTATACTCTCATCCTCTACTACTTTGGATCTCATGCATAGATTTTGAAACTCCTCAGTGTAGCTACTGACATCTAAGTCTTTTTGTCTCAAGTTTTGTCTTTTCCAATGTAGTTGGATCTCATAGTCTTCAGGAAGATAAGTTTCTCTAATTTTGGTTACCATTGCTTTCTAGGTGGCTATTAGTTTCTTACCTTATTTCACCCTTTCCTCTTGGATGAACTTCCACCAAGTTAAGGCTGCCCCTCTCAACCTTGATTTTGCTACTTTAACCTTTTATGCTTCAATTATTCCATCACATTCAAAATGGTTTTCCAGACCTTGAATCCATTCTATAAGAGCATCAGGATCCATCTTTCCATTGAAAAGAGGCACTCCCTCTAAGGTTCTACCACTCATGGCTCTCAAAGCCTTCAAGAATGGTTCTTGCTCAAGAATAGGGTCACGTATGGGAACCTCATCTTCTATTGCCCTTATCTCCAACCTTATCATTGATTTCTTCAGTCTTAACTTCAACTTCAACTAGTTTTTTTGCTAGCTACTCCAACCTCTCTCTGAGTGCTCAATTTTCTTCTTCTTGGTCTTCAACCTTCTTGGCCAACTCTGCATTAGTCACCATGTTTTCTTCTAAGGATTCTATTGATCCTAAGTCAATTTGTTTTCTCTTTTCACCTGAATCTTACTCAGGCTCTGATACCACTATGATAGGGAGATTGAGTGAGAAGTTGCTCAATAGGCCTAAATTAGTTTAATCTATCAAGTGGACCTAAAGGATATGCTTTTTCTTTGTTTTCAATTAGTGTTTGCACTAACAAACACACTCACACCTCTTCTCAAACAACCACCCCATTGTGTGTTATACAACTTTGTTCTAGCTTGCTTCCTCAACGTTACTCAAGTCCTCCACCATAGGTCCACATCCCAAGTTGATGCCTTATTGTCAATTTTGATTTAATCAGGTGATGTTGTGTATTTCAACTGTCCATCGAGAGTTTTCAAAGGTTCTAACATCATATAGGCAATCGGGTTCACTTTTTGTCAAAACAGGGCTAAAAGGCTACTAGCCCGTGCAGGCCTAATTGGAGTGATTTCTACTTGTGTAGTGCAATGATGGATAAACCAACCTTGGAACCTGATTTGGAAGGTGTCTACAAGGTCCAAACTCAAATATTTTTGAGGTCTTAGCTCCTAAGAAGGTGGTTTAATGACTGTCCATAATTTTAGGCAAGAAAGGAGGGTTTTGAGAGGGATTTGTTCATGCAACATAGGAAGTCTCTCTTACACATTAAACCAAGCTTCCAAACTCTTGAAGAACCTCTACCACATCATTTTTAACACTTCCCCAACTCTACCTTGCATGACATTACATCAAACACTTGCTATGCAAACTGAAAAATGACTGTTAAACTCTCAAATTCATTGTTTTGCTGCACTTTGAAAGGGTTAGAGCTTCAAGGAAAAATTCACCAAGGTTTTTAACAATCTCAAAACACTTTGTCAACACTTTCCATAAGATTTCAAAGCATGAATATGTTCATTAATCAACTTTGGATGCGAAAGACATTAAATTCCCCAAAACTGGGTACTTGCTACCAACTATAACTCAATAGACTTGCAAGGTGAAATAAACATTGTTTGGAGCTCCAAATACATCTAAAACTGCAAGGAAAATAGTGTAGACCTCTGCCTTAAGTTTTTTCACTCAATTGACCTTTGAGCACAAACTTGTTTGAGTCTTTGTTCACATTGCTAGCCAAATCCATCTCCAACTTGCCTAGCATGAACTCAAAAGCACTTCTTTTGCACAACCCTAGCAAAAAAATGAATTATTTACACTATACATGAGCAATATAACTTGTCTAAGTCCATCATGGGAGCCCAAACCTGGAATTAGACAAGTTGATGCATTTTGGAGGCCAAAACCCTTGACAGGGCAGCCAAAGAGCAAAAATGAAACAATTTTACAAAACCAACTTCCAAATGCACAACCTGCAAAGAAATTACATAAATTGCATTGAATATACACCAAGATCACTGTCAAAAAGGTACAGTTTGGAAATGATAAGCTCAGTACAAACTGTTGTACAAAATGAAGCTCAAAACATGAGAAAAATAGAAAATTGTTGCCGTTTTGATTAATTATGATAGAAAGTACAAAATCCAACCCTATACCAAGAAGAGGGAGGAATATAAATATAATTCTGAGGTGGTTATCAAGTTGTGTATGAACATAAGGCATTTTTGTCTTCTTTTTACAAAAATGTGTCCAAAATGACAACTTTTGTTGCTCCAAGTGGCAATTTGAGTAACCCAACACAACCAACCTTCCAAAACCACCTAGGACTGATTAAAAACACTTTCTAAACATGTTTCAATTCTTTTCAAAGCATGGCTAAGCCTATAAGGCAATTTTCCACTTTTTAGCCCTTTTGGCCTAGAAGCACAAAATTGACAATTCAAGCCCTACGAAGCAAAACTTGATCTCTCAAGAACAAAATGAGATAAAAAACATATGAAATGACTAAACACAACCTATTAAAACATTGTAAAACTAACAAGACACTTAAGCATGAAAAATACCCAAAATGGAGAGTATAAGCAAAACTAGGTGCTCCTGCACGAGTCATCACATGGTATCCTCACATAGAGGGAAAAAGTTGCACCTTGATAGACATGTCTTTGCATGCTATCCTCACCAAAAAGGGGAAAATCAACCCTGATAAACATGTGGAACTTTCTCAACCTATGAGAGATCAAGGTAGTTTTATTTGCCATCACAATGACCTTCCTAAGACTATCCTAAAACATCCTTCCTAGGACTGAGTCTTGGGGCTCACATCAACCATTATTATCTTGTTTAGATGAATCCTAATTACCCAACCCATCTAATTAATTATTTGTTGGAATTTTGGATATGTTGATATGGTTTTGTCATTTATGTCAACACCTATCATCAATTGTCAACACTTATCAGCACTTGGAGATCTTTGGTTATGTTCACCAGCAAGTCAGAGACTTATGCACAGCCACTGGTATTTGGTTCACTGACACTTGGAATGACTTGGAGACTACTTGGTTATGTCAAAGACATTATTCTATCACTTGGTTTTGGAAATTTGGTTATTTTTTTATTTGGGTTTGCATATTTGCTGTTACCAGCAAATAGGTCGAGGATAAGCACCGACATGCATATTTATTCCAGATCAGCATGACACATTATGGAGATGATTTATTATTATTGTAAATGCATTGAGCTGACATCATGCATCGGATATTGATTTATTTGTAATTGATTTTATTGTAATATCTTTTAGTGAGCTGACCTCTTCAATTGGTCTTAGGTTATGGTATAAATGTAAGATCTCATTTATGAGATTGATATATGATTGCGAAAAAGAATTGTAATAAGGTATATGCGAAAATAAGCAAAGCTATACATGCAGACATCATTTGAAGGTTGAAGGAAGATTTTGTGAAGGCAATCAGAACTAAACCGGTACTGAATCCAGCATATGAAGATGCTATTTTATGTAGTACATTATCATTGGATTTAACCATCCAATTATAGTCAGTGTGACTCTCATTTTGTGATTGAGCAGTGAGCTCTAGGTAGTTGTCCTTTCTACATGTGTAGAATCCATAATGTACACACATACTATCTGCAGTAGTATCATTTGATTGTGGGTAAGTCTTCCCACCGTGGTTTTTCTCCTTATAGGGTTTTCACGTACAAACATTTGTGTTATGTGTTGTGGTGTTGTTGTTTTTTTGTTTCATACATTAATCTTTACCAGTACTGCAATTAACTGATAAAACTATCTACGACATAAAGTTTGGTTCACCAGTATTAAGCATTAAGTTTTGGTTTAGTTAATTTTGGTTGAATTTATTGGACAACTGATTCAACCCCCCTCTCAGTTGTCTCCGGGACCTAACATTATTAATGTTATCACTTATTTAAACAAGGAAAACTTTCAATGTGCCATGGTGGTATAGACTCCAAGCATCCTTACTAGGAACCTCTTTGTAGCCTATCTCTCATGACCTTGGTCATCACATGAAAGCCCACTCCCCCTAACCATTTTCCAAGACCTTAGGGAAACACAATTGATAACATCAAGGAGGATCAACCAATACAATCCACCAATAACATTTATATATCATATACAAGACTAGAAGCCAAACATATAGATCAAGAGCATCATATTATCAAATACACATATAGACAACGCAAAAAATCTTCTTGCATAGTCAAAACACAATCTCCTCTACAACAAGGCATTGGTCCTCTTGCTGGAGCCACAACATATACCCTCTACAACAAATAAAACTCATCTTGCTGGAGGAAATGCAACATAAACCTGAACAACAAGGCACAAATTCCTCTTGTCGAAGCTAAAAACATATGCAAATAAACAATACATAGATTTGAGAACCACATGAGCATCATAAAAAGCCTCTGGTACAAAGACATAATCCAAAAATTTGACTCGAAAAGCTAAAACAACCACAAATATGAAAATAAGATAGAATAGTGCATTTAATAGGTTCTATGGCACATTTGACAAATTTTGCAGTGCCTTTAATTCTCAGAATGATGCATATGACATTGTTCTGGTGCTTTTGACATAAATAGTGGCGCATATAACACATATTGTGGTACATTTAAAACAGAGTCCAAAAAAACACAAAAAAACAAACTTAGCCAATTTCAAATTGACATAAACTCGAACTAAAATACAAACATGGTCTTAGCCCAGAAAGAAATGCAATATCAAATACAAACCCAAGGACTTAACAAATGCCAAAATAGAAATTGAAAACATGGGAGATTAATCTACTAAAACATGAACAAGTCTCCCAGCTATACACAGGAAACCAAAACTCCACAAATGAAGACAAGATTCCAAAATCCACATAATACCAATCACATTAAATAAAATAACAATAATCTCTATACTTCGAAACCAAGATGGATTCATAGAGAGCAATGGATAACTCAGAAAAAAAAACCACAATGTCATTCACAACAATACTGCAACCATAAATAAAATATACAAATGAATTCCCCAAACTTTCATTATAAACTTATTATATTCCGTCATAATTAATTTCTCCCCAAATCTCCCATAAACAAACTTTCTAGAAGACACAAAGAGTGCATGCTTTTCCAGAATTGAAAATTGCAGAGAAGAGGAAATCCAACCGACTTGGAAATTGAAGCTTGTTGGAATCCAAGAACACTGAGAGGGGGGGGAGTGAATTAGTGTTCTATCGGTGATTAAAAATTTAATTCATTTAGATACTTTTTCAATTAGAAACCGGTAAGCATATAAATAAGATATAATAAAGAACAAAACAACCACAAAGATCAACACCATAACACCATAGATTTATACGTGGAAAACCTCAAAGAGGAAAAAAATGGTGGGATTTGTGAACCACAATATCTATCCACTATCCAGTTGAATAAATATTACAAAAAAGGAGGGTCTACACATGCAGGAAGGCATAGTGCCTAGAGCGTACTTCTCATCACAAAGGAGCCTCACTGACCACAAATAAAATACTGAATTGCAAATAAAATTCTAAACTCTGAGTGTGTATCTGATATGTTGGACGAGTTCAAGTTTAAGTATTGACTGTACTGGTTAACACTGTCTCCTTCCTTACTGGTAACCTTGTTTGCCTCCCAATCCTCTTGACAAATAACCAAGACCAACAACAAATCATTACATTCACATTCTATCAATCAATATCTTGCTTGCACAATATCACATAACCTATCACATCTATATTGGCATTAAGTTGTCATTGATGTCACTGATTTGGCATGGTCACCGGTGTGTAAGAAGTGGTGAATGGTATAATAAAAGTAATACATATGATGTCAATCCATATGTGAATAAGTAGACATAAGGAAGGTTACCGATACACATGAATTGTGCCATCTGTTGGTAAAGCAGGCTTACCGGTATGAAGGTTGGTTGTTTGTTTATGATGAAGAGGTGGAATGTTATATGAATCACAACAACACTTGGTGAGCAGAACATAAAGAATAACATGAAGACATATCGGAAGGCAAGATGACTTGTCAACAGGATGTGTTGTCGGTAAGAGTGATTGTTCAGTGTGTTGGCTATACCAGTAAGGTGAATTGAACTGGTAGTCAATCTTGGTCAACAAAGAATGTCAAACTGACATAGAAAACCAAGTAGAGGTAGATGTTGACAAAGATGACAGCTAGAAGCCAGGTGGTGATAAAGCACAGGTCAAGGAAGTGTGCATTGACGTAACAATCAACAAGTAGGTCAAATTTTATGAAGAACCCACAAGTCATGGAGGATGGCAGAAGATTGCGGCTTGAGGAAGACAAGGTGGCATGCAATTGAACCTATCCTGCAAGAAGGTTTCATCTTTTTACCTATTTGCTAAAGGAAACAGCCGAGCCATTAATGGCATAGACAGAGAAAATCCAAAAAGCATGGTACAGACCTCCAGATTTAGAAAACACACTTTGGAATGTGAGGAGTTGGTGGTGTTGATAGATGACATGAAGATCATCTCTCTAGAAAAGAAGATCGAATCAAATCCAATATGGATCGAGTTGGTGAAGGCAAAACCTAAAACTGCACTGTTTGAATGCGGTTTTTGGTGGCAACATTAGATGATAAATACATGAGCTCAAGACAGAGATTATTGATGCTTGATGTGAAGAATGAGATAGAAGAGAGCTTGAGCAAGGAGAAAAATCATCTTCCTTAGAATTTATTCTAATAAAATTTCAGAGTGAGTTAGCAGGTGAACTGGTGTGAGGGTTTAACCACCAGAGACAGAGTAACCACTAAACTATTGTAGGTCTAATAGTTAAGCTAACCGGTGAGGTGTGATTGATCAAAAAGGCATCCAAGTGTGACATAGTGTGTTGTGAGGCTGAGAGAGAAATAAGAGAGTCCAAGAGTAACTGGTGTGTGATGAAAGAGAGTAATCTATTTACCGACATAAATCTATTGATTAGGTGTTGTGGAACTCATTTGCAACTAGAGGCTATATCTGTATCAAAATTGTATTTCATTATACATCACCAAGTTGGAGCTTGGTGCAGGGGTTGGTGCTCCTTAGGTTGGTGCCCTAAATCAATAGGGGTTGGTGCCCCAAATAATTATAATCCATTATTTCACTTATGAGGCTAGATTGGAGCAGTACACCCTAGCAGCGTTTCTCACCGAGGTTTTTCCCATATTAGGTTTTCCTTGTACGTCTAGTGTTGTGGGTTGCATTTGTGTGTTTGCCTCTTCTGATATCCATATTTGTCTTACCGGTTTGATTGTTTAGTACTTAGGGTGATAATTGATATTCTAAGGTTGTTTTAAAAAGGGAAAAGAATTTAGGAACCACTTATTCACCCCCCTCTCAATGGTACATCATGTTCAACAATTGGTATCAAAGCCTAGGTTCTTGATTGATTAAAGCTAGGGTAGATTCTAGTCTTAGAACACAATGGAAAGAAATGAGTCTGGCTCCTCAAAATTCCCCATGTTTGATGGATCTAACTATGCCTTCTGGAGCAGAAGAATGGAGACCTATATTTTCTCCCTTGGTTTTGATGTGTGGATGTCTATCAAGAATGGGTATATTATCCCTAGTGTTCCTACCATTTATCCGGATGCCAAGAAGGAGTATGAGAATAATGTGAATGCTAAGCATGCTATCTTGAGTGGGTTGTCTGATAATGAATTTGTCAAGGTCATGCATTGTGCATCCACCAAGGAGACTTGGGATAAAATGAAGAGGTTATTTGAAGGAGATGCAAAAGTCAAAGAGGCCAAACTGCAAGCACTAAGGGGTCAACTTGAAGGTATCAAGATGAAGGATGAAGAAAAGATTGCAAACTACCGTCACAAAATAGATGAAACTATGAACACCATCAGAGGACACGGAGAACAAATTGCATATGAGATTCTTGTCAAGAAGGTACTTAGATCTCTCACACCTAAGTATGGTACTAAGGTTTCTACCATAGAAGAAGCCAAGGATCTAAATATCTTCACAATGGATGAGCTATTTGGCTCACTAACAGCCTATGAAATGAGAACAATCGGTGATGCATTCTCAAGGAAAGAGACAATGTTCAACTCCACCAAGAAGAGAAAAGAAGAGGTTTCTCATAAAGGATCCAGTGAAGACTTAGATGCAGAGGTAGCAAACTTTGTCAGAAAGCTCAAGAGAGGATCTAGAAAGTATAAAGGAAAGTTACCACTCAAATGTTTTAATTGTAGTAAAGCTGGACACTTTGTTGCAAAATGTCCTTATAATGAAACTGGTGGAGATGAGTCAACAAGTTTTAGCAAATTTTCTAGTAAAGACAATGAAAGAAATGTCTACCAGCAAGGAAGAAGAGGATACCGAAATCAAAACAACCTATACGCTATTGAGGATGATACCATAGACGAAGAAAGTGCATTAGAAGATGACTACCATGAAAATGACAGAAAAGTTCATCTCTTCATGGCACTTGATGAACTAGTTGGTGAAGATGAGGAAGAAGAAAACATTGAGGCTGAAGTGGATCTTGAAGGTGAGATCATAAGTGCTCTTGAGGAGCTGAGTAAAACAAGAAGAGAACTCAAGAAGTTCAAGCTTTCTATAGTAGATGAATAAGGTCTCTTGAAGCAATCCCTGTATGAGTCCAATCAAGTTATATCTAACTTGAAACTCCAGCTGGAGAAGCCAAGAGGATATGTGAAGTTATATCCTCTGATCTGATGAAGAAAGAAAAGGAACATCAAGATCTGGAAGCTGAAATAGTGAAGCTCAGAAAGGAGCTTGAAAAAAGTAAGGAAGAAATGAAAGTGAGAAGCAAATAAAAAGGCAACACTAAAGCCTTGGATAAGATGTTGAGAAAATAGAAGCCATCTAAAGATACCAATGGCTTAGGATTTGAAGAAGGACAAAGTCCAAATAGCAAGGACACATCTGGTAAGGAGATATAGCTCACTTCTTCAAGTGAAGGTGAAGAGAAGAAGACATTCACAATAAGCAAGGATACTAGTAAGAAGACATATGCAGATGTTGTTAGAAATTGCCACACAAACCGGTATACACAATCAATGATCTGGAGGCCACACTCAATGTATCGACATGCATATCCAAGGAGAAATGCAAGAATTGATCATGAAGGATTTACTAAAGTCATTAGCATGAAAGGAAGACCCCTGGCAAGGCAGTCGTTTGTAGGACCAAGGGAACCTAACCGATATGTTCCAAACTTTCATGGTTATTATTACCGATGTAACAAATTTGGACATAGAATAGCTGACTGCAGATTAACCAATAAGCCCTTTATGAGTTATGAAAGTAGAAATCCATTTATTGCACTCTGGGATATAAATGTTGTTTGTTATTAGTGCAATGGATTTCGTCATAGGAGTTTTGAATGTAGGAAGAATAAACTGATGTCCTACAATAGTTTCAAATATTAATTTTTAAATGAAAATGTGAAATGCTATAACTGTCAAGAGTTTGGACATATGGAAAAGTTTTGTAAAAAAATGAAAATCAAGCAGAAGAGGACAGATCCTAATCAAGAATCAATAGTTAAACTGGAACACAAAATAGCAGCTGACAATACAAAGGAAACCAAACCAGTATGGGTTGAGAAAGAAAAGGACAAGGCAAAATCAAGTTTGATAGTGCAAACTACCTTACATGCTAAAAGGAAAAATCTATGGGTTGTAGACAGTGGCTTTTCCAACCACATGACTGGTGATAAATTTTTTTTTATCAAGCTTGAAGATTGGAATGGTGGTTCAGTGAGATTCAAAGATAACTCATCCATCAAAATAAAGGGAAAAGGTACTCTAAATATTGATGGAAAACTAAAGGCACATGATGTGTATTATGTGGAAGACCTAAAGCACAACCTACTGAGTGTGAGTCCATGTGTGACAAAGGTTACAAATTCGCCTTTGATTCTACTAGCTTCCAAATAAAGAAAGTGTTGGCATATGTATAGAGCATGATGACATGATGATATTGTATGTTGTCATTGATGTCAATATGCTGAAGTATGGACCGATATGGTGTAGTAAGAAAACTAGCAAGAGAACCGGTATGATGATGTAAACTAGTATTTGTGAAAAAGTGAAGCCGTATGTTTGTTCAAGGTGAACCGGTATGTTGGAATAAGAACCGGTAAATGGAAGTTTTGTATTAGGGTTTCATGACTATCGATTGGTAGTCTCAGCTTCAGGGTTTTCAGTTGATGCATTCCAAGCTTGTGTGATTCAACTGATGACATCCTGTGATAAGTTAGCATTGTATGAAGACCAAATAGTGTTTCCATGTCAGCCTTGTGCGTGTGAAGGATTTCCTTGAGGATCTTACATGAAGAGTGATCCTATCTACCTCGGGAATGTGCGAAGTCTCTATAAACGGTGGTGAGTGTGTGATGAGTTATCAACTTCCTAGAGTGGCAAAGAATGAATGTTGGAGAACGTCTTGAGATCTATTCAAGACTTGTTGTATTCAATGCAGTATGATTAACGGTCAGGATTGAACCGATTGAATTGTAAAACCTAAATGTTTAGGGTTTAGGGTTTATGCTACCGACCTATCTGTTTCCTATAAGGTCGATGATGTTTTTTATTTTGAAGTTGTTGGAAAATGGTATGTGTGTATCCTAGTGAGAGATACTTGATCCTTGCCAAACCGGAGAAGTATGTTGATACCTGCAGAGTGTGATTGCAGAAGAAAAGGAGCTTAAGTGGATCTGCCTTGGCATTGAGTGTTGTTATCAGATTAGTGTATTACCTATTGACTTCTAACTATTTCAACATTTGGAAAATCCCTTAACTGAGTCCCTTTAACAAGCTTTTGTGTAAATCCTTTAATAGGGTGACTCAATTCAATGAGTTCTTCAAATCCTCTTGCGAGGTAACCTTTAACAGGGTTCTAACCTTTAATCGGGTATTTAGCCATCCCTTAACTGGGTGATCCCTAATAGGATCAGTTCCTAGTAGAACCTATTGTAAAAGTCTCTAACTGGACTAGGCTTCTAATAGAGCGGACTTCAAAAGAGTTCAAGAACAGCTTGTGGGTATTCATCCCCACCGTGGTTTTTCCCAGTTGGGTTTCCACGTGAAAAATCAGTGTGTCATGTGTGATGCTTTTCATGTAATGGTTTAGTGTTCTATGTCAAACTATAAAATAAGTTGAACTAGCAGTCATTATATTTTTTATGGTAGATTACCTGTTTATGCTTAATATTTTTTATGGTAGATTACCTGTTTATGCTTAAGGGTGAAGAGGAAATGAGGTATTAGATTGTATGGAAAGCTAAGTGTTACCGGTTTATGTCTTTGACATACTTACTGTGTTTTACCGGTAGTAATTTGGTTTTGACTGGTGTTATCGCTTGCCAGTCAAAGTGCACTGTTAGTAGTCAAACCAGTTCAGGAAAAGTGTTTTTGCCTATACTAATTCACCCCCCCTCCTCTCAGTACCAGTTTGGTACTAACTGTTCATCATTTATTCATCAATTGGTATCAGAGCATCTTCCAGGTCCTTTGTGTTGTAAGCTTAACCGCTTGAGGAAAATATCCTACTCTAATGATGAAGAGGGAAGGTCCAAAGTTCAACAGAGACAAATTTAAAATATGGAAGGATAGAATGAAGATATACATCAAAAGCATGGGTGCTCAACACTGGAGCTATGTTGAGAATGCTTATGTTATCCCTACCGGTACTCTCACCGATGATCAAAAGAGAGAGATTCAAGAGAATGGACAAGTCATGGAAGGCCTAATCAGTAGTCTATCTGACATTGAGTTTATTGATGTACAGGATAAAGACAATCCCAAATAAGTATGGGATGCTCTTGAGAATATCTATGGTGGTGATGAGCATGTGAAACAGGCTAAGGAAGAGAGCCTTAGGGGAAAGTTTGAAGACATACAGATGGTTGAAGGAGAGACCATTCAACAATATGGAATAAGAATCAAAACTATTGTTGGAGACATCAAGAGTGCAGGTGGTATAATAGATGATTCCACTATTGTTAGCAAAGTCTTGAGATCCTTATTATCGGTCTATGCAATAAGGGTTGCTGCTATTCAAGAATTGAGATCTATAGAAAAGACAAAGGTATCCCTAGACTCCATCATTGCTAAGTTGATAGCTTATGAGCTAAATAATTATGATGGTAGTATTTAGAAGACTGAATCAGCCTTTAGAGCATCTACTGCACCATCTAGAAAGGGCAAAGAAGCTATTACCAGTGGTGAACCAAGACAAAGCAGAGAAATGGATGATGAGGAGATCCTAATGGAATTTGAAGCTCTTCTTGCCAAGAGACTTCCTAAGGGAACCGGTAAATACAGAGGTAAGCTCCCTTTGAAATTCTTTTCTTGCAATAAGATAGGACACATTGTTGTAAACTATCCTAATGGTGATAACAAGGACAAACTAGAGAGGTTCAAGAAGTTCAAAGGAGGAAATCAGAGAAACTATTTTGTAGCAGTTGATGAAGGTGTCATTGATGAGGAATCGGAAGATGAAGAAAGTGAAGACATTGTGTTTGTAGCAGTTAAGGAAGATGTGTCAGACAAGAAGTCTCTTGTCTCTCGCTTTGATAATTCCAATGAGTGGATTATTGATAGTGGTTGTTCTCACCATATGACAGGTGACCGGAGTAAGTTTCTATCTCTGGAAGAGTATGATGGTGGTGTGGTTCGTTTTGGTAATGATGCACCATGTATGGTAAAAGGCAGAGGGTCCATATCTCTGAATGTAAAAAGTAGTATTGACAATGTGTATTGGGTAGAAGGTCTTAGACACAACCTTTTGAGTGTTGCCCAGCTAAATGACAATGGAATCACTCTGGAATTCAAAGATGGAGTGTGTAAAATAAAAGGTAAAAGTGGTGAACTGATGGCCACCGGTCTGCAGACCAAAGGTAACCTATTTTAGATGAATGCAAATATCAGTACATGTCTAATGGCTAAGTTTTATGATAGCTGGATATGGCATAGGAGACTCTGCTATGTAAACTTTGATAATATTGTGAAGGCCAGTAAGATCAAGGTAGTTAGAGGATTGCCTATGCTGAGAAAACCAAAGAATCCTTTGTGCAGAGAGTGTCAACTGGGGAAAATGTCTTCCTCAACCTTCAAAGGTAAATCTTTCACAACAAATAATTTACTTGATCTTGTGCATACTGATTTGTGTGGTCCTATGAAAACTAGGAGTGTGCAAGGAGATAGGTATTTTATGATTCTTATTGATGATTTTTTAAGAATGATGCGGGTCACATTCTTGAAGGATAAGTCTCAAGCCTTTGGAAAGTTCAAAGCCTTCAAAGCACTGGTTGAAAAAGAAAGTGGTAAGAGGATTAAGTGCCTGAGAACTGATCAAGGAGGAGAATTCACTTTCGGTGAATTCAACAAGTACTGTGAAGAGAACGACATCAAGAGGCAACTGTCTGTGCCCCGGACTCTATAGCAGAATGGCCTAGCAGAGAGAAACAACCAAACTATAGTTGAAGCAACCAGAACTATGTTGATCCAAGGAAAAGTTGCTCACACCTTTTGGAGAGAAACGGTGAGCACTGCAGTCTACACAGTGAACCGGGGTACTCATCAAAAAGGGTAAGGATAAAACACCTTATGAGTATCGGACCGGTAAGATACCAGTGGTAAGCTACTTTAGAGTGTTTCGTAGCAAATTTTATATCAAGAGGAGTGAACATCAGAGCAAGTTTGCACAAAGAGAAAAGCTCTCAAATGTTTTAACAATAGGACTCAGAGAATTGTTGTAAGAATCAATGTTAGAGTTCATGAAACCTTTGAGAAACCTGAGTAAATCGACAGTGAGCAAGTAGGAGATGAACTAGTCATAACCTTTTGGGAACTGGTTATAAAACAACCTAGCACCAGTAGCAGTGCTCCTACACCAGTAGATGCTGATGTTGATGAAGATGAGGATGAAGAAGAAAAGCATGAGGGAACAACTAAGATCATTCCTAGCTATGTAAAGTTGAATCATGATCCAAAGCAAATCATAGGAGACAAGGATGCAAGAATTCTTACAAGAAGAAAAGTCAGAGAAAAATCTTGCATGATCTCTGAATTTGAGCCTAAAACATTCAAAGAGGCACATAAAGATGAAGACTAGATCAAGGCAATGGAAGAGGAACTTGACTAGATAGAAAAGAATGGTACATGGTCTTTGGTACCCAGACTTGAGCATAAAAATATCATAGGCACCAAATGGGTTTTCAGAAAATAAGCTGAATGAAGATGGCATAGTGGTAAGAAACAATGCCAAACTGGTGTGCAAATGATATGCTCAAGAAGAAGGAGAAGACTATGGAGAAATCTTTGCTCCAGTAGCTAGATTGGAAGGAGTTCATATGCTTCTTGCATATGCAACATTCAAGGGATTCAAAGTATATCAAATGGATGTAAAATCTGCATTACTGAATGGAATACTAGAAGAGGAGGTGTATATAGAGCAACCAGATGGGTTTTCCCTATTAGAAGATAGTGACATGGTGTGTAGGCTACATAAAGCCTTGTATGGACTAAAGCAGGCACCTAGAGCATGGTATGAACGCTTGCACTCCCATCTTGTGAAGATTGGATTTGAGAGAACAAGTGAAGATAGAAATATCTATCTGAAGTCAGAAGAAGATCAAATTATAATTTGTGAGGTATTTATTGATGACAATTTTTGGAGGAGATGACAAGATGAGTCATGATTTTGTAGATGAGATGAAAAAGGAATTTGAGATGTCACTTATAGGGGAGATTAAGTTCTTCATTGGACTATAGATTCAACAAATGAAAGATGGAATATTTATCACTCAGTCCAAGTATGTTAAAGAGGTGTTGAAGACTTTTGGCATGGAAGATAACAAACCGGTTGGTACACCGATGGTGACCGGTTGTAAATTATCAAAAGAGGATGACTCAGAGTTGGTAAATGAGAAGGAATACCAATCAATGATTAGTAAATTACACTATGTAGTACATAGTAGACTGGACATTGCACATGCAGTGGGCATTACTACATAGTTCTAGAAAACTCCAAGAGAATCCCACCTGGTAGCAGTCAAGTGGATTTTGAGATATCTAAAGAGAACTATCGACTATGGATTATGGTATCCATACAATAATGATTTCAACCTGAAAGTGTTTACAGATACTGACTGGGTTGGTAATGTGGATGAACAAAAGAGCACAACTAGTGGTGCATTCTTTCTTGGTGGTAGACTAGTCTCATGGATGAGTAAGAAGTATAGTTGTATCTCTCAGTCCACAACAAAAGCAGAGTATGTTGCAGCATTTATGAACTGCACCCAGGCAATTTGGATGAAGCATGTATTAAATGGCTTCAAAGTTCCTGTATCTGAACTAGTAAGTATATTTTGTGACAACACAAGTGCAATTAACATCTCCAAGAATCCTGTTTTACATGCTAGAACCAAGCACTTCAAGCTCAAGTATCATTTCTTAAGGGAAAAGGTTTAGAACAAAGAAGTTGTATTGGAACATGTTTCCAGTAAGGAGCAATTAGAAGACATATTCACCAAGCCTCTACCGAAGGCTACCTTTAAGTATTTGAGAGGTAAACTAGGGGTGCTTCCCCTTCAAGAGGTGAACTAAAGGTGTGTGCTCCACATTAGTGAGGACTTACATTGATATATCTTTTTTCAGGATTGGCATGTTGAAGGATGCTACTCCTTAGGGGAAGCAGCATAGTGGAGCATAGCTATGTATGCCTCTACTTTGGCATTGTTGTCAAAGGGGGAGAAGATGTGAAGTGGAGAAGATATTTGTAGTATCTACAGTATTGGGGAGAAGATGTGAAGTAGAAGGAGAAAGATATCTTTGTATATTGCCATCAATGCCAAAGGGGGAGATTGTTGGCATATGTGCAGAGGATGATGACATGATGATATTGTATGTTGTCATTGATGTCAATATGCTAAAGTATGAACCGATGTGGTGTAGTAAGCAAACTGGCAAGAGAACTGGTATGATGATGTAAACCAGTATTTGTGAAAAAGTGAAGCCATATGTTTGTTCAAGGTGAACTGGTATGTTGGAATAAGAACCGGTAAATGGAAGTTTTATATTGGGGTTTCATGACTACCAGTTGGTAGTCTCAGCTTTAGGGTTTCCAGTTGATGCATTCCAAGCATGTACAATTCAATTGATGACATCCTGTGATGAGTTAGTAATGTATGAAGACCAGATAGTGTTGCCACATCAGCCTTGTGCACGTGAAGGATTTCCTTGAGGATCTTGCATGAAGAGTGATCCTATCTACCTCAGGAATGTGCGAAGTCTTTGTAAATGGTGGTGAGCGTGTGATGAGTTATAAGCTTCCTGGAGCGGCAAAGAATGAATTTTGGAGAACGTCTTGAGATCTGTTCAAGACTATTGTATTCAATGCAATATGATTAACGGTCAGGATTGAACCGACTGGATTGTAAAACCTAAATATTTAGGGTTTAAGGTTTATGCTACTGACCTATCTGTTTCCTGTAAGGTCGATGATGTTTTTCATTTTGAAGTTGTTGGCAAATGGTATGTGTGTATCCCAGTGGGTGATACTTGATTCTTGCCAGACCAAAGAAGTATGTTGATACCTATAGAGTTTGATTGCAGAATAAAAGGAGCTTAAGTGGAACTGCCTTGGCATTGAGTACTATTACCAGATTAGTCTGTTACCTGTTGACTTCTAACCATTTCAACAGTTGGAAAATCCCTTAACCAGGTAGCTTTAACAGGATTTTGTGTAAATCCTTTAACAGGGTGACTCAATTCAATGAGTTCTTCAAATCCTCTTGTGAGGTAACCTTTAATAGGGTTCTAACCTTTAACCGGGTATTTAGCCATCCCTTAACCGAGTGATCCCTAGCAGGATTGGTTCCTAGAAGAACCTATTGTAAAAGTCTCTAAATGGACTAGGCTCCTAACAGAGCGGACTTCAAAATAGTTCAAGAACACCTTGTGGGTATTCATCCCCACCATGGTTTTTCCTAGTTGGGTTTCCACGTGAAAAATCAGTGTGTCATGTTTGATGCTTTTCATGTGATGGTTTAGTGTTCTATGTCAAACTGGTAAAATATGTTGAACTAGCAGTCATTATATTTTTTATGGTAGATTACCTATTTATGCTTAAGGGTGAAGAGGAAATGAGGTATTAGATTGTATGGAAATCTATGTGTTACCCATTTATGTCTTTGACTTACTTACTATGTTTTACTGGTAGTAATTTGGGTTTGACTGGTGTTATCGCTTGCCAGTCAAAGTGCATTGTTAGCAGTCAAACCAGTTCAGGAAAAGTGTTTTTGCCTGTACTGATTCACCCCCCTCCTCTCAATACCGATTTGGTACTAACTGTTCATCATTTATTCATCAGAAAGAGAGTACCGGTCAGACTGTAACCGAAGGAAAGAGGACAGATGGTAATGTATACAATCTGAAAGAATGCTTTGAATCCCAATGTATGTTGGTACAAGTGGATGAAAGCTAGTTGTGGCATAGCAGATTAGGCCACATAAATTTTGATAAATTAGTTGCAGTAAGAAAAAAGGGATGTGTAAGAAATGTTCCACCCATCATCAAACTGATAAGGAAATTTTTTGATGAATGTGTGAAAGGGAAGAAGACCAAGGTGACCTTCAAAACAAAAGAACACAACACCTCAAGACCACTTGAAATTATACATATAGATCTTTGTGGTCCAACGAAGACAAGAACTCTTGCCGGTGAAAGATATTTTATTCTCTCCATTGATGACTATTCAAGAATGACATGGATCACTTTCCTACAAGATAAGTCACAAGCATTCAATAGATTCAAGATCTTTAGGAAGATGGTGGAGAAGGAAAGTGGGTGCAAGCTGAAATGTCTAAGATCAGATTGGGGTGGAGATTTCACATCAAATGATTTTGAAGATTACTATGAAAGACATGGAATTAGAAGGCAATACTCATCCCCTAGGACACCATGAAAAAATGGTGTGGTAGAAAGGAAAAATAGGACAGTCAAGGAGATGGCCAAAACCATGTTAAATGAGGCCAGTTTGCCAAACATATATTAGAAGGAAGTAGTTTATATTGCTGCATATACCTTGAACCAGGTTCAACTAAGAACAAACAATAGAATGACACCTTATGAGTTGTGGTATGACTAGAAACCATCAGTCAAATACTTGAAGGTATTTGGAAGCAAGTATTTTATCAAGAGAGATATGGGTGTTCTAGGTAGTTTTGATTCCAGGAGTGATGAAGGAATCTTCCTTGGCTACACATCTGAAAGAAAGGCCTATAAATGCTACAACAAAAGACTAAGAAGAGTCATTGAGAGTGTGCATGTAAGAGTTGATGAGGATATGCACAAAGAAAGTCAATCACAGGTAAACCGGTATGATGATTTTGGTGATGAAGGTGAGGAAGCTCAGTCAGACAATGAATTAAAAGAAGCATCCAAAAAAGATCTTAACTGGTATGTGTAGATTAACCACCCAGAATAGAAGATTCTAGGTAATAAGAGTGATGGTGTGGAGACTAGGAGAAGACTTGCTTGGAATGATGAACAAGTCAACTTCTACCTCATGATTGAAGTAGAACCTAAAACATTCAATGAGGCCAACAAAAGATAGGAATAGATGGATGCCATGGAAGAAGAACTGCAATAGATTGAGAAGAACATGACTTGGGAATTAGTCCGTAGACCAGAAGACAAGAATATCATTGGCATCAAATGGGTCTATTGAAATAAGATGAATGAAGAAGTTAAATTTGTTAGGCATAAAGATAGACTTGTGTGCAAAGGTTACTTTCAAGTAGAGGGCATTGATTTTGAAGAAAAATTTGCTCCGGTAGCTAGATTAGAAGCAATTAGAATATTTCTATCCTTTTTTGCCTACAAGGGTTATAAAGTATATCAAATGGATGTAAAATGTGCCCTCCTAAATGGAAATTTGCAAGAAGAAGTGTACATGGAGCAACCAAAAGGGTTTCTACTACATGATGATGAAACCTTTGTGTGTCGGTTGAAGAAAGCCATGTATGGTTTAAAGTGAGCTCCTAAAGCATGGTATTGAAGGCTAGATCAGTACTTGAAGGAGCAAGGATTCAAAAAGGGGAGTGCTAACAATAATTTATACATAAAGAAAGATGGAAACCACATGATCATTGTGGTTGTGTATGTAGATGACATTATTTTTGGAGGCAATAAGGAAACCCTTTGCAAATAATTTTTTGATCAGATGTAGCCAGAATTTGAGATGTTAATGCTTGGAGAATTGACATACTTCCTTGGTTTACAGATATCACAACAAGATAAGGGAATATTCATCTCACAAACCAAGTATGCAAAGGATATGTTGAATAAATTTTAAATGGAGCACTGCAAATTGATAAGTACCCCCATGGTGACCGGAAGAAAATTAAGCAAGAATGATAAATCACTGGTGGTAGTTTAGATATTGTATAGATCTATGATAGGCAGCCTATTGTATCTTACTACTTCTAGACTAGATATAGTGTAGGCACTGTGCATGGTGGCTAGATTTCAAGTTGCATCTAAGCATTCACATATGAATGTCACAAGCATAATTTTTTAGGTACTTGCAAGGAACACTTAGTTATGGTTTGTGGTACCCTAAACAAGGGGAATTCATGTTGGAAGCATACATTGATGCTGATTAGGTAGGTTGCATTGATGTCCAGAAGAGCACAATGATAGACTTATTAAGCACTGAGAGGGGGGATGAATCAGTGACAATAAAAACAATACCACTTGAAACACAGACCGGTAAAGATACTTAACCAGTTTACTTAATACTATACATGCAATCCAAAGTGATATTAAAGCATCCACAACAAGTAAAACATCCACCATAACATAAGTGTTTATACATGGAAAACCCAACTGAGAAAAACCAAGGTGAGATGCGACGCACAAGTTAACTATCTGCAATAATAGGTAATTGACTGGTTAAGGTCTACAAAACTGCTCTGCTAGGAGCGAATCCTATTAAAGATCCCAAAGCTTTGTTAGGAGCTATACCCTGTTAAAGGTAGTACCCTATTAGGAGTAACCTAGGTAGAGGATTTTAAATCCAAACTAATGGATCACCTTGTTCGAGGATTTGTACAATGAAGTTTGTTAGAGCTTACTTGGTTAGGGGATTTGATTGTTGTAGTGATTAGAAAACAACAAGTGGTGTGATATAGAAGTAGCACAACTTACTTGAATAGATCCTCTTCTACTCACTCAAAACTGCATCACCAACATATTCTGCAATGCCTTCAACAACTCAACACTTCTATCTCACATCATGAAAATAGTTCAACATAATGTCATTATATAGACATTAGATTTCATGTCAGCTCAGAAATCATATCACAATTTCCTAGGTGCAGTGTATCTGGACAATCTAACATAACTCATCATAGATTGCCGCCAAATTTGTCGGTTAGGGAAAACTCATCACACAATCAGTGAAACCGGTTGGAACACCGATACCGGTTAAGAGTTAACCTCTTCCAACTCTTAGATCGATTGTCCTCCATTTTCTTCTTTGATGGTCTCCACTGAATCTCCATGTTGGTGTAAAGCTATTCCTGTATATACTAGTTGTCTACATATATCGATTAGACATCCTCTAAACCATTTGAACTTAACTATACATATAATACCGGTTTTGCAATACAAAGACTTAGGAGTAATATCGGTTTGTCTTAACTAAGATGAATATGACAATGTGAACATATGTGTGTGTATACATGTGCCATCAATGAAAACACATGAAGTCATCCATTACAATCAGCATCAAGCCAATAATCTCCCCCTTTGGCATTGATGGCAACACTTAGAAAATTTTACAACTATACAACTAAGTGTGCTTACAAAAAAAAATGTACAAACTTATTTCTACTCCCCCTTAACAATACATACAAAATTTTCACAACACATACATATTTCTACTCCCCCTTTGACAACAATGCCAAATTGAAATGTAAAATACACATACATTATATCAAAATTTGCATCAAAAAGTTACATATACAAAATATAAGTCTTTTCAAGGAGTGTTCACTGCAATTTGCAAGAAAATGTCACTAAAAGTGATCTTCATCTAAGAAAAATCATTTTACCATGTTTCCAATAAGGTTTCAGTGATCTCAATGGTTGGCATAACCTGTGCAGTGAACTCTTCCATTGCATCCACTGTGCTCATAGCTGGAGTAGCCAAAACCACTTCTGCATCCTTGTATGCCCGTTGTAAGATGTCCACTTTGGGTCTTAACTAGTTCTTTAGCTATTTTAAGGATCTAAGTCTCTTATCCTGTTCATAATCATAGACATCTAACCAATTTTGCAAATCATCAACTAATTTTCCAAATGCTAAGGCCGAATCCTGTAAAGGTATGTAGGCAATACACATCATTTCCAGTTTCTGTTCTGTCTCTTCTCACCTCTTAATCAAATTAGTATAAAAAAATGAAACATTAGATGTATAGGCTAGTATATTTCCTAATATTTCAATAGTTGTCCTTAAAAGATCTTTATTCAGGGATAAAGCAATCTTCCCTGTATCAATATCTTTCATTATTTGCTCTCCTCTTTTCTTTCTATAATTCTTCTCAACTAAAGACTAAGTAGCTTCTTCAAGGGACTTCAGTTGGTCAGAAGCATCAACAACCAACTGTCTAAGCTTGCCAATAGGAGTTGACAAGTTTCAAATGTCCGTCTCTGGTAGAAGACTGGATAGAATCTCAATGATAGTTTGGATTGTTTCTGCTTCCTTCCTCTGCTCTTAATCATTTCTTCTGAGCTCTATATTGCATCATTGTTGCAATCTCCATGAGTTCAGATGAACTCATATTGTAGACATCTATAGGCCCTTTGATTCCTATTGAGTCATCCTCATCATCAATGTGTTTCTTAACAATTGTTTTTTCCTTTTTAGCTGGTATCTTCTCCTTTGTTTCCTCTTTCTCTTCCTCCTTTTTCTATTCAGATGCCTTCACTTCAACCTCTTTCTCAGGTTTCTCTTTCTCTTTTTCTACTTTTGTTTGTTTTTCCTAAGTAACCGTTGTAATTGGTGGCAATTAAATTTCCACTAGGTGTTCTTTTTTCGGTGGAGGTTGAATTATCGGTGCTTCAACTACTTTTTCCTGTGTAATAGTAATAACCGGTGGCTATAATGGTTGCATAACTAGCTCAATGATATTGCTAGATAAATAAATGGTATCCTAAATATCATCTACAAAGATAACCGGTAGAGAAGTAGTGCCATCCTTATGCTTAATAGGATAGGATAGATAATATCTGGTGCAATAATTTCTTCTTCATCCAACTCTGGTTGTGCTCTAGTCTTTGTTTGATCAGTCTTATGAGACTTTATATTCTCATGCATCCTTTGAATGTTTCTAGCTATCTGATGAGTTTCAACTTCAACAAATTGCATCTTTCCATTCATTAACATCAATCTTCTTATCTTAAAATGAAACTGTCCTTTGAAATTATCAAGCAATGCTAATATTTCATCTCTAGACAATTCAGGAAAATATTGAATGAAAATATTATCAATTATTTCTTGATCTTGTTCAACACTACTTCCCACTTATTTGTAAGAATATAATACAAAGAATAAAAAATATCATCTTTAAATCCTGAGGCAATCGATTGTTTTGACATAAGTAGTTGATTACCTTTTGAACAATTTGTTCCTTCTGATCTTCATCAAATGAATCAAAACATTCTTTCACATTATCAAACCTATTCCTCCCTAATGTTTTTATAGTTCCCTAAAAATTAGTCATAGGTTTGTAAGATAAAGCATTAATAGAAATACCCTGTTGTGAGGTGTCTTCTACTGGTTTGGCTTTCTTACCAGTTGCTTTCATTTTCTTTGGTTCCTCTTCAGTGTCAGTATCATCAGATTCTGCTTGAAGAATAAGTTGCCTACCTCTCTTCTTCATTGCAGTCTACTTCTTAGCATATACTTTGGGTGTAGGTTCCTTTTTGGATTGAACACTTCTTGTCACCCTTGTACCGGTGGTCACTGGAGGTGCTTGTTCAACTTTCTTCTTCTTCTTCTCTTTGGCAGGACTGAGTTCAACAGGTGCATTCCTTTCCTCATATGTTCCCAGTCTCTTCTTCTTATTATCCTTGGGAGATGCCAAAAGGTTGTTGGCATATCCAATTAATAAGTCATAATTGACTTCATAACTCATTTCATCCTCCCTGGGTTCTACGGCCTCCATAAGAAAAAAGTTTATGCTGACTGTGAAACAGATGTCTTTTGCAAAGTTTTTCACCACATCTTCAGGTAGCCTCACCCTCATGCTCATGTTATTTTGGAATTCATTAAAATATCTATTCATTGCAATAGAGAATGTGTTTTTTATAGTCTTAATGTTGTTCTTGATTTGAGCAGTTACTGGTAGGTCTTTTGACCATTGAATATCACCTATTCCCGGTAGGAAATTCTGAAAATAAAAGAATACCAATCAATAATTGACCAAATTTGAATTTTTGACTATTGTCTTTCTTAATGGATTGTAGGTTCAACATCAATTGACTCCTTATAGCCTCACATAGGTCATAATTTGCATTCTTAGCAATCATTCTATAAGATGTATGCACAACTATAGATGGCACATTGTTCATTCTACTGGAATAAAATATCTTGTACCCAATAACCATAGTATCCAGTCTAACTACTAGGTCCTTAATATTGTTAACTGAAAATGCACGACCATTAGAGGTAGTCTGAGTTAGTGTAACCACAATCTCTTTTGAAATTTTTCTCAGCTTAGGAACTTCATTGGTTTGCCAAAAACCAGTCACTGCATGGATAGCTTTCTTTGTGATTGTGTGTGACCTTTCAAGGTACATATTTTCACCATGCAAATGACTAAGAATTAACCTAACACATTCTTCTTTAAAATCTTCAAGAAAATACGCCGCATTGTGAAAACCCTTTTCATAAACCCTAATGTACTCAGGTTTGATTTTGCCGCTTTTATCACACAAGGATTTCAGTTGAGAGTAAATTGATAATGATCCTAAATCTTCAATTTTATAGTCAATGTAACTTGATAAATCACCTTTTATCATAACACTATCAGGAACTTGAGACAAAGCATTATATGACACTATTTTGTCTATTTCCATAGACTCCATAGGTTCAGCAGTGATCATAAGTCTCTCTACTTGATTAGACGACGATGCCATTTTGAATAAACTTGATTTGAGAGAGATTAACAAAAGAATACCTTAATTCCTCCATGCTGGCAATATTTTCGATTGATCACTCAAATGTACACCCATTTTGCCTTTGCTAATCTTCGAATCTGATTGAATCTTTCAATCCACAACACAAATCCATCTAAAATCAGCTAACAAATCTCTTTTTTTGCTTTGTAGGTGCTCAAGAACTATCTTTCAAATGTAATTAGGGTAAAAATAACATAGTAAAACTCGCTTTTATAAGATTTACCCACTGCATTAATTGTTGAACTGATAGGGTAATAAACCCTAATATATCGCTTAACAATACTTCCAATACTGATAGGTATATTGTTGGAAATTGAAACTTTATTAGTTGGTTTCACTATGTTGTCATTGATGGCAACATGATTATGTGTTCTGGCTTCATGTTTTGATTCTATGGTGTACCGACAGACACTTCACAGATTCTACACCGGCACTAGCACTGGCACTAGCAGTATATAGGATTTCTTTGGTCACCGACACGGTTTAGTAAAGGTTATCGGTATTGGAGGCCAACATATCTTGAATCTGGCATTGGAAAATTGATTTTAATGTTTATGCATTTATGTTACATGGCCGACATGTAATTTGATATTGTATATATCTTGGTAAGCCAACATAAGGCATGTAAAATTTGTATAGGGTATATAGAACAATTTAATAGATCATTTTGATAGAGGTAGGTAAAGGACATGGTGATGGATATGTGAATGTAGTATGATGCAAAATATATCAAAGAGATCATGTATGTGAGAAAATTATTTTAAGGGTTATTCCAGTAAAGAGTTTAGGGATTTAGACCAGAACATATAGAGCTTAAACCAGAACTATATTCTAGCATAGAAGATGCTATCTTAAGTAGTTCACACTTGTCCGGATTGTACTCTGGAATTTTATGTAGTCAATGAGGCTCCTATTGTATTTGAGCAGTGTGGTCTAGGTTGTAAGCCTTCCTGCAAGTACAGGCCCCTCATATTTTATAATATCTCTTCATATGGCTACTGGATTGATATTGTGGGTCACAAATCCCATCGTGGTTTTTCCTCTTTGAGGTTTTCCATGTATAAATTTGTGTGTTATGATTCTCATTTATGTGATTGGCTTATTAGTTGCTTTACTTTGTTCAATTCTGTTTATACCGGTATACCGGTTGGTGTATGCATGTTTTAATAAGGCTAAAACTTACTATTCTAGTATAACACTAATTCACCCCCCCTCTCAGTGTTATTGGTTTCTAACAATTGGTATCAAAGCCTTGTGCCTTAGAGGAAGTTTAATAACTTGAGGAAGATCCTGAAAGCAAAATCAATGAATATGGATTTGGAGAAGCAACTTGAGATGGCACTTGAAGATCATGATGCTGAAAGGTTGAAGAACTTAAAGCTACAAGATGAATTGAATTCTGCTAAGGAATTCATTCTTGTCCTACAAGAGAGGCTATCATCCGTTGAAGCTAGGAGGAAGGAACTTTTGCAAAATCAGGATGATGAAGAGAAAAATGTTAGAAATTTAGTCAGGAGAACATGGTTATGAAAAATGAAATGCAAGTTATAACTATGAGGATGTCTAAGGAGATTGAGGACACAAAGAAAAAGGAAGAAAATCTTGTTGTACCCCTGAAGAACAAATTTGAAGAATGTGGTAGGTTGGTTCATGAAAATGATATGTTGAGAACTGATTTGGTACAATCCTAGAGTAATGAGAAAGATCTTGAGAGACAAATGATAATACTAAGAGAAGATTTAACTACTGCAAGTGAGTACAAAGAAAAATTCAAGAGCAGCTCGACACAACTTGATGAGTTATTGAAGAGACAGAGGCAGATTGGAGATTCTAGTGGACTTGAATTTGAGCAAGGACAAAGTTCTGGTATTGCTAATGAAGATCAAAACCATAAAGCACTGATAAGATAATTTAATGCTTATAAATTCAATGGTAGATGTTTTCTTTGCAATAGATTTGGTCACATGGCCAGGAAATGTAGAAACATAGAAAATCAGAACCTTGATTCAGCTCCTGATAAATGTTCTAAATGCAATAAGTTTGGTCATAAGATAGAATATTTTAGAATGAATGTAAAATGCTATGCATGTGGAAAATTTGGACATATGGCTAATCAGTGTAGGTCAAGCAATTTCACTGATTTTAGCAAAGAAATTCAAAAGAAGAATGTGACATGTTATGATTGTAATGAGGTTGGACATATTGCTAAGTTCTGTAGAAGTAGAAATCCACTGGTTAGTAATGAAGGATCAAATGAGAAAGGAAAAGAGAAGGTTAGTGAAATTTGGCAAGATCATACTCAGAGATAGGTTAGGAAGACTGAAGAACAAACATCAAATGGGAATGTCCTAGTTACTTATCTAGTAGAAGAGGCTTCTCTTGCACTAGAAAGAAGCTCATCTGGTATCTGAGAAAGATGCCTTAGGGGTAGGAAAAATTCATAAAGATGCTGCATATGCCTCAGGAAGAGGTTCTAAAATTTTTTCCAGATATTGGAGAGGATTATTCGGCATGGATATGTTTTGAGTGAGATCCAGTATCTTTCACCGGCACTCATTTATGTCAATGAAAGATTAGGGTTTTTCTTGAAGGTTAAAAGGTCGAATACACTTCCTTGTTAATCACCTTGCATTCAGAGTGATTTTAGAGCGATTAAGAGTGACCAAGTGTGATCAAAGGTAATTCAGAGGCAATCAGATTTCTTCTTGAGCGATTTCATCGGCATCTGAAAGAATTTGTTGAATATTTTCACCAAGAGCGATCAAAAGGTATTTATCTTTAAACATGGAAGTGGGATCATCTTCTATTGTTGTTTTTGTTGCAAACCCAACTGTGGTAGAGGTCAAGGACCACCCCAGGCTAATTTTCAAGTGGTATACACATGTGGCTACTCTGGAAGATTCAGTTCAAGTGTTTTCTCATGTTTTGAAGGGAGTTGTGCATGTAGAGAATGTTAGGGCATATATTCATTGTCATATCAAGGACTTAGGAACTTCAGAAATTAAGGGCATGTATATGAGTGAGCTAATGGGAGAATCTGGAAAGATCAAACCGACATATAAACATATTGAAGAACTAGAGTTTATAGACATTCTGGATATTCTTGAGTTTGAGGATGAGATAATCAAATATGTACTGAGCAGTGTACATGGGGAATTTATATGGCTGAACAGGCCTTATAAAATCACCAAGGAAGCCATTCAGGAAATCACTGGTTTGCCATTGGTAGGGCAACATCCAGACAAGAAAGTTTTAAATGATTTCATGAGGAAGATCACCAGTGCTGCATCTAACAAAAGATCTATGAAAGTGAGCACTATCACTGACACAAACATCAAATTTGGTAGCACTATCACTGACACAAAGATCTATGAAAGTGAGCACTATCACTGATTTCATGAGGAAGATCACCGGTGCTTCACGGTAAAGAAGGATGAGACTCTCATGGAAGTAGTTAAGCCCTGAAAGATTTGGATTGAAGAAATGGGCTATGAGGTGGATGCACAGATTCTTGATGTCTATGCAAAAATTCTAATTGATGCACCAATAGATGAGGCAGAGAAGCCCTGTGGTACTGCACAATAGAAAACTCAAGAGGTTGACACAGAGTTCAACCGAAAGAAAAGAGAGAAATAGGAAGGAAAAGAAAGAAAATTTGTGCAGAAGGTCTCAAAGGACATAAAAGCACTAATTGATGTTGTCCCAGAGAAAGGAAGAAAGACGAAGGATCTAGAAGTTCATATTGAGCCTCTCACTACAGAATCAAAATCAGAGGATGAAACACCGTTAGCATTTAAGAGGGTTGTGTTGGTACCCAAAAATGGGTTTAAACTGACTCAAAGGCAGAGACCAAGTTGTTTTCTCCTGATAATATCTGTATATGGTGAAAATGGATAACAACAAAGATCCACCATAACATATGAAGATTACCTAAGACAATGCAAATCAAATGAAATCACAAAGATTATACCATCACATGTCCAATAGGGTTTTGATCTCCATTCTTCCTATCTCCATTGATCTTGCTTGATATATTTGCTCTCAGATTTTACGTGCACAAGAGCTCAACAAAGAACGAAATGTGGTTGCTAGTAGGATCGTAGTGTAGTCAAGTGTATATAATTCATTCGAATGTATCATTAGGGTTTGATAATGAAGGAAGCATCTCCTTATATAGAAGACACTATATGAAATGGAGGGATAAGATTGAGAGGTGTAAAAGGAGGTCGGCTATGATTAGAGGGTAGGTAAAAGAAATAATAAAATAATGAAAGGGGTAGGTAGTGTATGAATTAAGAGATGAATGACATGTGTCATGGGTAGAAAAGGCTAATAAATTAATTAAATAAATAAATATTTATTTAATTAATAGAAGAAGTGGGATCAAATTAAATAAATAAAATATTTATTTAATTTAGGAAAATGATAATTTAAATAAATAAATGTATTTATTTAAATGAGAAATAAGGCTAGAAGAGGATAAATGAATTAATTAAATAAATAAAGATTTATTTAATTAATAGAAGAATTAAGCTTAGATAATTAAATAAATAAAATATTTATTTAATTAGACATGACAATTTTGGGTGTCTACATTTTGCCCCTCTTTGAGACAATGCGGCTTGTCGCTTTGTTTCAAAGAAGATAAGATGAACTGATACAGAGTTGCCCCAGGATGAGAATGAGATGCCCCCTTGAGAGATTGGATGAGAATGTGTCTAAAAAGATTGCAGACAATCTCTCGATAAGAAAGAAAGGCTAGAATGGACTGACCGGATAAAGTGACAAAGTCATGGGATAAAGAAGACTGACTTGGGAAATGAAGGCGAGGGCTAGGGTAGGCTATAAGATAGACCATGGGGGAAAATACATCCTCATTGTCATCTACACATCCATGAGAGCATATTGCAGAGCGAAAATTGAGCAGCAGTAGTCAGCAGTGATGGCTTTCATTCACAGATTCGACCGCGTTCGCTGATTTCAGAGGCCAGCAGAGGCAGGAGAGCCGGTTAGTACCACCAAACCTCCTTGTACTTTGACGCATTTAATTTTGTCATTAATGCATGCTAGATAGGGTAATAAATGCGTTAGACTAGGGTCCAAAAAATGTCCAAAAACGTCCAGGCGCGTCTGTACTCGCTAGGCACGTCTATGTTTGTGCCAGGCGCGTCTATGTTTGAACCTACGTCTGTGTCCATTGCGGCCGCATCTGTGATGTTCAGGTGCGTTTGTGCCAAGAAGGCATGTCCGTGTCGCCCAGGCACGTCTATGCAGAGCATAGGCACGTCTATGTTTGTCAGGTGCATCTGTGTTTTCCAGGTGCGTCTGTGCAGTCTTTGAGCGCGTTTATGTCAGGTAAGCACGTTTGCATTTTAAAAAGTGTAAAGTTGCATCTTCTAGGTCAAATCGGCAGTTCTGTGATGAACATATGCTGTCGATTAGATAAGCTGCTGAGAGGATACACTCAAGCAGGTCCTCTAGGAAGACTAGGATTGATCAAGGCAATTTGTGATGAACAGTGAGTACCAAGATTGAGTACTTTGTGATGAACAGGGAGTACTAAAATATGAGAAGCACTTTGTGATGAACAGGGAGTGCAAATGTGAGTAACACTTTGTGATGAATAGTGAGTGTCACACACGTAGTACTTTGTGATGAACAGGGAGTACCACTAGGATAGAAGCAACACTTTGTGATGAATAGTGAGTGTCACTAGGGTAGATAGAAATATGCATTTAGATAAAAAAATAGTATTTTGTGATGAACAGTGAATGCCACAATGACTGACATGAGTGATTTGCTTGACTGCAGGAGTATTTGCCGATACTAGAGTCACGGGAGAGATTCCCATTGACTCAAAGGTTGCGACCTGAGTTGACATTCAAGGACAGAGCTACCATTGAGGAGATGGGATTGAGACATGTTTTGTATGTGCCTAAGTTTTGGGTGAACATGGGACTGTTGACTGCGCTGGCGGAGAGATGGCACTCCGAGACCTCCACTTTTCATTTGCCGATGGGTGAGATGATAGTCACCTCGGAGGATGTATATAGGATACTGAGGATACCAATCGATGGGGAGTTGATCCCATATGATCAAGATGGAGACAGGGAGGCCCTTAGATGAGTATTCCAGGGCCCAGGACTGGAGATGAGGGCAGGACATGTGGCATGGGATACTATGACAGCCACAGGGCTAGCGCTATCGGCAGTGATAGGAGGAGCGATCAGTGGGTTCCTGTGTCTAGATAGGGCGACACGAGGGTTGGCTATGGGTTGGGGAGGAGCACTAGAGACACTGGTGACATAGCACACTAGATATGCTTGGGGATCATGCATGCTGGCACACCTTTACTATGAGCTGCATCAGTTCGTATATCATGGATCAGTGGGATTGGGTTGCGGGGTGACATTGCTGCAGGTATGGGTTTATGAGCATCTACCAGTGACGAGGCTGATATGCTTCAGAGGCAGGGGACATGGATGTAGTTTTGTGCACTTATATGATATGATCACATCACAGCCATGGATTGGCAGGTTGGAGTACTGGTGGCGGGTGATAGATGATATTGATGTGGTCATATGGAGGCCATATCTAGGATGCGAGTAATGGGAGGATGATGCAGTTGAGCTACCTTACACCTTCCAGAGTAGGTACCTGATTGGGCGGATGCCCTATGTGCCAGAGAGGTAGCTAGTGGATAGGGTTGGCTGACAGTTTGGCAGGATTCAGAGGATGCCCCGGGGCTCAGGCATGTATGCATGGACGGTCAGAGATCAGGCACAGTTTGGGCCCTTGCTGTCATATGATTAGGCAGTTACACAACTAGTAGAGATGATGCCCCTACCTTGGGACATGTGGTCAGAGATTGAGGACGCCGACATGGATGCTGAGTACACAACATATTGGGTAGAGCATCCCTTCCCATGCTTGACAGATCCGGGAGAGCCATTGGATGGAGATGGGAGTGGTGAGGATGATGATGGTGGAGGTGATGGGGGCAAAGGCCGACGGAGGAGGAGGGGAGCAGTTGGAGAGAGGAGGGTTGCACCTCGGAGGGAGGGTGGTGAGGAGAGGCAGGCTCGCGTGGTGAGGGGTCGCGGTGGGTTGCCCCTACAGGTACCAGCAGCACAGGGTCCCAGACAGGTACAGATACATGGACAGGGATAGAGACAGGTACCGGTACAGGTACCAATACAGGTATAGGCACAGGCACAGGGGTAGGCACCCGTATAGGGGGAGCCACAGGTAGAGGCGGAGGGGGCTGACCTAGTGGAGGATGAGCTGCTAGAGCTAAGAGAAATCTATCAGGGCCAGGCAGATGAGATCCAGGAGCTGGAGAGGGAGACGGATCGGCTCAGGATGAGGCTCAGATATATTGAGCGGAAGTGAGATCAGGCTATTCAGCGCTATATAGAGGCTGAGACAACACTGAGGGCCGGGAGACAGGCAGCAGAGGACACAGGGGTAGGATATGCTTATGTCCTGCGGGCAGGGGAGGAGATTGCCTACTGGCGGGATCTCTATTATGGTGTAGTGCTAGCAGATCAGTGGGCGAGGAGCTTCCATAGACCATCGCATACAGTGACAGCTACGGGAGGGAGCCGAAGGAGATAGGCATCGAGTGGTGGGGTTATGGGTCCTTCAGGGGCTCAGATTCCATCGAGGCCAGGCGGCTCCGAGGGAGGGAGTTCATCATAGCCGTAGAGGGCTCCCTATGTATCAGTATTGTACCATTTTTGTATGATGATGTAGACACCTGCGGGTGCTTTTGTAGCCATATGATTTTTACATCATTGTATCATGACACTTATGATTATATATATGAGATGATTCATCTTTGCGGCAGCTATATGCATGTGTACCTATGTGATGAGATGTTCTTATGTGATGCTTATAATATGGATGCAAATATGTACATGATGGAATACAATATTTTTTTTCTTTTATGTTTTATATGTGTATGCATGATGCAAATGTGAATGTGAATGTATATGATAATGCAAATGTAAATTGTGCTAACAAGTGTTGTGTGTAGGATGTGATGCAGTTGTGATATCTATATGTATGTATGAAATGCTTATATGTGGTAATGCAGGTGCAACTATATGAAATACAAATGTTTTTTTGGTGTGTCATTATACTCAGTCATGTGATAGCAGGCTACGCAGACTTAAGAAGGATGATGGACGTCAATCAAGAAATGGGGATGAAAGACAGAAGATATGAAAGTGAAAGAGCTTCTTGTGTGTTATCATCATTGAGCTTTATTATGGCAAGTAGGTTATGACAATCGAGGCATATGTTTGACCTAGAAAGTCATTGTACCTGTTTGCATGGAGATAAGACAGTCACAAACAAGGAATGCCCCAGTTCACACTAGACTCATAGTGTCCTCATATCCTTGGACAAATCATAGCATTACTAAGAGACAATCCATAGACAACAAATACAAATAGGTGATGATACCCCATCCTCGTCTTTCTATTCAAAGACATCCTGGAGATAGAATCTCTAGTCAGAGACATTCCGGAAAAGTTAAAAGACATGTCACCAAGAAGATAAAATCAAAAGAAAACCAAGACTCGACACCAACATCCACTATAGCCCTCAAGTTTAGTGTCTCTTGTCACTTGTATATGTCTTATTTGATTGTGGTTACAATGTTTACTTTCACAAAAAGGATAGATAGCACTGAACCATAATGTTGTCTGAGTCTGTTGAAAGATTTGATTTGTTGAAGCACATTGTTGCTGCTGTGTCTCATCTGAAACTGACTGAATCCATGAAACTGATACTTTATTGTGGAGAAGATGGAACCTTATTGCGGATCTGTGATGTAAATGTTGCTTTATTATGGATTATGCACGGATAGACTAAAGAAACTGGAAGAAACTGTACTCCTCGAAACATGTGATGCTCTTAGTTCCACACCCATCACTAGACGTAGGATTTGCCTTAGCCACAGATAGGATCTGATTTATTATGGATAGAAAGGGAGGTTTATTATGAATGGTGAACCAATATTAGGTAGATCAATAACAAGCCATGATGGGAATGGGTACGTTTATTATAGATAGATAGGTTGTGAGTGTGTACAAAGTGAAGGATGAAAGTGAATCCTGAAGGAGGGAGGAGCAATGTCTCTACACATGGTGCTGGTGACCCAGTTTTCACCATGGTACTTGCCCAAGGTGCCACCGAAGTGGTTTTCACCATTGGACGAAATTATTTCTCTTTACTTTTTTTGATTTTTCAATGTTTTTTTTTTTTTTTTGTGTCACAAGGCGCCTATTTGCCAGGTTTTCACCGAGTAACGATTTTTTATTTTTGTGATTTTTTTGTATTTTTTAATTTTTTTTTTTTTTAATTTTTGAAATTAGGATACTCTGAAGAGCTATGTGTAAAACCTGTGAAGGTGTATGTTGTTGATAGGATCCTCCAAAGGTTCGCCTTCTGTAGTTGAGAGCTGATATGCACCAGATCCATATGCTGCTGTAATAATGTAGGGACCAAGCCAATTTGGTTCAAACTTGCCCTTCTTCTCTCTGTCTTGTTGATTTTTAGGATTTTCTCTGAGAACTAAGTCCCCTACCTTAAATGTGCAAGGCTTGACTTTGTGTTGTAGCTACAACTCATTCATTGTTGGTAAGCCTTGAGATGATTAAAAGTAGTTTGTTTTCGTTCATCCAGTAGTTCTAGCTCTTGTAAACGAGAGACCCTATAGTCTTCATCACTGATGATGTTTTGCAAAGAGACCCGTAAAGAGGGTAGCTCAACCTCAATAGGCAAGATAGCTTCAGCACCATAGACAAGTGAATAGGGTGTAGCTCCTGTAGGTGTGCGGACACTTGTGTGGCAGGCCCAAAGTGCAGGATTAAGTTGGATATGCCAATTACAGCTAGCATCGTCGACTGTCTTCTTTACGATTTTAAGGATTGTTTTATTAGACGCCTCAGCTTGGCCATTACCTTGGGGGTAATATGGTGTGGAGAAATGATGGGAAATATGGAAGCGGTCACAGAGTTCATGAACATCCTGATTTTTGAAGGGATGCCCATTATCAGTGATAATGGAAACAGGAATACTGTATCGGCAGATGATATAGTTGAGGATGAATGTAGCAATCTGTTTTCCAGTAACTTGTGTGAGAGGCACGGCTTCAATCCATTTTGTAAAATACTCTGTGGCAGTGATAATGAATTTATGACCATTGGAAGAAGGAGGGTGAATCTTGCCTATGAGATTGAGTCCCCACTGACAAAAGGGCCAAGGAGACACAATTGGTTGAAGTTCTTGTGCTGGCGCATGTATGAGGTCTCCATAAATTTGGCATTGCTTACATTTCTTAACAAACTAATATGAGTCCTTTTCCATATTGGGCCAATAATATCCAGTCCTAATGAGTTTCTTGGCCAAGGTAGGACCACTAGCATGTGGACCACATATCCCTTCATGCACTTCACGTAGCGCAATCTGTGCTTCGTCACTTTCCAAACATCTAAGAAGAGTGCCATCTAGACCTCACCGGTATAAGATATCAGCTAAAATGACATATCGAGAGGATTGGCGAATGAAAGTGCGACGTTGGTTATTTGATAGATCGGGAGGTAAGGTATTGTCACGTAGGTATGTGAAAATGGAACCATATAACTGGGATTCGGGACCGACAACACATATAGTCTCAGTAGGCATGATCTCATATGAAGGGACCAAAAGGTTATCCACCAAGAACTCATAGTGGGTCTCATTTGGAGGTAAATCAATCAATGAAGCAATTGTAGCCATGGCATCTGCGACGCGATTCTGCTCTCTTGGTATCTGCTCAAAGTCTATCTTTGTGAAGTGTTGTTTCAGGTCATCCACCATTTGTTTATAAGGCATTGATTTTTCATCTTTTGTTTGGTAATCATCAGTTGCTTGACAGATGACAAGTTGGGAATCCCCAAAAACACGAAGTTCCTGGATCTTCCATTGAACTGCAATTCGTAATCCTGTTGTTAATGCCTCGTATTCCGCTATATTGTTAGTGCAAGGAAATGATAAGCGGTATGATTTTGGTATGAAATCCCCTTGAGGAGTTATAAAGAGGATGCCAACTTCTGCCCCATGCTGTGTGTATGAGCCGTCGAAGTACAGTTGCCATGGCTTTGCATGTGACATTGTCAAAATAGATTCATCTAGAAATTTTGAACTTAGAGAAACATCATCTATCATGGGAGCATTTGCTAATTGATCTGTGATGGCTTGTCCTTTTATTTCTTTTCTGTCCACATACTCGATGTCGAATTCACTTAGGATCATTACCCATTTGGCCAGTTGCCCAGTAAGTGTTGCTTTATTGAGAAGGTATTTCAATGGGTCTATCCTTGCAACCAACTTAGTCTTATGAGTGAGCATGTAATGTCATAATTTCTGCGAAGCAAAGACCACGGCGAGACATGAACGCTCAATTGGTGTGTAGTTTAGCTCATATCCTACCAATGTGCGACTGATATAATATACTGCTTTTTCCTTGCCCCCAGCAATTTGTTGTGCTAAGAGTGCCCCTAGTGTTGTTGGAGTAGCTGATATGTATAGTAACAGAGGTTGATCTAGAACTGGTGGCATCAGAACTGGCAAATTTAGAAGATAATCTTTGAGCGTCTGGAAAGCCTGTTGATAGTTATCATCCCATTTGAATTTGATGTTTTTATGTAGCAGGTGTTGAAAAGGATTACACTTATCTACAAGTTGTGCTATGAATCTTCGGATGGACTGGAGTCTGCCTTGTAAAGATCGAAGTTGACTGATATTTCTTGGTGGTTGCATTTCCAAGATGGCCTTGACTTTTGCTGGATCAGCTTCAATTCCCCTTTTGGATAAAATGAATCCTAGGAGCTTCCCGGAGGTTACTCCAAAGACACATTTCTTGGGGTTTAATCTTACTTTGTATTTTTCCAACCGATCAAAGACAACTGAAAGTATGTCCAAATGTGTATTTCTATCTATTGATTTTCTCAAGAGGTCATCAACATAATCTTCCACGGTTACGTGCATGAGATCATGAAAGATAGTAGTCATGGCTCTTTGATATGTAGCACCTACATTATTTAACCCGAAAGGCATGACATTCCAGCAGAAAGTTCCCCACGGACAAGTAAATGATGTTTTGTGTTGATCCTCGAGCGCGATCCTTATTTGATTATAACCAAAGAATCCATCCATCAATGATAACATTTCATGACCTACTGTGAGATCAACAATCAAGTCAATATTTGGTAATGGGAAGTCATCCTTTGGACAAGCTTTGTTGATGTCTCTGAAATCTGTGCAAATTCTGATGCTGCGATCTGGTTTACTGACAGGCACTAAGTTGGAGATCCATTCGGGATAATCGATTGGGCATATGAATCCGACATCCAATAACTTCTCGAGTTCTGCTTTGACTAGTAATGCCACTTGTGGATGCATTTTTCTTAATTTCTGTTTTACTGGTTTTGCTCCCGGTTTGACTGTCAAATGATGCATTACCAAATCTGGATCTAGTCCAGGCATATCAGCGTATGACCAGGCAAAGTTGATTTTTCATTCTTTGAAGAAACTTATGAATTTTGACCTTTCGGACTCTGTCAATGATTGAGCCAAGAATATGTTGTGTGGAACCTCTTCTGTACCAATGTTTGTTTTGATAGTCTCCTCTACCAACATGGATGACTTTTCCTCATATGATGCTGGGAGAATGTTGAGCCTTCCATCTTTGGGTGCCTCGGAGAGGTTTTCACCCTCAGATACGTCCTTTCTTTTTACTTTTTTGGGGTCAGATAGCGCCACAGTGTGGTTTTCGCCATAAGACCCTTGATTTGTTCTTATTTTCACATTTTTGCGACTGGAAGGTCCGACACCCTCACCAAAATATGCCACGCTATTGAGTTCTATAGTGTATCCCCCTTTATGGTCCCCGGGAGGGAGATCATCTCGTATGCCAAGATAGTCAATAAAAGCCTCATCGTTTTGGAATGTGTCAAACTGTACAGGTCCTTCATGATCCCAGTCAATGAGTTGGTGGTGAACAAGGGGAAGGCCATTAATGTCTTCAAAGTTAGGGGAGCTAAGAGTGAAGATGTAGTTATATTCGGGTATGTCAAGGTAATTATTGAAGTCATCGATGGCACTCTCCTCATCAGTCTCAATCATGAACGAATCCCAATTATTATCACTAGTAGTGCATTCTGGGACAGGTGTTCTCATCCTATGTGATTTCAACCTAGAACCTTGAGACAAGGACTGTGTGGAATCCTCATGGGTTGTTTTTTGACCCACTCTGAACTTGTTATAAAATTCCTCTTCTTTTGTGGGTTCATTTGGCTCTCTGAATATCTCATTGAGCTCGTAGTCACTGGAAGACTTGTCTGAACCCCATTCCCATTCATTAGAATCTGTGGAATAGCAATCCTCATGTTGAATTTTGGCGGCTTTGATTTGTAAAGCTTCTTCTATCCTTTGGGTATGGACCTTGGAAGTTAAGAAACCAAGTCCTTTCGAGCGTTCCTTTTTGAAGGTCAATTTAGGTTGTAAAGGTTCAATGATGCCTTCCTTTCGTAACCCTAGAGGGATTTTTCCATCATACCTGAATTTTTGTAGAATTTTGAAGCCTTTGCCATATTTCTCACATGGTAGATTGATGTGATCTTGTGTCTCCTCTTCATTGTCTTTGAAAAGAATTTTGTATAGATCTTCCTCTTCTAGTTCACCGCATCTTTGAAAGGTAGTAGGGTCCCATTTGAGCCTCATGATGGATACTTGCTTGTTAGGATGTGGCCTTCCATATTCTTTTGGGGAACTCATGACTTTTCGTAAGTACATGGTCTGATTTAAGGTGTATTCTCCCATGCCCTTGTCTTGAAACTTTCCTTTAAGCTCACCTTGTTTTGATGTCGAAGGTTTTAACGACTCAGGACCAATATATGCCGAGGAAGGAATAGCTTCACGATTACTGGGAATGATGGTCTCAATCTTTGATTTTAGATTATTGCAGTATATGAATGGATTAGGATCACCATTAACTGTTACTTCCACTCCATTATGAGGAAACTTAATGCATTGGTGATATGTGAATGGGACTGCCCTCATTTCATGAATCCAAGGATGTCCTAGCAATATGTTATAAGTGAGATTTAAATCCAGGACTTGACAAACCACATCCTTTGTAACTGGCCCAACTCTGAGAGGTAAGGTGACTGTGCCCTTGGATGAACGCTCTTCGTCATCATATGCCTTAATGGTGATTTGATTTGTAGAATTCACAGCTTTATCAGAATATCTCAATTGTGTAATAGTGCTTAATGTGCAAATGTTTAGACCTGCTCCTCCATCTATCAGGACTCTTTTTATTCAATGTTTGTGTATGAAGGCTTCAATGTGTAATGGTGCATTATGTGGTTGACTTACGGAGGTGTCATTGGCTTCTATGAAAGTAAGGGAATGTGGAACGGAAAGGTATCCCACCATGTCTTGAAACTAGTCCACGTTCAGATCAGTAGGAACAGCCGTATCTCTCAAGATTTTGTCAAGAATGGCTTTATGTGTGGGAGATATGCATAATAGCTCAAGGATTGAAATGAGCGAGGGTGTCTTCCCTAACTATTCTACAAGGTCATACTCAGGTTTGGTTGATGAAGAAGTGGTGTTTTTAGTTGGAACACCTTGCAAGGTGATTTTACCTTGGTGGGTTGTAACATGACATTAAGAGGTAGGTTCAGAAGAAGATCCAACACCTTTTAGGACAATCCTAGGTCTCCGAGTAGAATTCTTAGACGCTTTGTCCTTGATGATAATAGTAGAGACATAATTGTCCATCGAGATGTGATTGATGGTTTAATCATAGTTTTAAGATGCTCTGGTATAGTTGGTTTGATCCTCTATGGCTTTAGCTTTTCCCTTGTCATGTTTTGGGAATGGTTCCTTAAACATCTCATGTTCTTGATTGGATGAGTGTCCCTCAATCTCAATGTCACCTCTATCAATGAGATCTTGTATGATGTTCTTCAGTCGATGACAATTTCCTATCTTATGACCCTTGCTCTTATGAAATTCATAATACTCATCATCATTCCACCAATTTGGCTTAACCTTTGGTTCATATGGAGGAAAATCTGGAACTGTGATTACCTTGTTTGCCACAAGCTTCTTGAAAATTGACTCAAGTGGTTCTCCCAATGGGGTGTACTTCCTTCGTGATCTGGAAGTTGTTTGAGTATTCACTTGATTGTTTGTAGAACTTGATCCAGAAAAGATGAATTTGGGTTTCACTGTGTTGGCATCAACAACACCATCATTGACTATATTCTTGTTTTTATTCCAAAATCTCGGCTTGTCTTTTCCCTTAAAGTCATCTTTGTTTTCCTTGAATATCTTAATGACTCCTTGTTCAATTAGGACCTTTTCTGTCGCTAAGCCTTTTTCTATAACGTACTTGAAGGTGGACAAAAAAGCTTTCCTTAGATCATAGCCAATGTCTTTGTTAACATTCTGGGTGAAAATTTCTACCATTTGTTTTTGTGGAATTTCACAAGAGCATCTGCTGGCTAAATTCCTCCATCTTTGTAAAAATGATGCAAAAGACTCTCCCTCTTTTTGCTTGGTGTTGCACAAAGTAGTGACTAATATGTCTGTCTTTATGTTGTAGGAGAAATGTGTTGAAAATATTCAGGACTAACCAAGTTACTGAGAGGGGAGGGGTGAATCAGTAACACTTAAACTTTTTAACTTATTTCTGCACTTGCATATATTAAACCATTCATTCATTTAATCTACTGTATGCATGAAAGTATAATCATTCATAACACTTAACACAAAGATTTGGTGACCCAGAAACCTTCCAAATATAAAGTAAAACTGGGGTGGGGATGGTACCCACAAAACTTTGGTACTGCAGTAAAAGTTGGCCGGTTAAGGCTTACAATGATCACTTCTGATGATCTGCCCTGTTAGAAGCAAATTTGGACTGCTAGGTCCACCTTGTTAGAGGATTTACAAACATACAATGAAGTATGCACTCGGTTAAGAGATTTACAAAAGACTGTTAAGTCTACCCGATAAAAGGATTTACAAACTGATTCAATTGTTAGGATGAAACAGTAGATCTTGACTTACAACTTTATTGCTGATAAGATCCTTTGAGTATTGATCTCCTTCTGAGATAGATATGTCGATTCTGCTCCTTTACTGACTCTGTGAAAATGTTCTGGTCTGCTGCCTTAATGCAGTTTCTGCTCTGCTTTTTCTAATTTCGCATATTCATACATCTTACATACATTTTCACATTACGGATTACAGATGGTATAATACATCACATATATATACCGTCCATAATTACATTTACATTTCATAAAGTCAGCCTCATACAAATTAATAACATAAACTCATTCTTAAGTCGGCCTTACATAGGTGAACAAAATATTACTGAGTCGGTAGATACTCGGTTCCTCAAGCTGGCTCAGTGATCTTCTGATACACGGCGTCCACTACAGTACTCGGCATCGTCATGCTCTCGGTAAGAGTAGAAGCTCGGTCCATACTAGTCCCGAAGTGTAGCTTGGAACTCGGTAGCTGTGGTGACTCGGTAGATATAGTGTCACTCGGTAACCACTGGTAACTCGGTAAGAATTGACTTCTCGGTTACTGCTGTTTGTCTCATATGCTCGGTAATAGTCTTACTGCTCGGTATGAACTGTTTAATCAGTAAGCTTTACCGAATGCTCGGTATAGGCTGTGGACTGAGTGATGAGCTCGGTAAGCATTCAAAATCGAATAAGTGTTTTCACTAAGTGTTATTCACTAATGACAAATATATCATTATTCCAACAATCTCCCCCTTTGGCATTAGTGACAAAAACACTTATGAGACAAAAATGAATCTGTCATGCTGACTTGATTCTTCAAAATTGATACCGATTGTAGATTGTTGTATATACCTGTATATCTCACTGTACATAACTCCCCTATAGAATATACACATGATTCTATACTTATCTCTATACCAATTGTTATTTACATTCTCCCCTTGTCTCTAATAATATGTTCCATATTCTCCCCCTTTTTGACAATAATGCCAAAGAATAGATAACTCAAATAGAGATATTAAAGCGTGAGATAAACTCTGAGTGTACCTGTTTGATATGAGCCAAGGTATTATCCCAATTTCCTTGCAAAATTGTGCAAATAGACAATGCAACTTGAACTTTGGCTGATAGTTCAATTACATGCTCTGCAACTGAAAAACTGTTATCATGGATCAATGTTTTGGAATGTGTAATGTGTTTCTGCATTGTATCCATGTTAGGGAGGATCATATTCTGAATATCTAACAATGTAGACCGGATCCTTGCATCTTCCCTAAGCAATTCTGATTGCTTATCTGATAGGACTCTGATTTTTGAATGGTGAGTTGAGCTTGAGCTGGGGTCAAGCTGCAACTGTTGTGCACTTGCTTTCAGATCATCATCAACTTTCTTCAGTTGATCTCTGATTCCTTTTGTGAACTCGGTGACATCACATAACTTTGCAAAGAATGAAGTTACATTATTAAAAGAATTTTCTAACTTGGCCAAACTAGTGGTCAATTCAACTTGTTTTATTGCTATCTGCTGAGCAATGTGCTCAAGCACCTTGTTATCAAATTTCTTCTCGGTTCGTTCTATCAGTTTCTTTTCTCCTGATGAGTCCTCATTGAATCTATTCACAGCCTCTTCGAGTTGTAGCAAAATGTGTTGAGAGGGATCAACTTTTATGCCTAAGGCATCTGTAAGAATGGTCTTTGCACCATTTATGATGTTGAATTCCCTGTCTCTCTCACTTCTTAATTATTTTTGTTTTGCTTTCTGTTCTAACATTTGGCTGATCAATCTCATTTCATCAATTGATGCAGTATTGAGGTCTATTTGTGGTATGACAATCTCTTTATCCAGATCTATATCTTCCTCTATAGCCTTGCCGGTAAGCAGAAGTTTTAAAGGTGTCTTTTGTATTACTTCTGTGCTTACTACCTTATCTTTTGATGTAGTTATAATGGTTGATAAGGTTGGACTAGCTGTTATAACTGGAATAGGAAGACTCATGGATGTACCGACTGTTTCCAAAATTGATGTACATGCAGAAGTGCTGATAGGTGCAAAAGAATGTGTCAAAACTGGAGAGGTTGCAAAACTTACTATACATGCTGCAGGAGAAGTTGTGATCTCGGTGACTGAAGAAATCACTTGTTGCTCGGTAGAAGCAACACTCTGCGTCCCGGTAGATAATGACATGCTCTGCAGCTCAGTGGATGAGGTAACTATTGGAGTCTGGAGCTGAGAGGTGATTGGCAAGGATTGAGCAATAGATGTAGCTACTGTGCTCACAATCCTGCTGGCTGAAGGTGATGATGCAACGCCTTTCTGCGGTGAGTGAGGAAGAGATGCAATGACTTTTGCTGCTACCTATTCAGGATCATCTTCTTCATCACCTATTATCACCGTGTCACCTTCTTCTTCTTCACTTATGATTACCGTGTCTCCTTCTTCCTCAGCTGCTTCTTCTTCTTCCTTCTCCTCTTCATCCTCTTCATCCTCTTCTTTTTCACCCTCAGTTGTTATCGTGGGGTCAGATGGCATTGGCAGATTATATATCCTTTTCCACACAATTGTGGCATTATTTACTATTGCTTCTATCTGCTTGGAGAGAACTAAGAAGGTATGAAACCTAAGTGTCATTTGGTGTTCATTCTTCTTTAATGCCTCTTTTACTTCTTTATATGTCAGGTTCGGTAACAACTGTTTTAAAGTTTGTGCATAAATGTCTTTGACAGTTTGCACTGCTGAAGTCCATCTTGGTCTAATCCTGACTAGAAGCTCATTTGGAATTTGAGAGATGATATCATCTGGGGTATATTTCCATTTACCCATTTTATTCAGTAAAAGCTCCTCGATCTGCATCTTTTCTGCATCTGATCTGTTTTCATACCTCAGTGCCTTGAAGTTAGACATGCCAGATCCTTGTTCCAACTGCTTCAATTTTTCTTCGAAGGTAGGAGGGGGTCTCCTGAATAGAATTTCACTTTCTTTCTGCCCTTTTCTGGTTTTCCTTGTGAACACTGCAGTTTTAGGTTTGAGCTTTGTGATTACTACTTTGCCTTTCTTCTTTGATGTTTCTGTTTCCTCCTCTGATTCCTCTTTTGTTTCTTCTGTTTTAGCTGCCTTTCTCTTGGTACTGGTGGTGGCCTTTGGAAGCTTGTTTTCAAGCTCAATTCTGGCTTTGGCCTCATCATAAGTGCCAAATGCAGGGGTGTTGGGAATGGCTGGTTCATTTATCAGGGCTTCTATTATATCCCTTGCTTCATCTATGTTAATTTCATAGGGTAATGGTTTTACCCATGCCACTCGGGGTATGGCTGCCTGGATGTAAACTTTATCATAGTCTACCATGAAGCATATATCATCCTTGTAATCTTTTACCAACTTAGGAGGAATCCTGAACCTGTTGTTCATTTTGTCCTTAAATTCTTCAAAATAATTATCCATTATTGTCTCAAAATTATGACCTATTTCTGCTATAAACTCATTTATCTGATACAAAATTGGAGTATCCTTCCTCCATACTACCGTGCCTTTAGAAGGGAAAAAATTTTGTACATAGAAAAATATACAAATCAACAAAGAACCAAATTTGCATGGATTATTCTTTGATGTCCTTATACTGTCCATGTTCTTGTTGAATTGTGTTAGTAAAACCTCTGCTAGGTCAAAATCCATGTTCTTCTTTACTACCTTGTAGGCAAGGTCTACTGCCTCACATGCCACACTATTTAGCCTACTGGAACTATACAGCTTATATGCAATGATAATAATACCAAATTTAAGTTCAACATCAGATACATTGTTAATTTTCATTCCTCTACCATCCCACTCGGCTTGAGTTAACTCCTGCAGTTCATCCCGAACTAGGGTTTTGGTGGATTTTGCTCTGTCTGACATTGGTAATCCTATGATTCTATGAATCATCTTCTTTGTTATTAAGATAGGTTGATCTAACCAAATTTTCCCATCATGTACACGGCTCAATACATACCTAATCCATTTTACTTGAAAGTTTCTTGGTAGGTGTGGGATATGGGTCAAGCCTTTGATTTCCAAATGTCTATGCTCGGGTTTCAGGGTTTTGTCAACACATAGCTGATCTAGGGCATTGTCCATTTCCAAAGTCCCTAACTCCTGAATAGTGCATTTGAAATGAGTACGAATGTCATTGATGAGAAGTACCTTGGAAGGAATTCTGGACTGTGCTCCACTTGGGTCGAGTGATTCTGCGATCGCTGGAACGAGTTTGAAGTTCGGCGCTGTCCATTTAACTCCTTTCACTAACATATTGGAAGTCTTCTTCGCCTTGCTCCTGCTGGTTGTGCTAGTAGAAGTCATTGCTGACTAACCTGAGTTCCTTTTAGATTCTTCGCTGCAAATTCGTCTTAAAGCATTTTGAAAACCTAAGCTCTTCGAATGCTGAATAACGCGTTGAAGAATGAAGTTGATTTTGCCCTTTTTATTTAAATTCTGTCATTAATGCTTGATAAGTGGGTAGGTGAGATGACTTAATGACTTTAGCGATTGCTCGGTAAGACTGACCTAACTCAGTGTTCTTATTTCTAACCTAACTCGGTAAGGTCTGCAGTTTTACCATGCTCGGTAACATTCAACTCGGTAAGTGACTTTTCTGTATGTATCGGAAATACTGATTTCATCGATTATGCTTTTGTATTTTAGAACTGCTTATGGTAAGGTTTTGAAGATGCAGTTCCTTATCTTCTTTAATGGATCTAATTTGTAATGGTGGGGTCACCCAATTCTTGAGTGACAAGACCATTGCTTGAATTATCCTGCTCGGTAGGTTTAGGAACCCACTGCTGTCTCATCTGTTTCCAAATGTTGTCAGCTTTAGCTTTCTTTTCATCTTCAATCTTCTTTGTGTTCATGCAGTTCTTGGCTATATGTCCGAGTTCAGTGCATGTATAACATCTTATGGTCGTATCTTTCTTCCTTAGATGATGCCTTGTACAATTCAACCCAATGTGTCCATATTCTCCACAATAATGACATCTGCACCAGGTATTGTAATCCCAACCAAATATTGCTTTGACAATTTGTTCTGCTGGAGTGAATATCTTTGTTCTACATTCTGATGCTTTGTGACCTTGTTTCTTGCATTTGTGACATTTGCCTTCAAATTTTGGTTTCTCCTTGCATTCACTAGCCTTGTGACCATGCTGATTACAGTTGTAGCATTTGCCTTTGAATCTTGTCTTTCCATTGCTCCAACATTTGTTTGATGTGTGACCTGTCTTACCACAGTAATTGCATGTAGGTCTTTGATTTCTTTGGCTACCTTGCTCAGAAGATTCACCTTCTTCATTGTAACCAAGACCAGCTTTACCCTTTTGTTTGTGAAGATTTTGCTCATTTAATTGATCCAAGTCTGTTTGAGTTTTCATCATCCTTTCATTTGTTTGCTTTTGAATATCTAGCTCATTTTTCAAACTTTCATTCTGTTCTTTGAGAATTCTGATCTCTTCATTTGCATTGGAGAGTTGCTCGGTGAGATCTTCATGCTGTACAATTTCATTGCTTCTTCCTTCTATTTCATTTTGCATTTTATTCCTTTGTTCCAGGATTTCACAAAATCTTGCAGACTGAATTTCCTGTTCTCTTCTTAGCATCCTTACTTCTTTTTGCAGTAATCCATTCTTTTCTAGGAGTTCTTTGATTGCATTGTTTGCTTCATCTACTTCATTTGAACTACTTGTAGGAAAGAGATCTTCAATTTTTGTTTCAACATACTCATGATCATTTATTTCTTTTGCTAGTTCCTTTCTTCTTTTTAGGGATTGGGAAAGATGTTCTCTTGCTTCTTTGAGTTGAGCAATGGCCATTTCCAGATCTAGCTTTTCATTCTCAATAGCTTTGTCAAGTCTGAATATCTCCATTGTCTTGACCTTTTCTCAAGCTGTCAAACTTTTACTCTGAGAACCACAATGCTCTGATACCAATTGTTGAAAATATTCAGGACTAACCAAGTTACTGAGAGGGGAGGGGTGAATCAGTAACACTTAAACTTTTTAACTTATTTCTGCACTTGCATATATTAAACCATTCATTCATTTAATCTACTGTATGCATGAAAGTATAATCATTCATAACACTTAACACAAAGATTTGGTGACCCAGAAACCTTCCAAATAGAAAGTAAAACTGGGGTGGGGATGGTACCCACAAAATTTTGGTACTGCAGTAAAAGTTGGCCGGTTAAGGCTTACAATGATCACTTCTGATGATCTGCCTTGTTAGAAGCAAATTTGGACTGCTAGGTCCACCTTGTTAGAGGATTTACAAACATACAATGAAGTATGCACTCGGTTAAGAGATTTACAAAAGACTGTTAAGTCTACCTGATAAAAGGATTTACAAACTGATTCAACTGTTAGGATGAAACAGTAGATCTTGACTTACAACTTTATTGCTGATAAGATCCTTTGAGTATTGATCTCCTTCTGAGATAGATATGTCGATTCTGCTCCTTTACTGACTCTGCGAAAATGTTCTGGTCTGCTGCCTTAATGCAGTTTCTGCTCTGCTCTTTCTAATTTCGCATATTCATACATCTTACATACATTTTCACATTACGGATTACAGATGGTATAATACATCACATATATATACCGTCCATAATTACATTTACATTTCATAAAGTCGGCCTCATACAAATTAATAACATAAACTCATTCTTAAGTCGGCCTTACATAGGTGAACAAAATATTACTGAGTCGGTAGATACTCGGTTCCTCAAGCTGGCTCGGTGATCTTCTGATACATGGCGTCCACTACAGTACTCGGCATCGTCATGCTCTCGGTAAGAGTAGAAGCTCGGTCCATACTAGTCCCGAAGTGTAGCTTGGAACTCGGTAGCTGTGGTGACTCGGTAGATATAGTGTCACTCGGTAACCACTGGTAACTCGGTAAGAACTGACTTCTCGGTTACTGCTGTTTGTCTCATATGCTCAGTAATAGTCTTACTGCTCGGTATGAACTGTTTAATCGGTAAGCTTTACCGAATGCTCGGTATAGGCTGTGGACTGAGTGATGAGCTCGGTAAGCATTCAAAATCGAATAAGTGTTTTCACTAAGTGTTATTCACTAATGACAAATATATCATTATTCCAACAAAATGTTGAATAAATGCCTTTGCTAGATCACCCCATGACTTAATTCCAGGTGGAAGTTGGGAGAACCATTCCATAGCTTGATCACCTAGGCTTTGTGGGAGTAATCTCATAAAATATGTCTCTTCTGCTGCTACCTCAATGCAAGCTATGAAAAAATGTCTTATGTGTGCCTTAGGATCCCCTATTCCTCTATACTTATCAAATTTAGGCGTCACAAAGTGTGTAGGAAAAGGAGGCATTGGAATGCTTTTGTCAAATGGATAGGGACATATGTCTTTCATTGTGTATGTTGGCTTTGGTGTATTTATGTCCTCCATTTTCTTTTGTAAGTCCTTGATTTGTTGCTCCAAATTGCTTTTAGGTGGAGATCGACTTCTTGGACCATGCCCCATGCTTGAGGCACCAATTGGAGGAGGAACATGTTGCATATATGGATGATATTGATCATACACATGTTCATATGGAGGAGGTCTATAGTAATGCTGTATATATGGACCACTTGGTATAGATTCATGTTGAGGAACACCATATCTATTTTGTGCATGTATACCATACTCTACAGGCATGTCATGTTCTAATGTGTTGCCCCCAAATTTGACACAGGGTTTTCTTGTGTCTAAATTTTGAGCATGCCTTTGAATATCCAATTGTTTTGGTGGTTGATCCTTAGCATTAGTATGTGATTGAGCATATCTATCTGCATATGACTTCCATAGTGGTCTACGAAGGTGAGTATCATATGCTTGACCATGTGTATGTGGGACCTCTGGTTTTTGAAGCAAAGCTGATGGTGATTCAGGTACCATATGTGGTCCTCTATTTCCTCCACTATTAGGTCTCCTTTGATCCATGTTGGAGTGAGGTTGTTGCAAAGGTCGATTTTCCATTATTTGAGACATGTCAAAATCATGAGGTATCTTGGCTCCACTTTGTGCCATCATTTGTAAGAAGTATTGTCTATCCCTCCTCATTATTTCCTTAACCAATCGATTGAAATGGGGATTCATAATGGATTCTTCCACATCTGTTGAATGTACGGAAAAGTTGTCCACATTGTCATTGTGTGTAGCATTGTTGTTTGTAGTGTCCATGTTCTCAACATTTGGAATGTTTCTATAGGTATCCATGTCAGGTAATGTAGTATGATCAGAATTGAAAAAGATATCATTGTCATACTCATAAGAACTCATGTTTGCGGACTCTTGAGCCTCTTTAGTTTCTCTCCTAGATTTTTGAAGGCGGGTTTCAACCATGAACTAGGTATTGACCAAGATGTGTGAGACTAGATGAAAATGGAAAAAGAAGTATGGAAGACTAAGAGTAGGATGAAATGTAAATGAATCTGAGGTGTACTTGCAATGTCCAAAGTGTAAGACCAAGTATGTATGTAGTAGAGTAGGTGTGACTTCCAAAGAGAGGATAGTTTCTCTTGATGAGGTAAGTTGACCTTGACTCTAAGTAAGACCAAATGAGACCCAAAGGTAAGAAACCTTGATGAGGGACCACTTAGCAAAGTCTTGTTGTATGTAGTGTGCTGACAAAGTATGATTAGGACAAGCAAGTGACCTTTTGACTCAAGTTTAGACAATTGTGAATGTAAAGTGAGATGTGGAGCAATGATGGACTTTGTGAGACCCAAAGACTGGTTGAATGCTAAATGAAACCTTGGAGAAATGACCTAGGAAGCTCAAGAATTCCGAAATTGACTGTGTTTGTTTGCTGGACTGTAACAGTTTTTCAATTCTGAACACAGACGTGCCTGTATACTTCACAGACACGGTTTCCCAACACAGACGTGGCTCTGTTTAACACAGACGCGCTTCTGAGATTTTTTTGCAAAGTGCAATGTTTATTTTGTGGACACAGACGCGTTTCTATCCTTCACAGACGCAGCTATACAACACAGACGCTATTATGTCCGACATAGACATGTTTCTATAAAATTTGTGCAATTTTCTCCAATCTGTGAAGTCATTTTGTTGTGACCAAATCTAACTGTTTGACTATTTTTTCGTGACAAGAGGACACAGTGTTGATGAAGACCCAATGTTTGCAAGTGTCTAGACTCAAAATGACTCGAAGAAAAGTGTGTTGTTTGATATAAAATTGTTTTGCATACACTTGAAGACACAAAAGACATAATGTTTTGCTATTTGGTCTTGAATGTTTGAATGTTTAAAATAAGTCAAGCACAATTCTTATGGCTGGCCAAGACAATAGTTGTTGATCCCACATGGGGTTTTACCCCCAAGGCTACGCTATTCAGAGTGGATACTTAGATGCTTGACCTCACTGGCTCCACCCTCGGCACTCACTTCTCAGGTCAGCCAAGCATCAGTCCCCACGAAAACTCCCCATGGCGAACTTTGTATCTCTACTAAGAACCGTATGTGTGTGGGCCGCTACCAGAGGTCCGACCTCCTGCCCCAACAACTAGAAGGATTTGGGCTTCTAAAACAAAAAGGTGCTAGTAAGGGCATCCGCTCATGTGGCCATACATGCGGCACTTTCAGCTCTGTAAATACAGAATGCTCCCAGCCGGTAGGGGTTACGCCCTACAACTGATCAAATAAATTTGATCAAACGAGTTTATGGGGAGACATAGTGTCGGTATGAACTAATCAGCACACGTTATCCATAGTTTTCACCATGAATACAGTTGTTTATAGTGGTTCGGAAGAGGTGGGTTTTCCTCGCTACCAATTGGGTCGTTCTCTTCTCACTAGTAGTCCTAATGACCACACGGGAAGACAGACCCTCTAAAGATTAAACAAAAAGAGCCTATTGCTCAAGACACAAAAGACAATGATTCAATTTTAGTGCACCAATTGAAGTGTTTGCTAGTCTATGAAAACAAGGCACACAATAAAAATCCAAAAACCCTTGCCAAGGTCCTGCAACAAAGATTTGTTAGTAGTTTGGATTGTTTCAAATGATTACCCCTTCCTGCAAGCACACAAGTTAGGTAAATTTTAAACCCAAAAGACTTTGTGAAAATAGGGGCCTTCAACCAAATGATTTAGCCTTCAAGACAAGCTGCACCAATTTTTGTTAGCTAGATCCGAAAATGTTAGCTCAAAATAAACCAGATCTGAAACCCTAAATGCAAAATCCGAAAAACTGAATCAATAAAAACCCAAAATTTGAAACTGGTGAACACAGACGTGGTTACCCTCAACACAGACATGACTTAGTTACACAGACGCGGTTCTGTGAGACACAGATGCGACTATAGAACGCAGACGCGTCTTATGGACATAGACGCGGCTACAAACATCACAGATGCACTTTTAGAACACAAACGTGCTTTCCTAGAACCTGCAAAATAAAATCTTGCCAATAACACAGACGCGATTCTAGAGGTCGTAGATGCGCCAGAAAATCAAAAATGCGATCCGGAAGTGCGCAGACGCGAAAATGTCGAAAATGTTGTTGAAAATGCTAGATCTGCAACTTCAAACACAAAATCTGCAACAAAATGTTAAATGCAAAAGGGACAAGAGTCCCACCGGGCGTGCCAAAATGTATATGGTGAAAATGGATAACAATAATAACGATATTGAAAGGCTAAATGAATTCAACCACAAAACCCTAGCCTAACAACAACAAAGATCCACCATAACATATGAAGATTACCTAAGACAATTCCAATCAAATGAAATCACAAAGATTATACCATCACATGTCCAATAGGGTTTTGATCTCCATTCTTCCTATCTCCATTTATCTTGCTTGATATATTTGCTCTCAAATTTTATGTGCACAAGAGCTCAACAAAGAACAGAATGTGGTTGCTAGTAGGATCGTAGTGTAGTCAAGTGTATATGATTCATTCGAATGTATCATTAGGGTTTGATAATGAAGGAAGCATCTCCTTATATAGAAGACACTATATGAAATGGAAGGATAAGATTGAGAGGTGTAAAAGGAGGTCGGCTATGATTAGAGGGTAGGTAAAAGAAATAATAAAATAATGAAAGGGGTAGGTAGTGTATGAATTAAGAGATGAATGACATGTGTCATGGGTAGAAAAGGCTAATGAATTAATTAAATAAATAAAGATTTATTTAATTAATAGAAGAAGTGGGATCAAATTAAATAAATAAAATATTTATTTAATTTAGGAAAAGGATAATTTAAATAAATAAATGTATTTATTTAAATGAGAAATAAGGCTAGAAGAGGATAAATGAATTAATTAAATAAATAAAGATTTATTTAATTAATAGAAGAATTAAGCTTAGATAATTAAATAAATAAAATATTTATTTAATTAGACATTGACAATTTTGGGTGTCTACAATATCTATGGAAAGCCACTTCCAACTATTTAATATTCTTCATACTTGGACCAACAATGACAAGGATGCTAGATCCTTCTATGCTTTAGGCTCTGCAAAACCAGGGAGGGTGATCCCCATGATTATATGTGATTTTATGCCATACTCACAAATCATGCATGAAATAAAGAAGATAATCTCATATAATGACTCAACAATAAGGGAGAATGCTCAGGAATAACAATTTCCTCAGTGATCCTCAACCCGTTTGAGGCATGAGATGACTAGTACATATGATAACGTTCATATCAAATGAAAGTATTCTGATTTTCAACAAGTTATAGCAAACTAGTGGTGATTTCAAATAGTAAATAAATACCTAGGCATTCACTTAACTACGATCAGTGCCTTAGTCCATTGGGTATGTGAATTCATATTGCATTAGACTGTAGTAACAAAAATTATCTAACAACATAAAATCAAAGATAATATTGCCTTACAATATATCATATCTGTAATCCCCACACAAAACTACTTATCAAAATCCCTGTAAAGACCTCTATCACTCTACAATTTTATTCAAGCATTTAAGTGCCCTATTATACCAAAGCATGAACAAAAGGTTACATACACCATAATAGTGCAATGAATGATAAAATCCTTGATAATACGCATTCAAAACATTGTAGAACAATACATTGGAGAGAAATGGGTTTGAATCATATATTCATTCATTAATTTTTCTCTCTCTATAAGAATACAATCCATACATAACTCCTTCAAGAACCTGCAAAAAACATAAACACAAGACTCTTTTCTATTTTTTGCTCTTTAAAATGACCTCTTACAATCCTATTGTTTCACCTAGACTTTGCTATTTGGAAATAGAAATTCAGAACACATAAGGGACCAAAATTCTGAACCTCGTCTCATAGCTCTGAATTCCCTTTTATAAAAAACAAGGGAACAAACAACCTTCAGGCCAAAGGAGACACCTGTCATCTAAGAATGACTATGCATAACTGCATTCTATTATACAAAACAATCATCCTTGAACTTGCTTATACTGTATCAAAATTTGTAGCCGCCTTCTTCAAAACTCATGATGAAAATTACCCCCACCTTGTCTTATGGGTTGCAAAATATTTGTCACTAGAAAACAAAAATAGTTATGCAAATGGCTTACAACTTTCTATTCATCATTTAAATACATGCCACTCCACGTGCTATATTCTTCATCGGATGGCCAATTGAAATTCATTACTGCATCTGCTTTTTCCCTATATGGAATATACTTAATGACTACTTGGTTTGCCTCTTTCAAAAGTTTCAAAAAATAACCCTGTAGCAATTATCTTATCCATACTATCTTCTAGCATATCCATATTTAGCCCATCACAAATCATTTCTGCCTGGGTGGTGATGACTCTCTGCCTCTTCCTTCCAAGACTGCAAAGGCTTAACTGCTCCCTCTCTATCTTCAATATCTGGCAAAAGAGTTTGTTCTAATTCACAAAAACTCTTCATCAACTCATTTATCCTTCTTTCTATATTTTCTGGTAGAATTTGGGATTCCTGCATTGATTTCACCAACAAATATGTTGGTTGGAGTGCAGGTGGCTTCTCAGTATGAAATTTAGAAGCCATATACATCATTTTAAGCTCATTTCCCCTTTGTAACCACCTTGTAAACAGGGGAATTGCCACTTATTTATCATCATTAAACTTCTAAATAACATCAAAAAGTAAAGAATATAAGGCATAAATACAATTTAACCTGCTTTCAATTTTCTCACTTAAATGAATTAGCACAGAGCTAACTATATTCTTTTTCTCCTCAGCTGATTGCTTCTCTAATTCTTTTAATTTATTCTCTAATTCAACAATTTTCTCCAAAAGCTAAGACTCATTTGGTTCAGTTGATCTTGTAGTATTAGGCTCATCATCATCATCATCATATGGGACTAACATCATGTCAGGCATATTAGTACTTATATTTAATTGAGCTACTTCTTCTTTCTGGATCATAGGTGGTGACCTATATGTTGATGGCTAAGACGGACCTTCAAGTGTAGGATATGAAACCTTTATTTGTCCTTTCTCTAGGAGTTGCACTCTCATTTTCAAATCCACACATCTTTTCTGAGATGGATTATAATCATTAAAAATCTTGTCAAATTTCTTCATTAGCTCAGTCCTCTTTGAAGCTTCCTTTTTTGCACTCTCATGTGCCAACTTAGCAACATCAACATTCAATTTTGTAGCCTCTACACTTGATGTGTCAGCTTCCCTCTTTATAATCAAACTTCCCCTCAAGTTGGGGTTTAAATCACTGATGTCAGGTGTAGACGTATAAAAATGACCATATTCCTAAATGAATATTTTATGTTCATTTCTCTATTTGATTAAATCCAATTTAATTAAATTATCCACATTCTTCTATTTTATTAAGTAAATTACTCAATTTATTTAAATTAAATTCACTATACCCATTTAATGAATAAATCATTTTATTCAATTAAATTCCCCCTACCCACTTTTAATTAAATTCAAATTTAATTAAATAGTTATCCTAAATTGAATAAATCTAATTTATTTAATTTCTTCAAATTGCAACCAAATTGAATTAAATTACTTTATTTCAATTAAATCCTATTATCCCTCCATCCACTTGCAAAATCCCAAACCCCTTCCTAATCCCTTCTAGAATCTTCTAATCACTTCTAATTAAGCTAACCCCTCCTCTAAACTTTGTCACATCCCTAAGCAAAGGGAGGTCACTTCTCAAACCCTCAAAGTCTTTGATAACCATTAAAGGTTTTCAACCTTCAACCACTTAAAACCTCAAAGTCTTTCATAGCCATTAAAGGCTTCCAACCTTCAACCACTAAATCCCCCAAAGTCTCCAATAACCATTAATGGTTAACTCCAACCCTCTTACATGGTTAAAACATTTGTTTTAACCCAACCTTCACCCAACCCAAAGGTCTCATCAGGCCTTTAATGCTTTGACCATGATTATCTCTTAATCATTTGCACAAAGGTTTATCCTTGGATTAACTCTTAATCCAGTGGGTAATTTTAACTTAGACTTGACCCTTAGCCTCTAGATAACCATGAGGTCTTCTCAGACCTTTAATGCCTCCAATCCCTTCTCTCAACCCAACCCTATGTTGACACTTGTCACCATTTCATTGGTGCCAATTGTGCACATGGATCCCCAACTTTCAAACTTGGCCCTTGATTAAACCTTTCAATCTTGACCATCCATTGCCCTGTTTGTGCTATAAATAGAGCTCTCATTCCTCCATTCTAAACAATCATCCTTCAAATTTGTAGCATCACACTTATGCTCAAATACATTCAAGCTTTTTCATTTCATATATGCTCATCATTTAGCCTCTTTAAATCAGGAATTAGACTAAATATGCATGTTTAGAATAATTTCTTTATCATTTAGCTCAATTATAGACTAATATATCATGTTAGGATAGTATTCATACTAATCTTGTCATCTTATCATTTAGTTTATTACATTTCTAAGATCATGCATAGCTTAGCATACCTTTCATTCTAAAAATTATCAAAGCATCCCTCGTTCTTGCATTTGCCATCCCTAAACCATTTTTCTCAGTGATCTGAGAGCAAAAACATTGGTTTGAGGGACATTGTGAGATAGAGAACCATGGGACCCACCTTGGGAAGCTAAGTAGTACGTTATTACTCTATAGCTTGCACCAAGAAGTCCTGTGTGTGTGTGGACAAGTCATTTAGCAATTTTTCACATATTGAGTTTTATTGACCCACTTTTCCCACATACATTTCTGGCACCCACCGTGGGGCTAGACCCCAAATAACAAATCGGTTTTTCAAACTAATCACTTTTGCAGGTCCGCGGGAAACAGGAATCGGCGCGTGGGAAACATTTCCTAGCGCATCCTACTTACTGTTTAGCACGTGGGCTCTATACTTTAGCGCATGAAGACCTTTCTTTAGCGTATGACTTCCACTAATATTTTCCTGTAGGTCTCGACGTGGGCGAAACACAGAGTAGTGCATGCAGTAAACAGAATAGCGCATCCATCCCACAGTTCAGTGCTTGTAGGTCATCATCCAGCGCATGCGATTCAAACGTTAGCGCATCAAATATCCAATTTTCCTGCAGGGCTCAGCGAGAGAGAGAAAACGATAGATCAGCGCTTCCAACATACAGAGTAGCGCATTTAGAAAATAGAGTAGTGCGTTGATACTTAGTTTTAGCGCATCAAGTGTATATCATAGCGCATACAGTCTGTTATGTAGTGCATCAAAGACAGAAACAAAAATTGTAACCGAAAAGTAAAATTTTAGACTTGTTGAAGTCCACAAAATCCTCCATTTTTCCTAACTATTGTGGTGGTATTTTGCAGGATTTCTGACATTTTATTGCAGGGGGAGGAGCTTAGTGATTTTTTTTAGCACTATAAATTGTTTAAATTTTACTAGCTTGTTCAAGTTAGTTAAAATTTGAAGTCTTTTTAATTCTAGTTAAATAAAAATTGAACTCACCTTACTTTGGGTTGTAAAACGAACCACAACACAACAATTTTCATTTTTGCAACAAAGGGATTTAAAACGAACTTCACCATCCTTTGGTGCATAAAAAGATTCACTTCAAATTTCTGTCACGTAAAAGAATCACACAAGTCCAGAGTCAGTTACAACTAAAGAGGGAAGATCTTCCCCTTTTTGCGATTTCTTTTACTGACCAAAACATCAAATTTGCTTTGTTGACCATTTCTTTTTCATAGATCAGACAATCATTGCTTTGAAAGGATAAAATAAACACCATGTGTTTGTGGAGCAACATCTCCACATAGATTTTAGCAAATCACTGATTTGAAAGGATAAAATAAACCAAATTGATTGCTTTATCTCAAAAGTGGAAGGAATATGCACTCCCCTTAATTGGGTGATCAAAAATCCAGACCACTCTTATAGCTTTCTTTAAATTCAAGCAATAAAACCTTTAGCAGGTCTGCCTTCCCGAGGAGTTGGAATCAACTCTTAAAGCCGTTTATGGCCGGTGTGAAGGGAACGACCTAAGTGGGGAACGACTTTGACGCTAAGAATTCCAACCCACTATAATCAAATGTGGAAAGTGACGAAAGTCCTTTTCAACGGTTGCACGCAGTGATTAACCTTCCCCCAGTATCCTCGAGATACGTAAAGCCTTTGTTCTAAAGGTTGGGAAGCCTCCTGAGGGAGTTTATCACTGATGGCCGAATGGGAAGCCTGATTACGAACCATAGAAATAGAAGCTTTGAACTAAGTCAGTAGCCAGACATTTATAACATCATAGTGCAAGGGTGGGGAAGAATCCGCCCCCAAGATTACTCACCATATATCTCCCAAGATAATTACTCAACTATGAAGCGATTCACTTTGAGTTAATTTCTGGCAAAAGGCAAAAAAATGGGCGCCCTCTAGGGGGTGACACAGCTGTTTGAGCCGACGGAGTATCGAGACTAGTGGGCTATGATGTTATTTATGACCTTTGACTAAAGAGTCTTTCTGAAGTGTATTACTTATATCCAAACCTGTTAAAACATTGGGGATTTGAACACATCCTCGCAGAACATACACTTTTTGTTAGATTAGGCAAAAATGGTTGTACTTTTTGTGTCGTGCTTGCATTTATTACCTCAGAAAATCATCCATCAAACTTGAAAAATTCACAAAAAATTTCAAAATCGACAAAAATCGAACCAAAGAAAAATCATCAAGGCAGTTTAGCGCATCAGAGCAATCTCTTAGCACGTGGAAACAAAAAATTAGCACATAAAGTTAAACAATTAGCGCGTCACAGGTCCAGGGTAGCGCGTAGATTTTTCAACAGCTAGACAATGATTTTTAACCATTCCGAACTTTAGCGTGTGGAAGCAACAGCTTAGCGCGTGGAAACCAAAAATTAGCACATAAAGTCAAACAGTTAGCGCTTCACAGGCCCAGTATAGCGCATAGATTTTCCAATAGTTAAACAACAATTTTCAAAAAATCCAAACTTTAGCATGTGTCTGGGGGTAGCCTAGCGCGTGTGGTTAGTCTTTTAGCGCATCACGTTATTTCAGTAGCGCATGTAGACTCTGTTCTAGCGTGTGATCCAAAACAGAAAAACAAAGAGCAAAACCGAGAAAAATTTTGAAATTTCACAAACATTTTTAGAAGCCTTTTTCATCAAAAATCATCTTTCATCAAACTAGAGTGACAAAAACAAACCACTAAAACTATTTCTTAAGCAAAATTTGTGTCAAAACAAAAGTTGTCAGAATCCTAAACAAATCGCGCAATAGAGGACGTCTCTCCTATCATAATCCGGAAATTTCATCATCAGTATCAACAGAATCCTTTACCATCCTACGGATTTTTATCTCAAAACACTTGTTAAAATTTTCAAATTGTCAAATCAAGTTTCCAGATCGAGAAGCTTTTATCCATATCATTTGACACGCTTTGTCGTGAAGGGGCATCTAAACCTTCACTCTGATAAAGTAAGATTTGAAATTTTCAAAAATAAGAATCAACTGAATCCAAACCAATCAAAGGAAACCATTGATCACTCATGCATGACTAATCCCCTTATTCTGAGAAAAAAGAACCTCTATCGTAACATCACGTTGAAGAAACCACAACCTAGTTTTTCCAAATTCATCAAGAGAAATAAGTTTTTATACATCAATCGTCAACTCTTCAAATCTCATCGGGTATTCCTTCATCACGTCAAACGTTATATCCAAAACAAATCTAGCGAATTTGACAAAGAACCTTTGAAAACAAGAGCATACTGTCAAAAGTCTGCTTTTAATCAAACCATAAACCACGGAGGAAAGATCAATCCAGCATCCTTGCCCGACGAGTGCATCACATACAACACATCTTGGCAAGAACCACCAACACCCGAGCAACATATCAACGAGGCTTTTGTGCCCTTCATCACTTAAAGTTTTTACTAAAAATGCCTGTTACTCGCTCTCAAAGAGACAAACAAAGTGAGGCACACGTTGAGTCCAGTATGAATCGAAGATTATCAAATCCTTTTGAAGTTCCACCCATAGAAGCACCTGAAATTACTGAAGCACTTTTTCGGGAATGTCAAGAAAACCCTTCCTTCCAAAAACTTGTCGAAAAACTCATGGAAAATGACAAAGAAAAATATCTGTTGATGCTTACAAGCAAAGGCGTTAAACTTCCTGAAGATTTAGACCCAAACATTTTTCAAACCAAATCTCGACAATATGCATATCAAGAACAACACAGAGAAGAAGAAACTCACATACCTGAGCAACATATTCCAGAGCAACACATTCCAGAACAACGCATATCAGAAATGCGTATACCTGAGCTAGAAACACCAGAGCAAAATATACCATTTACCACACCTTTTCAACTAAGAACCAGTACAAGGCAAGAACTTTTTCCTCGACAAGACAATATACCTTTGGCAGCCCTTACTCAACAAATGCAAATGTTGCAAAGGCAAATACAGGATATGCAACAAGGGACAACAGTGCGGTACTCTTTAAACGAAATTTGTCCTTACCCATTTGACAGAAGCTTGAACATGGTGCCTTTTCCTCCGAACTCGGACGTTCCCAAATTTAATAAATATGATGGGAAAAGTGATCCCCGAGATCATGTTCAGGAATTTTGCACACTGAGCCTTGAATTTGCTCATGATGACACCTATTTGATGAGGTTATTCCCTAGAAGCTTGGGAGGGCAAACCATGGAATGGTTATCCAAAATTTTGCCACCTGTCAGATCATTTGATGAGTTGGTTAACAAATTCATAACCCACTATTCCTACAACATCCAACATGCCATAACCATGCTAGATGTTTGCAACACCAAACAAAAGAACAACGAAACATTCATGGTGTTCCTTCAACGCTGGTGACACATGGTATCACGATATCCTCGAGATATTCCCGAAAAGGAGAAAATGGAAATCTTCATCGATAACTTGAATGGCGAAATGAGTTACAGACTAAAACTTCAATGCATACCATCTTTCGCTAAATTGATTGAAAATGGCATTCAAGTAGAAGAACCATGTGTCAAAAAGGGAACACTCAAATTCTACAAGGAAGGACCAAACTCATCAAACTACAATAACCAAAACAATAACAACCTTGACAAATCTTGATTTTGGACCCGAAACAAAAATGAAGGTAACAATGACACACATGATCCCAAATCTAAACAACCAGTGCTTGCATTATTTGAAAATCCTCAAAACATGAAACATCCTAAAAATGCTAATCCAAATGCTAACACATATACACCAAACACTAATCAAGGACAATTCAACACAAACAACACCAATGATACTCAAAGCAAAAACATGAATCCAGGACCTAACAACAATCCACGCAACAACACGAACAATTTCCAAAAGCGTATCTTCACACCACTGAGACAATCATTAGAATCAGCATTCAGAGAACTTTTGGCAAACAAGATTCTTTCTTTGCCTCCAATCAACAACTATGAACCCCCAATCAAACCACCTTGGTGGAATGATTCACACTATTGTGATTTCCATCGCAATAAGGGTCATAAAACAAACAAGTGCATGAGATTGAAACACATAGTACAGGACATGATTGATCGAGGTGACTTAACGGTTGATGGTCTCAAAACAAATGGTGATCACGGAGCCTTTAAAAATCCTCTCCCAAATTACAACAAAGATGGAGCATCAACTTCAGATGATACACACGGAGCTCGTATTAATCACATCTACAACAACACCATCAACCACATATCAGCTGAAGATCATCAAGTCAATGTCATCACCATTCGAGATCGGCATGATCATGAATCAGTCAATGTCACAACCCGAACTCAGAAATATGTCTTGAAAGGACATACTGCACCTACAATTACCACACCAAAAATCTAATATGACTTGGTCAACCAAATACGCAAGACTCCAGCTCAGATATCTATCCTGGAATTATTGAAACTATCACCAAGGCACAAAGACATATTAGAGCAAGCGCTATTGGAAACAAATGTACCTCAAAATCTGGATACAGACAGATTTCAAGCCATGGTTGCCCATATGACTGGACCTCATAACCTCACCTTCTCAGAGCATGATAACACTTCCTTGAGTCATCCACATAATACTCCTCTCCATATTGAAGTCATTGTTTGCAAACACCGAGTAAAGAGAGTCTTAATAGATGGAGGAGCCGGACTTAATATATGTACTTTAAAGCTTATCTGTGCATTAGGCTTCTCAGAAGAATCTATTGATCCCTGCAAAAAGATTACCATAAAAGCATATGATGATGAAGAGAGGTCCTCTAAAGGCACAATGATATTACCTATTCAAGTGGGACCAGTACAAAAGGATACTATCTGTCAAGTCTTAGACATAGACCTAACCTACAATATTTTGTTAGGATGACCCTGGATACATGAAATGCAAGCAGTACCTTCTATGTATCACCAGTGTGTCAAGTTTCCTTATGATGGACAAGAAATATCCATATCTATTGATCACAATCCATTTCAACATTGCAATGCAATGGGGGCAGCCTAGGACAGTTTGGTTCCTCATAATAGAGAAAAGCAGGAATCTTCAACATCAGATCCACACACAGCAAAATCCAACTCCTTATGGGGAGACTTCAAACAAAAAATACAGATTAAAGACCAAGGCATGGGAGAATATTCTCTAGAGCCTTTAGGTTTGGCAAAATTGCCAACATCACCTAGATCGCATGGTTTGCCTACTACATCAACACATCTGGTTACTCAGCCCATCACCAAATTTGATGGTACTTTCATCCAACTGGGCACTCTAGCACATGAATCAGAGGACAAAGATGTTCTTAGCTGGTTATATAAAGATGAAGAAGAAGCTCATAGAGCAGCCGCTCTAAACATTGTTCTACCAACACACCTGTATGGAAAAGGCTACTTAATCATGAAGCAAATGGGATATGGCGGTAATGGACCTATTGGGAAACGCAAGGAAGGAGTCACTAAACCTATAAATCTTCCTTCACAACCTAGCCGAAACAAAGCAGGATTAGGTTCTAAACTCACGTTCCTGTTGAAACGGTCGCCACACCTAACTACCAAACCTCAATGGAAGGTAAAGACAAAGTACAAAGAAGAATCCTGGTAGGAAGCACTCTTTGAATCAACAAAAACAATCCGCAAGGCATGGGAACGTCAAGATCAGAAGTTACATCAGGAAAAGCTTCTAAGTCATAAGAAGGCCCTATCTGCAGTAGTAGCTCATATTCAGATACCAATATCTCAAGAACAAATCATGTCATCTCCAGCTACCATTTCTCCTCCCCGAGGAAGCACAGTCTATGAACAAATCCAGAAAGTAGAAGACGGATCTGACACAGAATCAACAAAAACCATCAAAATGGTATCCACCATCAAAGATTTGTTTTCACCATACAACATACCAGTTTACAACACAGATAGAATCTGGGATGATGCCTATGAGACTGATTCCAATGAATATGAATGGGGTACCTGCTCCAATGCTACTACAGATATCCCTAGTGATACTGATTCTATATCTATTTCCCAAGAAGAACATAATGCCGAAGATAGACCTCTTGAATTTGGACTACAAAATATCTATGACGCTGAGGAAAGCGAACATGAATATTATGAGCAAGTATATGTAGAGGATAATACCATCGAAGACCTCGACGAAATCTTGAAATTTTTCAAAACCAAGACAATCACAATGAAAACTCTGTCCTAACACTCACAGCAGCCGAACTTAATCCACCTAATGATTCCTTACCACTTGTCTTTCCTGACCTCATCGACTAGGATGAACCTGAAATCCATGATATACCAATTTTCCCCAATGATGAATCTATTATCCATTACCTATGTACCGTAAATCTGGAACCAGGCTCTACCAGTGAACAAAATAACGATGTCTACCAACCAGGGAGTGCCAAGTCTCTCAGTCGCAAAAATGAACCAAATAAAGGATCTAATGCTGAAAACCAGTCAATGGTAGTTCTAGATCACAAAAAAGTAAAAATAAAGGACGCATCTGAGGGTGAAAACCTTTTTAAGGAACCTAACAATGGGAGACTTGACACTCTTCCTGAGCACTTTCATGAGCGATCACCCATATTGATTGAGCCCACTCAATCAATCAACATTAGTACCATAGAAGCAACCAGAAACATACACCTTGCAGAATCTCTGACAGAGGCAGAAAGATCAGCATTCATCATTTTCTTTAAAGAACAACAAATTAACTTTGCTTGGTCATATGCTGATATGCCTGGAGTGGATCCACACTTAATCATGCATCATCTATCCATTTCTACATGAGTTAAACCAGTAAAGCAAAAGCTACGAAAGATGAATCCACAGGTGGCACTCATGGTCAAAACTGAACTAAAGAAACTATTAGATGTCGGATTCATCCGACCCATTGACTATGTAGAGTGGATTTCCAACATCGTTCCAGTATCAAAACCAGATGGTAGTATCAGAATATGCACTGACTTCAGAGACGTCAACAAAGCTTGTCCAAAAGATGACTTTCCTCTGCCCAGTATCGACATTATTGTAGATCTCACAGCAGGCCATGCAATGCTCTCACTAATGGACAGTTTCTCAGGCTATAACCAAATCAAAATAGCCCCAGGAGATCAAGATAAAACCACGTTCACCTGTCCTTGGGGAATGTATTGTTGGAATGTTATGCCTTTCGGCTTAAAGAATGCAAGGGCCACTTATCAAAGAGCAATGACCACAATATTCCATGACATGATGCACACATTTATGGAAGACTATGTGGATGATTTATTAGCTAAATTCTTCACCAGAGCAGAACATCTGGGCATCCTAGCAAAGATCTTTGATCGATTGGAGAAATTCCAAGTCAGGCTCAACCCTAAGAAGTGTGTCTTTGGGGTTACATCAGGCAAGTTACTAGGCTACATAGTCTCAGCTAAAGGTATTGAAGTAGATCCAGAAAAGGTACAAGCCATCATGGACATGCCACCACCAAAGAATATCAGTCAACTCAGATCTCTTCAAGGACGACTTCAATCAATCAGGCGATTCATCGCTCAGCTAGCAGATAAAAGTATCCCATTTAACCATTTACTACACAAAAATGTACCATTCAAATGGGAGGCCAAATGTGTAGAATCTTTTTACCAAATCAAACAGTGCCTAATGAATCCACCAGTTTTGGTACCACCAGTAGTAGGAAAGCCTCTTATTTTATATATCTCAACAACAGATATATCATTGGGGGCACTATTGGCACAAGAAGATCAACAAGGAAAGGAACGCGCCATATATTACATCAGTAGAATATTGAATGGCTATGAACTCAACTATACATCCATTGAGAAGGCTTGCCTGACAGTGGTCTTTGCATCTCAGAAGTTCCGATATTATATGCTCGCACACACCATCAAGCTGGTCACAAAAATTGATCCTCTCAAATATCTACTCAGCAAGGTAGCTCTTACAGGCCGATTGGCCAAATGGGTCATGATTCTTAGTGAATTTGACATCCAATACACAGAAAGATGAGCCATCAGAGAACAAGCAATTGTAGATCAGTTGGCCAAAGCACCGTTACCAGGAAAACACACCATGGAGATTGAATTTCCGGACAGGGACGTTCTTGCTCTTTCTACTAAACAATGGACCCTATACTTTGATGGATCTTATACACAACATGGTTCGGGTGCCGACATTTTATTCATCACTCCTGAAGGACACACTATACCAAGATCATATTGGCTTATGTTTCCATGCACAAATAATGTGGCTGAATATGAGGCATTGGTCATAGGCATCAAAATGGCCGTAGAATGGAAAATCACAAAGTTGAAAGTCTATGGAGACTCGCAACTGGTCATCCATCAAATCAACAATGACTATCAGACAAAGGATGACAAGCTACTACCCTACAAGCGAATGGTGGATGATTTCAAACAGTATTTTGTACACATCACCTTCGAGCAAATACCAAGGTTGAACAACAAAGTAGCCGATGCAATGGCTACTATCGCTTCATTACTACAAATTCCAGAGCAACAGAGTCGTTACGAGTTCCTGGTAGAGCAACTGTTCTCCCCCACCTATGACCATTCTGAATCCTAGGTTATCTATGCCTTAACTGGTTCAGATTCTCCGTTATATGGACCAATATACGACTACCTCAAGCACAATATCTTACCCATTAACCCATCCCGTAACCAAAAATGTAACTTTATCCGACAAGCTGCCCGTTACACCCTTACTGCTGATACTTTGTATCGTCGAGGTCTAGATGGTACTCTTCTTCATTGTCTTGATTGAAATGATTCCAACTCTGCTTTACACGAGCTTCACGAAGGTATTTGTGGCACACATTCAAGTGGCACTACTCTTGCTAAAAAGCTTCTAAGGATGGGATACTACTGGCCTACAATGGAGAAAGACTCATATCACTTCGCCAAGAAATGTTCTAAATGCCAGATCCATGGCAACCTGATACATGCACCAGCACAGGAATTGCAGCCATTTACAACTTCCTGGCCCTTTTGTCAGTGGGGACTAGACTTAGTAGGCAAAATTCATCCTTCATCTTCAAATGGACACAAGTTCATTATAATTGCAACAGAGTACTTTACCAAATGGATAGAAGCAGTTCCCATGACCACAGTGACTGGGAAACAAATTGCCTCTTTTATCCTAAATTATCTGATCTACAGATATGGTATTCCAAGTTCAATCATCACAGATAATGGATGACCTTTCAAAAACCAAGATGTACAGGAACTATGTGAAAAGTTCAAAATCTAACATCGATTTTCTACACCATATTACCCACAGGGCAATGGTCAAGCAAAGGCATCTAACAAAATAATACTGAAAATCCTCAAGAAAACAGTAAATGACGCAGGCAAAGATTGGCATGTACAACTCAATCCAGCACTTTGGGCATACAGAACTAGCATCCGCACACCTACAGGAGCAACACCATACTCATTGGTATATGGGTCAGAAGCCATTTTACCCCTGGAGGTAGAAATCCCATCTCTCAGAGTCTCTTTAAAAGGTTTAATCCCAGATGAAGAGTATCAAGTTAACCAACTGCAAGAACTTGAACTCTTAGATGAAAGACATCAACGTGCTTACACTCATCTCAAAGAATATCAACAACGCATGTGCAGAAGCTACAATCACAAGGTCGTTCCCCGCAACTTCAAGGTTGGTGACCTAGTCCTTAAAGAAAATCCAAGAAATCAGCAAGATTGAGAAAAGAAAGGGAAAATTGAACCTAACTGGTTGGGTCCCTATGTCATCATATCAGTTTATGGATCAAGTGCCTATCAGCTAACAAATTCAGAGGGTGATGTGCTTGACGAACCAACTAACAACATTCATCTGAAAAAGTACTACACTTAAGTGGCCCAGTGTATGAAAAAAAAAAAAATCCAGAAAAAGCAAAAACAAAGTACAATAAAAACAAATGGTGAAAACCTGGTAAACAGGCGCTCTTGTAAAAGAATGGCTCCTCCATCTATATCCATACTATTTTATCCCTACAAACACTATCAGTCGTCGCCCGACACTTAGCAAATATCCATTCCGGACATACTTAGGGTAGTCACTATCCTGATTTGTCTATATATATCCTCTTACCACTAATCCGCCATGGCTTGGAATCACTGTATATATTCACATCAAGAGGCACACTCAACTAGGGGCATGTAAATCGTATCAATATTGCAAACATTCAAAACATCAAGACTAGATGCAACACTAAAAAACATGACATCCAACAAACCATAAAAAACAAAAAACTACGCTTCATCGCCAAACAAAAACAAAACAAATCACAAAAATAGCAAGGATGGATGATTTTTTGAAGTACTAAATGTTGCACTATAGCATAAAATCTTAGCTAGTTTTGCATTTTGAACTTTTTGAATTATTGGATTCTCTTCCTTGTCTCACTAAATGCTTCACAGCTAGAGGTCAAGGAGAACTTCCAATATTTTCTTAGTCTTCTGTCTGGGAGGCGATCACTTGTACTATATGAATCCTTGCCTCAAGATGTGATACATCAAATATCACTAAAGGCCTGATTCCACTTCACGCATACAAATGATTTAATCTTGTCTATTTACGCAATACGCACTCAGGTCGTCCTGGTTCAATTATACCTTGACGCTTGTGCTATCTTGCAAAATCAAATATCATGCAAATTTTTCTCAGGACATTATGGTTCAAATATACCATTATGCTTGAATAAATTTTCAACATATCCTAAACAAATCAATGCTCAATGATGATATCTACAAAGAAAGAAAATAACATAGGGTTCTATCGGATGGCAAATACAGAATGAGGGATGCTCCAAAAACAATTAGTTGCATATCATTTTACAATTAGTTGCATATCATTTTACAAGTAGTTGCATATCATTTTACAAGTCATTACATATCATTTAAACAGGTTTGCATATCATTTTACCATCATTTACATATCAAGATACATTTAGTAGCATATTAAAACATACATCTCATTTTCAAGATACATCTCACAACATATAAAAGCATACATCCTGCATCATACATTACATCATATATTTACACATTGCATCATCACATAAAATAACCCACATCACATGGATCCATATAAACACATCACATGATAAAAAATGGTGCCATATATATATATATATCTCAAAAATGATCAAAATCTACAAAATGTGTCCAAACACTATGTCCAGTACAAAGAATAACAAATGCTCAAAAATACAATAGAGACCATGTCTCTCAAGTATGACAATCCCCTCATGGAGATGGTCTCGCTCCAGATGCACCCGCCCCTGGATCTCCAGGAGGGTCCTGTCTCGGTGGCCCCATAACACCTCGATTCTCAGATCGTGATCCAGTGGCTTGAGATCGACTCGATCTCGACTGTGCAAAACTCTCAACTCGCCAGTCCCTAGGTACCGTAGCCTCATAGTGCCGCCTATAATACTCTGCCTCCAGCGCTCTCAGCGCCAACTCTCTCAGGGTGTCTCTCATCGGACCACTCGCCACTGCTCTTTGCATGCTCGCCACTACCTCCTCCGCTTGCCCCCTCTGCTCTATCTCCGTATCTCGCTCAGTGGTCAACTAAGAGATCTGCCACTGATAGGTCAAAATCTATGCCTGCAGCTGCTACACAGTAATCTGCAAGGTCCGTATCTGAGCATCCTCCATGTGACCTGGCACTCGAACTCGTAGCGGTACCTGTGCTGGAGGAACCCCTCCCACTCGGCCTATCCTCGGTACTGGAGGTGGGAGTACATCTGTCCTCCTCCTTTGTGCTAGTTGACTAGGCTCCTCCTCACCACCCACTGCAGCTAGCACCTCCCCCACTCTCCCCTCTCTACCGGCTTTGATAGCCAATCCACCTCTCCCCCTATCTATCCTCCCCTGTCTCACTGCTCTCTCCACACCTCTATCTCCCCGCCTCCCTCTGGCTCCTCTCCCTCATCCTCCTCCTCCATCCTCCCCATCATCTCTGTCATCTCCCCTATCTCCCTCCTCCTCATCTGAATCAAAGGCTAGCCTCATCTCCTCAGGATCAGATATCCTGGCCACCGCCCGCGCAGCAAACAATCGGCCGAACTCATCTGTCATACCCACATCCTGAATCTCTGGGGCATAATCCCATATCTGCCCAGCCAACCCCACAAACTCCTCCACTGCCATGGCCCTATCAATAGTCGGCCCCCAATCGGCCACATCCTGCTGCCACCGTGCATAAAGGCACGCTCCTTGAGGAATACCCTGCTAGCGCCCAAACTGCCTCAAAACTCGGGTCACCACAAATCGCTCAATCATGAATGGGGTCCTCCCAATCAGGTACCTGGTCATAAATACAAAGGGCATCTCTAGCCCATCCTCAGCCCACACCTCACATCCTATGTACGGTCACCATGTGACCATATCTATATCATCAAAAACCCTCCTTCAATGCTCTAGTTTGCCCAGCTTACGCTGGACAACTAGACCCTGTATCCGTAGGCATATGCTGCACCTATGGGCCTGTCCCTGTTTGCTAATGGCCTCGCTGCTGGAATGTGCTCCCAGCACCATACCTGTAATAAGGTCACGCTAGTTGACAAACTGCCGTAACCGAGGTATACTACCTCATGCAGACTCCTGTATAAATGAGCCAGCATAGCTGACCCCCATGCAAACCTCCGGCCCTGAGTGACCATCTCCTCCAAAACTAACCCCCATCCCACTGAGAATCCCTTTGACCTGCGATCAGGACAAAGGAATCCCCCAATGAACCCTGCTAGAACGAATGGCAGCGGTGTATAATCTAGGTCCAAAAACTCCTGCCATGGGATCTCATAGCCGCAGATGGTATCATCATGAAAAATACGACGCAGTGCCTCTGTGCCACCCTCCTCTGACTGCTCATAGGGTAGTAGTGCCCCTACTACAGGGATGCGCAGAATCTGGTAATAGTCCTTAGGTGTGACTGTCATCTCTCCCATGGCAAAATGGAAGGTGTTCGTATCACTGTGCCACCTCTCTACCAAAGCTGTCAATAACCCTCAGTTAACAGTGAACCGAGGCATATCCAGGAGAGAGGTCAATCCACATCTCTCGATAATGTCTAGGTTGGCCTGTGACAACCGCGGTATCAATGTCCACGGTCTAGGGAATCTCTCCCTTGACTGTACCACGCCCAATCACTCCTGTCAACAAACAAAACAAATCCAATATTAGTTTCCACATCAAATCAAAGATATCAAAGTCAAACTTATATCAACAACATGAAACAATTTGCTCATCTACATCAAAGTTCAAAATCCTATCATTTCATATCAACTTGTAAAACAACTCAAGTTCTCAAAAACCATATCAAAACTTGTAAAACAACTCGAGTTTCCCACCCATATCAGCTTGTAACACAACTCAAGTTTCCAACCCATATCAGCTTGTAACACAACTCAGGCTTCACACATTGAACTTGAAACAGAACACGCAAACAAATCATATTTTGATAAACACAACACATTGATATCTACACATAACTTGAAATATCGCAAATCAAAACAAGTTATATCAACACTCATATTGGACAAAAATATAAAATCATGACAGACAGACCAAAACAAATTTTCAACTCGGCTCATCTCAAGAAATTTTTTTAGATGTGCTAAAATAGATACCCAAGGCGCTAAAACCAACCCACGCTAGGTTGTCTTTCCTACGTGCTAATCTATCTACCCTATGCGCTAGACTAACTCTACGCACTAATCTATTGACCCGGCGCGCTACCCGACGACTGCCATGCGCTATTCTACCTATATGCGCTAACATATTTTTGCTATGCGCTATCCTATCTATTTCGGACGTGACCCCTAAAATTGAACTCGATACGCTACTTCAAACTTCGTATGCACTACTCTAGACCCTAGACGTGCTAAACCGTTAAACCTGAACTTTAAAAATCAAAAAATGACTAAAAATGACAAAATAAAAAGTCAAAAAAGAGTCAAAAACGTTGACTTACTAGTGGTCCCCGCGCTACAGGTCTTCGATACCTCTGAACGCGCTCGAAATGGTGTCTATGATATGGAATAGGCATTTTCTCTGCAGACCAAATTCTCTTTCTCCAAAGTCAATAAAGCACAAATGAATCTAAATCATGCCCTTTTCCCCTTTTATAGGAGGAAAATGAAATTAGGGTTAGCCCAATGGACCTGTAATATGGTCGCGGTCTCCCCTATACCATAACATTTGTAACTTATCGGGAGATGAATCAATTTATACACATTTTCCATGCACGAAATCATACACATCATACGCAACTCATCCAATCACATCAAAAATTTTCAAAAAAAAAAACAAAATTGATTCATCTCCCGAGGGGGCATCACCATCAAAATATCGAATCTGGGGCATCACGCATCAAATCAAATCTGGGGCACGATTTGCAAATCAAAAGAGCGACACAAAAATTGCATTTGATCATAAATCATGATAAAGCATCATTTTCTTTGAAATAACATGTGCACACACGTCACTTCAAAGAGGGGCAAAATGTAGATGTATAAAAATGACCATATTCCTAAATGAATATTTTATGTTCATTTCTCTATTTGATTAAATCCAATTTAATTAAATTATCCACATTCTTCTATTTTATTAAGTAAATTACTCAATTTATTTAAATTAAATTCACTATACCCATTTAATGAATAAATCATTTTATTCAATTAAATTCCCCCTACCCACTTTTAATTAAATTCAAATTTAATTAAATAGTTATCCTAAATTGAATAAATCTAATTTATTTAATTTCTTCAAATTGCAACCAAATTGAATTAAATTACTTTATTTCAATTAAATCCTATTATCCCTCCATCCACTTGCAAAATCCCAAACCCCTTCCTAATCCCTTCTAGAATCTTCTAATCACTTCTAATTAAGCTAACCCCTCCTCTAAACTTTGTCACATCCCTAAGCAAAGGGAGGTCACTTCTCAAACCCTCAAAGTCTTTGATAACCATTAAAGGTTTTCAACCTTCAACCACTTAAAACCTCAAAGTCTTTCATAGCCATTAAAGGCTTCCAACCTTCAACCACTAAATCCCCCAAAGTCTCCAATAACCATTAATGGTTAACTCCAACCCTCTTGCATGGTTAAAACATTTGTTTTAACTCAACCTTCACCCAACCCAAAGGTCTCATCAGGCCTTTAATGCTTTGACCATGATTATCTCTTAATCATTTGCACAAAGGTTTATCCTTGGATTAACTCTTAATCCAGTGGGTAATCTTAACTTAGACTTGACCCTTAGCCTCTAGATAACCATGAGGTCTTCTCAGACCTTTAATGCCTCCAACCCCTTCTCTCAACCCAACCCTATGTTGACACTTGTCACCATTTCATTGGTGCCAATTGTGCACATGGATCCCCAACTTTCAAACTTGGCCCTTGATTAAACCTTTCAATCTTGACCATCCATTGCCCTGTTTGTGCTATAAATAGAGCTCTCATTCCTCCATTCTAAACAATCATCCTTCAAATTTGTAGCATCACACTTATGCTCAAATACATTCAAGCTTTTTCATTTCATATATGTTCATCATTTAGCCTCTTTAAATCAGGAATTAGACTAAATATGCATGTTTAGAATAATTTCTTTATCATTTAGCTCAATTATAGACTAATATATCATGCTAGGATAGTATTCATACTAATCTTGTCATCTTATCATTTAGTTTATTGCATTTAAAAATCATACATAGCTTATAACACATTTCATTCTAAAAATCTATCAGAGCATCCCTCGTTCTTGCATTTGCCATCCCTAAACCATTTTGCTCAGTAATCTGAGAGCAAAAACATTGGTTTGAGGGACATTGTGAGATAGAGAACCATGGGAAGCTAAGTAATATGTTATTACTCCATAGCTTGCACCAAGAAGTCCTGTGTGTGTGTGTGGACTAGTTCTTTTACAATATTTTCACATATTGAGTTTTATCAGCCCACTTTTTCCACATACATCAGGATTCCTAGGTCCTTCCTCTAGCGCCCATATAGCCAAGGTTGCATAATCATCTGCAAAGTTTGATCCTCTTAATGCTAACTCTACTTCTTCCTCCTTTCATTTCTTGATGGCATCAAATGCTACTGCATTTTCTATATCCCATTCTAGTAGTATCAAGACTCCAGCCTGACTTATACTTTTCCTGCCCTCATTAGCAGTGATTTCCTTGAACTCTTCCTTCATTTCACTTTTTACTTCCTCTTGGATTTCTTGGTCTAATCTATCTGGATTTTGGGCCTTCCTCTCAACAATCCTTCCTTTGTATTCCTCAACCTTTGTTTTCCATACTAACTATAAAAAGGATGGGCTTTTTACAAATGCATCATCCTCAAGGAATCTATCACATGCCCCTTTTCTTGCATCTTTAAAACCTTTACATCCAAGGGAGTAAGATCCAACTCCAAATTTGGAAGCAATACAGGAATTACCCATTTACATTTCTGCACTTGTTGCAACAAACCTATCTCCCTCCCCCCAAGCTTCATCTTGCCTTACCAGTGAAACAGATACAGCTGATGGTGAGGGGCTTCTATCAGAATCTTCAAGATAAATGATCCTGAATCCTTGAAGAGGTTTAGTTGGTATCTTGGGGAAAGGCTCTGAACTCATTATCTTTTTTCCCTTTCTCCTTATCAATCTCCCACTATCATTGCTACTATCCTCTTCCTCACTTACTTCTTCTCTAAATCATTTGTGAGGATACTCCTGAATAGACCTTTCTGCTACCACACCACTTTCTCTCTGGGATATAGGAGGCTGTGAGCTTAATTGTTGTCGGCCATGAATTTCTTCAAGTCCAGCTAGCTTCTCCCTTATGACCTTCATTAATTCATCAAAAATTATCATAACAAATTCAATCTTGGCATAGAATGGAGAAAACTCCTTTAATGGATCATATTTTAGATCCATCTTCTGAATAGAAGCCCATAATTTTCTAAAAATTATCCACTTCTCCTTTCTCCATTCCTGCATCGTTTGGTCAAATTCATTCCTTGTTAAGTCCTCCAAAAAATTATGCACATGGGGCAACAAAGATCCTCTTATTCTCTTTCTAAAAATTTTGTAAAAACCTTCAGGATCACTATTTCTATTTATACTTACCCCCAAATGATTTGGAGAAAAGAATTTGTCAAAATGATTATACCCTCCCTTTATAATAACAAAGTAAGGGATAATGGTGTAATCCGGGAAGAATGACCCTTTTCCTTTTCCTTTTCCTTTTAAATCTTTGTCCTGAATACATCCAATTTGCCACATCATCTCAACAAAACCCATTCTCAGGGGAACATTGAAAGGCAGTACATGAGGTTGTTCAGAGAAGCCATAGATTCCGATTATTGTACTTACAGAGTATGGGATAAAATCTCCCCAATTATGCTCAATTCTGGCAAGAGGTATCCTTTCATTGGGTCTCACAAAATCATGCAACTCTTTAGGAATCCTTGGTGGATTCACTGTCAACCTTTGTTTTAATCTAGAGGCAGAATTGTTATCAAATCTTATATAAGTAGTCTCTTGTCTATCCCATGATATGTTTGTGCTCCAAAGCTGTATTGGAATCTCCTGATTATTTATTGTCTTTCTGAGGTTCACGGTACCCTCAAAATAATCTGCATTCCTTGAAAGGAACATACACATGAGTAAATAATACCAAGATAATTTAACGCCAACCACCTGATTCTTAATGTATAATAACCCCTCATGATTCTTTTCCTCAAGATAAGGGGCAAAGAAAAAAACTACTGTAAAATCTAGATGTTGTATTTGCATAGCCATGTACATGAAATCAGGTGGAATTACTGTAATGGGACTAAAACCTAATACTTGGAAAAAAGAGAAGAAAGTAGCCTAGAAATAGGGAGTGAGAGCACCAATTGGGAATGACTCCTCTAAACTAGGGCCGATATGATATGTTGTACTTCCCACTCTAGCTAAGTGCATTTGAAGGAAATTATTTCTAATGAATTCCTTCATTTTGTAATATTCTTCCTTCTGTTCATTTAAATCTATTGGTACCAAGCTAGGGGATGACTCATATAAGTCAAAAATATCTTGAAATTCATCCCTTCTAATGGTTAATAGAATCTCCCCATCATTTCCTTTGATAACCCTTGAAACTGGGTCATATCTATCTGCCACAACCTTAAGCAAATTGACATCCATAAAAACACCCAGTACTACCAACTTGCCAAAGTCATACTACCAAGGACTAGATAATGGAGAATTTAATTTCCTTTGTCCATACCATAATTTAAAAATCTCTTACCTAGTTGTCAATATATTAGCATCCGCCAAACAAAATGCTTTTTCACTCAACCCTTCCCCTAGGATTTTTTCATCCACATACCTCTGCCCCTGTTGTTTATCATTTTTGGAAGGCTTTAATTAGTCCAAGAAATCATCATAAATATTTCTTTTCATATAATCCACCTCCCCTGAATTCTTCCATGCAGGAGGCATTTTCTAAAACTAGGGCTTTCTACTAAATCTTCCAGTCTAGAACTTATGAAAACATTTTTAAAAATTTTTTTAGAGTAATTCAAACAGATTTCACTATTTTTTGTCTAATATCTTAACCCTAGAAGAAATTGAATTTTTTTTTTGCAATCTTTCACAACTTGTAATATCAATTTCTTTCAAGAACATATGGAGAGCTCATATAGACTTACTGCTTTTGATTTTCTCTAGAAATGACAATTCCATATCGCAGAGGGTCGCTTCAGTCTCCTTCAGCAGCAGGAAATTCTTCACAATTGCTATGAAATCTTTTGCGAATGAAAAACCTTTAAGAGTATTTTAATTATTTGTCTAGGAAAGGATGCAAATGTCTCGTCCATCATTAATATTTGTGCAAGAAAAACAACGACTCCTAGCTTTGTAATTAAGAAGTTTGAAAACTAGTCATCGATCATCTTCCTAGTTGGCCAATCCAACAATCATCTCCTTGTTGACTCATCACTTGTTCTTTTATCTATATCAATGGCCCCAAAAATTGTGACACATTAGCAACACCTCCTCTTTCAGTCAAATTCTGTCAGCGGCCCCACTGTAGGTCTTTCTGGCCAATTCGAGACACGTGGCATCATCCCACGATGCCATGGTCCATAACCACATCACAACTTCAATTTTTGGGAATACGAGGGTCATCTAATCTATTCAATATTTATCGCTTTGCATACTACTCGTCAACTCCTTTAAGACTTAAAAGTCGAGCACCTTTTACCTCAAGATAAAACATCCTCGTTCATTCTGAGCATGTGTAAATTGATGGGACTATTAGTAGACTGACCTTTATCACCTACAAATTGGTATTTCAAAGCTCTTGACCAATTGCACTACTAACCCTGTTAGTTTCCACCAATAACATGTAGCACAATCTTGCGATGCCATAGTCATTAAAATAATCACATCTCTGATTGTAGGGAAGCGCTAGTCATTGGATCTATCCTATCTTTAACAGATGGTCGGGGTATTTAGTACTTATCGGACTTAGGAAAATACAAGTGCAGGCATAAATATTTTAAAAGGGGACCAGTTATAGGGAGTTTCATGCAGGTGACTTAGGAAAATCATACTTTACGAATCGGTTAACCAATATTTGCCTAGAGAATAAAAGTGGCCCCACAAATGAAAGTAGAAGCCTTAGCTTTAAGTGAGAAAAAGGTAAGAACAAAATATAACAGGGACTGAAAACATACTTTTAAACCACTTTTCAATTATAAAAGACACAACCCTTATAGCCCTAAACCATGATACTTTGACCAAGGGCAAAATAAAAACAGGATGACCAAATTTTACAAGACACAATTTTAGGTTCTATTAGTGGCTCTAGTTGGAGACGTTCATGTCACAGGAATGAAATGAGAAACCAAAATCTTTGGGTGAAGTAGACCAATTATAGAGTAGACCAAAAATAAATTACCTGGACATGGTAACTTCAACTAAAAAGAAACTAAACTAACAAATCAAACCAAACTAATGCTTATGGAAAATAACTACTTTCAAGAAAAGTAGTGCTTCAAGAACTATCCTTGAACAGGCAATTCAAGAGTATCACCATGTATATCCTAGAGAATACAATAATCTTCTCCCCATTTGCTTTGAATTAGATATGGGCCTAGCCAAATGACATCAAACTTGACATGCTTTCCTTTATCTTCTATTCTGGCATTCCACATCAGAACAAAATCATTAACCTAAAAAATCCTTGCAATTGTTCTTTTATCATATAGGTTTTTAACTTGCATCTGTAACTTTGTATTTCTTGTACTTGCTTCTCTTATAGCTTCATCTAATTCCATCAGAGCTTCAATTCTCAATTGTATATCATCATCTATAACATTGCTATAAGTTTGGACAAATTTATAAATTTCCATCAAATTATTTTGGGGTAACCTTGCTCGTATACCTGTTACCTATTTTCGCTACAAGCTCAATATGCCTCAAAAGGAGAAACAAGTGCTAAGTATGAAAAGAATACATTTTTTTTGTCTAACTTGTTTGCTTCATGTGCAGACATAGGGAAAATAACTTTTTGTTCATTGAATTATATCATGTGGGGTAAAATGTGGCTCCTAAGAGGGTTGAGCCCAACATGCTGATGGAGATGGGTGTTTCTTGCAGTTTTTTGATTTTTTGCCTTATTGGCAAGACCTACCCTAATCGACAAGATGACCTAATGAGTAGTGCAGAGCGCAGAATGTTGTCATTGGCTATTGGAAGGAGTGTTTTCATGTTATCCCGATGACCTGATGGAAAGGTCCAGACATAGACCATTTATCCCACATTGGCCACATGGAGGAAATTTATCGCATTTATATGCAAGGTCGCATATATCCTTTGTGTCAAACCCTATGAGATTTTGACAAGGAGCAGTTCAGCGTTGGTGAGCCCCCCGCATGCGTGCATGTCTCAAAGTGGCCAAATTTTGCAGTAAAAGGGAAAATTGATAGGTGAGCAGGTTGTAAAGGATCTGACGGCCATCGCTATACCATTATGCGAAAGTGCTTGACTATTAATCTCCATGACTTAGCAACTGGTGAGGTGGCATCTAGCTGGAAGATTGAGGTGGCACCCAGGTGGATCATGTGGTAAAATAGGGGCTGACACATGGTGACATTGTGGCATAAGAGGGAGCCGCTCTGAGAGACTAAAGAACAAGAAGATCAATGGTGATCAAGAAAGATCTGACGGTTGTCGCTATGTCATGATGGGAAGATAATCACCAAATATTCCTCGCGACTTGGTGACAAAGCACGTACCAAAAAGGGAAATTTAAAGCTCGAGTAGATTGTTGAGATCCAACAGTAGATCAAGGAAGATCGGACGGTGGAAGTGACATTCTAGGGCTATCCATGACTGTTGTTGTACCACAATTGTGAAGTGCCCGAAATGAATACCCTCGCGACAAGTGGCAGGTCAGGTGGTGCCGAGGTGGACTCTAAGAAAATCACAAGGTGACACATGATGACACATGATAGAATAGGTGGCGTGTCATCAAAATGAATATCGAGTAGACCTTAGCCGTGATGAATCTCTAAAAGGTTTCACCGAATGCATTGGTTTCATCAAAATAAGAGGTATCGATAAACTGTAGTTTCGATGAGACATGAAAACTGTTCGCCGAGGGAGTAGTTTGGTCGAAAGAATGATATCCAATAGAACCACTAGCAATGTGGCGGTCCAAGTGGATCCGTGAGTAGGCTATAGGCTAACGCATGGGAGGCCTGATAGACAGGTGGTGCCTAGGCGGATCTCATGAGCGAACCAAGGGGCACCACATGATGACACATGATAGAGGGGAGCAAATCAGCCGAGATTAACCAACAAGCAAATCAAGGTAGATCAACAATGATCAAGAAAGATCTAACGGCTATCGCTATGTCATGATGAAAAGATGATCACCGAATACTCATCATGACTTGGTGACAAAGCACGTGCGGAAAAGGTGGGTTCTCAGGTGAGATAAGGGTTGCGCAAGTTCGAGAAGATCCAACGGTCATCGCTATGCCATGAGATGAAGATGCTTGATAGTTATCCCCTGTGACATAATGACTAGCAACGTAGTAGTTGAGGTGGCCGTCCAGGTGGGCTCAGAATGAATCAAGATATGCCACATGGAAAAGCGTAGAAGAAGAACCAAGGTGAGCCCAGGAAGAAGTGGGTCCATTTTGAAGGTTAAAGAGGTGGTTAAAAATCGAATAGGTTCCTAAAGATCCAAGGGCTATCGCTATACCATAATGAAAAGGTGCCTGAAGGTTAATCCTTGTGACATAGGGACTGATGATGTGGTGGTTAAGGTAGTGCCCAGTTGGATCCAAAGGCAAATCAGGATGTGCCACATGGTGAAGCACATAAAGTTGTCATCGGTCATCTGAGTACATACTCCTGTACCTCATTTCTTATGAGTTTTTGAGACTAGTTTTCATGTCACCCAGTAACCCGATAAGAAAGTATACTGTTGGGAGCACGCCATCAGATACAACATGTTGTTGGGAGTGTGCCATCAGATATCGGTGGGATTTTTTTGATGCTACGTCGATAACCTAATAAGAAGGTGCGCAAGTTGTAAACTGTCTGCAGACAAACCGATAGCGTCCAGGTGAACTCAGTGCAAAATGACAAGAAGTCATTAGTTTTGGAGGAGTTTCTCTCTCAGTTAAGCCCCTTATTTTGAGGAAAGGCTTAGAATTGATGATAGTTGATCCATCTTGGAGCAAAAAAAAAAACTCAAGTTTTGAATTTTTGCAAGCTTTTGTATAAGTGATTGTTTTTCAGTCTTTTTTCTGGAGTTCTAGAGTTTGGAGATTGTGTGGCAGAAGATACTCAAGCTCCTGTAACTCATTTCTTATGAGTTTTTTTGAGATTTGTAATGCAGATACCTCCTATTGATCAATAAAGAAGTCCATTTGCCTTCTCAAATTTGTGTTGTTCAAGCATTGTGTGTGAGTTCTTAGAGTGAATTTTTTGTGATTTTTATAGAATCCTTCTTTTCATCTTATTGCCTCAGTGTTACGATTATATGCAGCATGTTATAGTGTCGGTCAGTGAATGTCTTGTTATTTTTAATGTTTGAAGTTGTGAAAATATTAGTGTTTTCCTCCTGCAAACATATAAAAGTTTAAACCTTTCATATGAATCATTTTTGCAAGCATGCATATTTGAGTTGTGAGATTACAAAGCTTCATTATCTGAGTATTTTATGAGGTTTGTAAGCATTTGCATGTCAGTTTTAGTCATTGGTGGATCACCTTTTAATCTATAGTTTCATTTTATGCATATCCTTCTTCCCTTTTCTCAGAAATTCAATTAAGTTTTTTAGGTGATCAAATAGGAAGCTGACCTATAATCCGGAGGTTTGCTCTCATAATAGGATACCCACAACCTAATAGCAGTCCAATGTGTCACTAGATTGCAGGAATTTCAAGCTTGCATCGGGTGTAAATCCATGTGACAACAATACCATAAACCAAATAAAAAGGTGCACATCCAATTGCTCTCTTGATTGTTACCCTGTCTTCCCGAACAACTAATCTCAGCTTTGAATCCCAAGCCTTTTTATTCTTTTCTAGGATTCATTTAATAATCTTCATCAAACTTTTGTTACTAAATTCAGCTTGTCCATTTCCTTGTGGGTGGTAAGGTGATGAATAAGAAATCTGAATACCATATTTATTGAAAAAGTTTTCATATTCTTCTAATCTGAAACTCATTGCATTATCGAAGACTATCCACTCTAGACATCCAAATCTGGTCAATATATTGTTTGTAAGGAAATTAATTACCACCTTACTTGTTTCTTTTTTAGTGGGTATAGCTTCAACCCACTTAGTGAAATAATCGGTGGCTACTAAAATCCAAGAATTGCCACTACTTGATTTGCATATTATTTCTCCAATGAAATCTATACCCCACTGCTGAAATGGAGCTTGCACATTTATAGGTCTTAATGGCAAATTTCCTAAAAATTTTAATTTTCCTAAAAATCTCAGGCATGGGTCACACTTCTTAACAAGTTGATGTGCATCTTTGAAAATTTTCGGCCACCAAAAACCAACTCTCAATACCTTGTGTGCAGTTGTTTTAGCCATATAATGCCCTCCACAAACTCCACTATGTAATTTAGACAATAACTTCTGAGCCTAGTCCTGGTCCACACATTTTAACATGACACCATCATTGTTCCTCCACCAAATCTTCCCATTTACAATGGCATATTTAATAGCATGTAATTTTAATGTCCTTTTTTGGTTATCAATCATATCCTCAAGACATTTCATCCTCTGCAAATAATATATGATATCATCATACCATTTGTAACCATCCATATCATAGTTATAAGGCATGTGCTCTTCTTCCACAATATTTATCTGATTTGCATCCAAATTACTCTAGGCCATTAAATTTTCCAATCCCAATTCTCTCACTAATTTAGTGATTTGGAGATCAATATTAAATTCCTGGATCTTGTTTATCCATCGACATCTTCTTCCAGACACTTCCTGTTGTGTGAAAATGTCTTTAATTGCAACACTAGGCACATATGCAACCATTGTTGCCCCAATCAAGTAACTCCTAAAATCTTTAACAACCTTCACTAGTGCATAAGCTTGATTTTCATTTAAATCATACTTTAATCCTGTAACATGCAAAGATTTACTGAAAAATGCTATAGGTTGTTCGAAACCCTTTGAATTATTTTACAATAATACAACAACAACAGTATGAAAAGATGCAAATGAAAATATCTACATAGGTTTTTCATAATCAAGTGTTTTAAGAACAGGTGCATTTTTAATAGCCTGTTTAATCTCTTGGAATGCCTTGACTGGTTCCTCATTCCATTCTATTTTTGCACCTTTCTTTAACATTTTGGATATAGGTCTACTAATTTCAATAAAGTTAGTGACAAACCTTCTTAAAAAATTTATTTGTCCAAAGAAGGATTGAATACCTTTTACTGTTATGGGCTGAGGGACTTTATCTATCACTATTACCCTTTTTGGATCAATTTTCACACCATCTTTTGAAACAATGTGACCCAACAACTTACCTTCAGTTACCCCAAAAGCACATTTTTTTGGGTTCAAGGATATCACATATTCAACAGCTCTGTTAAATATTTTTTCAAGATGAACATAATGATCACTTTCCTTTTTGAAATAAGCTGTTAAATCATCCTAATATACTACTAAGAATACATTTATAATATCATAAAATGCAACATCCATGGCTCTTTGAAATGTTGCTCCTGCATTTGCTAAGCCAAAAGGCATTCTTATATAAACATAGGTTCCCCAAGGTGTAGTAAATGTTATTTTTTATTGTTCTAACTCTGTAAAAATCACTTGGTTATAACCTGAAAATCCGTCCATCATTGATAAAATCTCACAACCTGTTACCCTTTGTAACATTGCTTCCATATTTGGCAATGGATAATTGTCTTTTAATGAAGATATATTCAGATTTCTGAAATCAACACATAATCTGATATCTCCATTCTTTTTTCTGATAGGCACCAAGTTAGACACCCATGATGAATGTCTGATGGGTCTTATAATCCCAAAATCTCTTAACTTGACTAGTTCCTCTTGCATTTTAGGTGCTAATGTTGGATTAATAGACCTTTGTTTTTGCCTAAAAGGTTTGGCATTTTCTTTCAAAGGAATCTCGTGCTGAAATAGATTTTCCCTGTAAGCCTTCAAATCGCCATACAACCAAGCAAAAACATGCTTGTATTTTCTCAATAAATCAAATTACATCTTTCTAACCCTAGGTGACATTTTCTTTCCAACATATACCTTCCTTGGGGCTTCTTCTGTCCCAAGGTTAATTTCTTCTAAATCTTCAGGGTGTGGGGCACTAGTAGCAATCTTAGCTTTATCTTGACTGCCAAACACCCTCTCTAAAACAAACAAACATCTAGGAATTTTATTTGTCTTTAATTGAATCACTTCTTTCCCAAAGACTATTTCTTTATCATCCTTTGTTTGCATAAAAGCACTAAAATCAATCTCCTGATTTTCATATTCATGTACACAATGTAGAAATCTTAAAATATCATCATCATCATTAAAAACCTGCCAGTTTTCAATGTTATTAGGGACTGAAGGTCTTGTCTAAATCTCAATCCTTTAAATTCTAGCAAAAGTGATGTTCTTTGGCTTAAAAGCTATATTGGCTAGGAGATCAACCATTCTGTTATGACTTCTCTCTTTCCATTCAATACCAAATGCGTCAAAGTTCTCAATTTGGTCCCATACAACATTCCTATACTATTTCAACCTTTTGTTTTTTGACGCATATTTAGATCTGATCTGGGATATGACTAACTCAGAGTCTCCAAACACCTTAAGATTCTTTATTCCATGTTTTTCAGATAATTTCAGACTAAGCAACAACGTTTCATATTCTGCTACATTATTTGTACATGGAAAGGACCAAGTAAAAGAAAACTTAAAAGTTTCTCCTCGAGGCAATATGGACAATACACCTGCTCCCGAGCCTTCTTTAGAACTGGCTCCATCAAAATACATGGTCCATAAATCATCATGTCCTAATGACTTCTCTACTTATTCATCCAATAGTGCAGGTTGTTCCCTTTTCTTCCATGGAGAGTCTTCGATCCTAAAATGCATCTATATCTATATCTACAAAATAGGTCATATTCTCATGAGATTGTACTGTATGTACCATCATATATGGTACCCTAGATTCTCTTTTGACCCTTATATTTTTATCATCAATGCAAAAAGTAGCATAAGATAGGCCACATTGCAAACTTCCACCCATAGAGGCACTCCACTTTCTTGATAATAGCATCCCATAATTGTAACTCTCCCCAGTAGAGTCGCCACTTTTATTGTCTTCAAAATTTGATTCCTTTTAACATCCTCAAAATAATATGGTTTAAAGCTTGGTACAGAAGAGACATCAAAGATAAGGAAATTCTCAAGACAACATATGACAAGGTTCGATTAAACCTTCTACACTTCGGGCCTACTCAGAGCCCAGGTGGGTATACCTGTGTGAATTAAATTCACGCTTTCAAACATAAACCCACAGCAAACCAGTCCAGAAAACCGGTGGGTCTATTCACCTTGAAATCAACTGAAAACAAAGAATATAAATTATACTTAAGTTCAGCATTTTGATCAACAAAGCATGCAATGAACAACTTCAATTAATACCAGTGCCTTATCCAAGGTCACAGAGTCATCTAAACTCAAATAAGACTCCTCAAACAAAACATCTTTATGCTTCCCGTCGGCTTGGTTTCGATCAATCCTTGTATATGCCTGACATTTACAAGAATTTAAGCATTCTAAACTAAGCTATGGTCATCAAAATTCAAAGTTCCTTCCAAAGAGTTTACAGGTATGAGTGATCCTCGCCTCTTTAATTTCCCTCCTAAAGAGAAAAGCTAACGAACACTTATACTAAAATTGCTTTACAATTCCATTCAAACAGAATAACCCTGGATTATTTAGAATGAAAACAGTAAACAAATTTTGTGAACAAACTTGAAGACAACACAGAACTTTACTCAAAAAACCGATGGTCTATATATTGATATTCAGTTCAAGAAGTATTACAAGAAATTTGGATTCTCCATTATACTTAGAAAAGCCCAGATAAATTTTTGCAGCGTTTTCTTACAAATTTTTGCGATCTTTTTTCCTCTAGTCCTGGTATCCATTTATAACATCATGGATGCACAAAGTTTCGGAATTCTTGAGGAGAGTTTGTTACAATCATTTCTTTCAAAATAAAGAGGTTACAAGCTTTTTGCAAAAGCAGTTACAAGCTCTTTTCAGCCTTTGCAGTTACTTCAACATGTTGTTCGGTTGCAACCTCTTATGTCTTTTTAGGGGCCCTCTCCAACTGTTCCGGATCATGGGTGGCATATTTAGTTGCCCACTCACTATATACCTTTTCTGTCGGCCAGGAGAAATTAATCACATTATCTTTAGTTTTATTCAACCTTTTCCAAGAATTTCTCATTTTGTTGACTTCTGAATTAAGAAAACCATAATGTGATTTAATTTTTTCTATCTCTTGGATTGTCACAACGAAAAAAGAAGCATCATCAAGATCAATAATTCCTCTAATTCTTGTTGATAACTTAGCTTCTATCTCCTTAAGCCATATTTGTTTGTCTTTTAACTGATCCGGGCTAGCAAAAACTCCTGGGAGAAACTCAAAAACTTGGTTAGTGTATTCCTTCTTGCACAAATTGACTTTTCTATCCACATTATCCACCTCTGCTGCTAATTGAATTAAGAGTTTAGCGACATCAGAAGTGGATTTAATGATGGGATTGGCCCTTGCTTCATCACAGGATACACACATAAACTCTAAATCCTGCTCCCTAGGCCTCCATCTATCAAAAATAGGCGTCAAAATGGCCTTGTCTCTCCTGAGCTCATTCCATATTTCCATAATTTTACCTACATTGTTTTAGAGCGATGAGGCATTTATTGTATCTGCAAAACTGGAAATTGTAGCTCTTACCCTCTCCTCATACTTCTTTTCATATAAGGCCTGAGCCTGTTTCAAATTTTCTAACTCGTGGGGAGTGATTTCAATCATTTGAGAGCTGGAGGGTGATGGAGATGGTGGAAACTCAATGATAGGGCTAGTAGGTGGAGGTCTTGCAGGAGAAGAGGAGATCATCAGTGTTGAAGACTCACCTTGCTGGTGTTGTCCAGTCAACTGACTCTGCAATTTGGCAATGATGCTATCCTTACCTCTTATCTCCTCCTTGGCACTATTGTAGGCCTTTAAAACTGTTTCCAACTTGATTTGGAGGGCCTCTTTCTCTTTGGCTTCTTTCTCTGCTACTGCAACACTGAATTTTGTAGTCTCCAACACAGTACTCTGCACTCTCTTCACCATCATTCCACCAAGGTAACTTGACCCTAGGGTGTCCTTACTTTTCTTGCTCTCATCTCTCTTGAGAGACCACATAACAAGTGCAACATTATCTTTATTGAAAGTGACCCCCTTCATAGGTTTAGTCTCTTTCCTTACTACATCTAATACCAGGGCATCTGCAATATCCCATTCAGGTAAGATAAGCACTTCAGCTTGTACTACCATATCTCTTCCCTACTCAGGGGTGATGGTTTTGAATTCTTCCATCATCTCCTGCTTTATTTCCTCTTCTACCAAGGCTAGATCTTTATTGGGCTGCTCTACCTTTCTTGTTTCACATCTAACATTATATCTATCTATATGTTGCTTCCATATAAATTGCATGAATGCTTCTGATGTAACAAAATTGTTGTCAGCTAGAAAGGCACTACTTGCCTACTTTATTTTAGGATCCCACTCCTGGCCTTTAAGTTCAGTGGAGGTAATATCCATCCCAGCAGCAATGGGTTCTTCTAGCATCCCCTCTTCTACTTCATCATAGGTATATGCAATTTCCTCTAGACTACCCAATTGTATGAGTTGCTCAGCTGCTGTTTGCTCATTTCCTATATGGATAGGGGATTGGGATGGGGAATATAAAGGTGTATCTGATTGTATTTCTTTCTCCACCCTTTGCCTTTTTGGGCTTTCTTGGATGTCGATGACATCTTGTATCTTCGTCTTTCCTTTGGAGGTAGCGGGCTCCCCTGTTGTAGGCACTAACACACTATAACCTGATTTTTTATGCAGTGTGTAATCACCAGGAGAGATTGGCTTGCTAGAAGCTGACCTACTAAGGATCATTCTGGCTTTCTCAGGGTTGCTCTTGATTACAGCTTCCCTCTTCTCCTTCAATGTCTGCATCACATCCTCAAAGGAAACAATTAAAAACTTTATTTTCTCTTCTAGTGGGAAAAAGATAGACAATGGGTCATAGCTAGCATCAAACTGATGCACAAAATCTAGGGCTTTCTTATAAGCCACCCAATTTTCTTTTCTTAGTTCCTGCTCATCTAGATCAAATTCATTTCTGATGAGGTCCTCAGGAAACTGGAATTGATGAGGCCTACCTCTGCATGCTACCTTCTTCCTAAATATACCGTTGAAGAAGTCCTCTGGATCGGCACATCTGGACACTGTAGTGGACAAATGATAAGGTTTGAGGAAATCCTCAAAGCAATTCCAGCCTCCTTTTGTTATTACAAATTGGTGGGCTATGGTAGCTACAGAGAAAATAGTCCCTTTACCCCTGCCTGTCAACTCTGCCTCTTGCAAGCCACCAATTTGTCTGAGGATCTCCGTGATTCCCACTTTGAGAGGGACCTGGTAAGGTAAAAAAAATGGAGTGCCTCTGAAACCAAAAACTCTGAAAACTGTGGAAACTGAATATAAATAAATGTCACCCCAGTTATGAACAATGTTTATGTTCTCTGCGAATTCTTTTGGTCTTATGAATTCTAGAAGAACCTTGGGGATTCTTGGGTTCTCTGAGCAGAGGAGAGTCCTTATTTTAGATGCAAAATATTTATCAAATTTCAGAAAACTAGCATCCTCTCTATCCCATGACAAAATAGTACTCCACAATTGTATTGGCATTTTTTCTCCTTCCTTCTCCTTGACTAGGTCCAGATGACTGGCAAAGTAATCACCACCTTTGAAGAGAAAAAGATGCATTAGGAGTGAATACCATCTGAAAGTCCTATCTACCTTTCCATTCTTGATTCCTATCAACCCTCCATGAATAGCATCAACAATATAAGCAGCATAATCAAATGTGATTGCAAGAGAAGGATCAAAATTTGGGCAATCATTAACAAGTAATGATTTGACATATTTGCTTCTGCATCTTCTCCCAAAACTTGGCAAAGTGCCCAATACATCCTTTTAGCCCTCAGGGTGAACATGCTTAATGAAAAGGGCTCTTGTGTGTTAGGTCCTACAACTGTTAACCCCCCTATTTTTACAAAGAATTCCTTAAGAGGCCCATTCCTGAAATGGCTCCTCTGTGCACCGTAAATTTGGGCTAATGCTGTGAAGTTTATTGGTTCTAGAAAGTTTGTGAACTCATTAAGCCCAAATGCTGTCATAAACTCTTCAGCATTAATTTCCACAAGGGTTTTCCCATTTACATCCTAAATGCTTCTTGTGACTGGATCATAGTTGAATGCAATATCCATGAATACTCCTGGGACTACTAGTTTCCCAACATCCAGTTCCTAGATACTTTTTTGCAGGGCAGGAGAATTTCTCATTCCGAATCCCACTTTGAACAACCCCAACCCAGACAGTCCAACCTGCGGGTCTCTCAACCAATTGTCCTTGTCATACAATCCTTCTCCTATCTTTAGACGGGGAGCCTTAGGCACTAGCTCTTTTGCCTTTGATGCCTAGTTAGTTGACAACGTCAACTACTCTAAGAAATCATCACAGACACTCCTCTCTTAATAATTAACCTTACCAGAAAATTCTCTTTTAGGAGCCATTTTGAAAATGCAAGAAATAAATGTCACTCTTAAACAACTCTGCAAAGAATCAATTATCTATTTTAGAACACTGCATAAGAATTGCTACACAAAAATATGAGAGAACCTTCTTTTTGCTTGAAGGAATTTACTCTGCAACTGAATCGAATTGCTCTGTATCTGAAGAAAATAACTCCGCGTCTACTCTTCTGGAAAATCCCTTAAAAGATATCTTTACCTGGTTGATAAGAAATCAAATATTTGTACTCAGGGCCTTAACTATAACATTGATTCCGAATGCTCCGGTCATCTCTTCAAAATTGAATTCATATGAGAATTCATATTTTTTGCTCCAACGAGTCACAACATTCCTGCAAGTGTTTCATTTTGCTCTTCCGCAACTTCGCGAAGCATAACTATCGGGCAGCTTGGTCCTGCGAAATAACACCAACCGTTCGATCAAAAGAAACTTGATCGAGTGTTAGATCAATTGATGACTTTAGCTTTTCTCTGGGTCCCGCTTTTCTATTGGCTGCATGATACCATGAGGCATCTAGCCATTGGCCTTAAAATTCCCTTCGCATTTCACTTGATACCAGCCACATGTCTTTCTTTCATACCGTCGGTTCCATCTTGGCGGGCCCACACTTTCTTTCTTAGACGACGTGTCATCATGACACGTGGACGGCTCGCGTTCACTCTCACTATTTCGTGGGGTATAAAGGACGAGCATCTTACCCTTGCGAAAATGCGCGGGCCGTCGGATCATCTCTGAAGTTGATCGGCCTTTAATCCTTTGAAAAGGCTCTCAGGAGGGTTGGGCCCGCTGACTCATCGTTAACACCTGGCACCCAGTCACTTTCAGAGCTGACTTGTCACTCTGTTATTTGCCAAAAGGAAACCACAGGGCCCCACTCTCTTCGCAGCAGCTACATCCTCCAGGTCATCATCATGACATGTGGACGGCTCGCGTTCACTCTCACTATTTCGCGGGGTATAAAGGATGAGTATCTTACCCTTGCGAAATAGCATGAGCCGTCGGATCATCTCTGAAGTTGATCGACGTTTAATCCTTTGAAAAGGCTCTCAGGAGGGGTGGGCCCATTGACTCATCGTGAACACCTGGCACCCAGTCACTTTCGGAGCTGACTTGTCACTCTGTTATTTGCCAAAAGGAAACCACAGGGCTTCAATAAATTGTTAACAGCTGTACCTTCTAGGTCATCTCCACCTGCGACCTGACTCACCTCTAGTACCCACCTTTCAACCTTTAATCTTGACCCCCTGACTGTTGTGACTTGTGCCATGTGCCACCATTTTACTCGCTGTCAACAACCAGCTGGACCGTCTATGTGGCATGCCACGTGGTTTTCGCAACTTCGCTGGTTTTAAACTACGCCCAACTTCGCCTAGCGAAATAGCGCAAGCCGTGGATCAATTCGTGAGATGCACACTAGTTACTGAGCCCGACAACTTTAGAAGAAAAACATTTGAGGTATAAAATTTTGATTAATTAACATAACCGCCTAGGCAAACAAGAAGGGGAGGACACTTCCTACGACCCCACGACCCATTACTTAAGTGAATAAAGTAACAAAGGATTAGAATCTAGAGGGTTTAAAACGAACACAAGATAATCTAAACACACAAACCCTTAAACCCTTGAGGTGTAGAACAAAGCAGAAGCATTTGGAACAACACCTTATTCAAAAAATTCAACAAAACATAACCAATCATGGGAAAGGAAAAGCCCATTTTTAATCAGTGATAACAGCGGCTCTGACTGAGGATGGTTGATCGCAAGGTCAACACAAGAAAACTTAGAAACTCTGGAGAAGAAGACCAAAACACAGACCAAAATAGAAAAGCAGAAAAGGAACAAAATATGTACAAACAAAGGACCTACCGTGCATGGACATTAAGAGAAATAATGCTTCAGGAATTGTCCATGCACTGGAAATTCCTACATTTCATCATCCATATTCTTCAAGAAATATAAATCCTTACCATTTAAGTCACAGACCACAAAAGGGCCAATCCATAATGATTCAAATTTCTTATGCTTTCCCTTATCCTGTCCTTTTGCATTCCACTGAAGAACCATGTCATCAATTTGAAACTTTCTTAGTGATGTCCTTTTATCAAAAAGATATTTTGATTGCAATTGGATCTTCTGATTTTTCTTATGGGCAGAAGTCCTAAGCTCCTCCATTTCTACAATTTGGACCATTCTGTTTTCCATTGGTTCAGATACCTCCATGTCCTCATTCTGCAAAAATTTATACACTAGAAGAAGGTTATTTACTGACAATCTGGCTTGGGCACCATAAACTAATTCAAAAGGTGACATTCCAATGGATTTCTTAACTGTTATTCTATCCGCCCACAGAGCTAACTTCAACTTTTGATCCCAAGATCTTTTATTTTCTTCTAGGATTTTCTTGATGATATTCAACAAGCTTTTATTGCTGGATTCTGCTTGTCCATTCCCCTGAGGGTGATACGGTGAAGAGTGTGACATGAGTATACCATGACTAGTACAAAAGCCTACAAATTCTTCTGATCTGAAACACATAGCATTATCCATCACCAATTTTGTAGGTGTCCCAAATCTAGTTATGATATTATCCATCAAGAAATCAATGACAATTTTACTAGTAGCTCTTCTTGTAGGGATGGCTTCTATCCATTTGGTGAAATAATCAGTGGCCACTATAATCCATCCATGACCTCTTCCTGACTTCTCAACAATTTCTCTAGTAAAATCAATACCCCACTGAACAAAAGGAGCTTCTACAGAGACTGGATTTAGGGGTAAGGCTCCTTCATACTTGAACTTGGATGAGAATCTTTGACATAGATCACATCTCCGAACATATGCATGGGTATCTTTAAATAAGGTGGGCCAATAATACCCAGCCCGTATTATCTTGCCAGCAGTAGTCTTAGCAGAATAGTGACCTCCGCATACCCCATCATGTATTTCAGTCAACACCTGTTTAGCTTGAAATTCATCTAAACACATTAGTAACTCTCCATCTCTTTTTCTCCAGAAAAGATCACCCTATATAAGCACATATTTTTGGGACTTGAGTTTCAGAGTTCTTTTCTGATTGTATGTCATTTCTTCTGGGAGTATATCACCTCTCAAAACTTGGATTATCTTTGTGTACCAGAGTTGCCTCTCAATACTAGTGACCAAAGCATCTCTAACCTCAACATTGTGTACTTATACATTCATGAGATTTGAATCAGTCATGAGAATAGCCAAACCTAACCCTCTCACCAATTTGGTGATCTTTATCTCCAAGTTGAACTCTTGAATTCTATTGATCCATCTGCATCTCTTCCCAATAACCTCGGACTGAGACAAAATATCTTTTACTGTAGCATGTGGGACATAGGCAATGATGTTTGCATTCACCAAATATGGCCTAAAAGCCTTGACAGCTTTAACTAATGCATAAGCTTGTTTCTCCATGGTTTCATATTTTAGTTCTGTTGTCTGCAAAGATTTGCTATAGAAGGCTATGGGATGTTCATATCCTTCATTGTCCTATTGTAGTAATACTGCAGCCACCATATGATATGAAGCAAAAGAAAACAAAGAAAAAGGCTTACTATAATCAGGGGATTTCAACACTGGTGCCTCCTGGATTGCCTTCTTAATCTCAGCAAAAGCTTTTGAAGCTTCTTGATCCCAATGAAATTTTGTATCCTTCTTAAGCAATTTGACAATAGGCTTCACTATCTCTGCGAAGTTTGCAATGAATCTTCTGACAAAATTTACTTTACCTAAAAAGGATTGGATACCTTTCACATCTTTAAGTTCAGATACCTTATTGATTGCCTCAATTCTCTCAGGGTCTATTCTTACCCCTTCCTTGGAAACTATGTATCCTAGTAGCTTTCCCTCAGTGACCCCAAAATGACATTTCTTGGGATTCAGTGATACACCAAATTCCAAGGCTTTATCAAACACTTTCTGTAGATGTCCACAATGATCATCAGCTTTCTTAGAGAAACAAGTAAGGTCATCTTGATACACCACCATGATGATGTTTATGAATTCTTTGAAAGCTACATCCATAGCTCTCTAAAATGTAGCTCCTGCATTTTTTAGCCCAAATGGCATTCTCACATATACATAAGTTCCCCATGGAGTAGTGAAAGCTATCTTGAACTGTTCAGACTCTTTTACCAACACTTGATTATATCTTGAGAAACCATCCATCATAGATAAAAGATCACATCCTGTCACTCTCTGTAACATGACTTCCATATTTGGGGATGAGTAATTATCTTTCAAGGAAGCAACATTTAGATTCCTAAAATCTACACACAATCTGATATCTCCATTCTTCTTTCTTACTGGAATCAAATTGGAGACCCATGAAGAATGCCTTATTGGTTTGATAATCCCCCCTTCTCTCAATTTGGTCAACTCTTGTTGCATTTTAGTTTCTAACAAGGGATTGATAGGTCTCTGTTTCTATCTGAAAGGCTTAGCATCTGGAAGTAAAGGAACTTCATGCTAAAAAAGATCTTGTCTATATGCTTTTAGGTCTTCATAAGACCAAGCAAAAACATGCTTATACCTTTTCAATAAATTAATAAGGTTAATCCTGACATGAGGGGGTAATTTCTTTCCAATATATACCAACTTAGGGGATGATTCTGTCCCCAGGTTTACCTCCTCTAACTCTTCCAACTTGGTGGTAGACTGCTGATGTAAATGACTATCATTATAACTAAACATGCTTTCCAGCTCTACCAGCCTTTTAGGTATTTCATTGGTTTCCAACTGGACAACATCATTTCCAAACATTGTCTCTCTATTGTCTACCACTTCCACCAGTGCATTACAATCAATCTTTTGTCCATCATAATCATCAACACATTGAATAAACCTAAGAATGTCTTCATCATCAGCAAAAACTTGCCAATTGTACACATTATCAGGAATAGCAGGCCTAGATTTTATTTCCACAGTGGAAATACCGGTTAGCGTTGCATCATCATTTTTCAAAGCAACATTAGCTAGGAAATCTGTCATGATATTTTTTGTTCGCTCTATCCAATTAATAGAGAATGCATCAAAATGCTCAATAACATCCCAAACAACATGCTTATACTGCTTTAATCTATCATTTTTGGATGCATATTTAGATCTTACTTGAGAAACAACCAATTCTGAATCTCCCATCACTTTCAATAGTTGGATTCCATGCCTTTTTGCAACCTCAAGTCCTAGTAGTAAGGCTTCATACTCTGCAGTATTATTTGTGCACTCGAATGCCAATAAAAATGAGTATTTAAAAGTTATACCTGATGGGGACATAAAAAGAACCCCTGCTCCAGATCCTTCTTTGGAGCAAGCCCCATCAAAATACATCTACCACAACCCATATTGTTGTGCTTGTAGCTCGACTACAATTGGGTCAATATTCTTCAATTGAGGTGAAATTGGTTGAAGTCTAAAATTATCTAAATCTACATCAATCATACAATTAAGCATACCAGGGTCTACATTTTCAATTACCCTAGGAGCTCGTGGTTCTCTGTATAATTTGACCTGATTACCACCAACAGGAATGGTAGCATAAGATAAGTCCAGTTGAACATTTCCCCTACTGCTGCTGCCCATTGTCTGGAAAGTAACATACCATAGTGGGGTTTAGTGTTAGTAACAATAACATCCATTTTGTAAGTGGCTTCAGGAAATGCTGCTATTTTTACTTCCACATCTTTCATTGTACCTATCACAAGTACTTCTCTGTTATCCATGGCATAGCATTTCCCATACACAGTGGTTACTGATAACTCTAATTCTTTCATAACACCATAAGGCATTACATTAGCAGTAGCCCCTGAATCTATCATGCAATTTTTAATCAACCGGTTATTGACTAACAAAGTAACATAGAAAGGATCTACCTAAGAAGGCTCTTGGGTGATAGTGGTTCCAACATAAACCTCTGGGGTTTGGAACTCTTGATCCTTTCCAACTTTAGCTAAACCAGTGGGTAATACTGTGTCACTATCAGATATACTAGAGAATAAAGACAAAGTTGCATCCTTATGTTCTTTAATCTTTAGCAATTCTACTAATGGAACAGTGACTTGCATTTGAGTTAGAGCTTGGGCCATATCAAATGTAGAATTATTGCATTTTTCAGTATTAACCCTAACCTTTTGTGTTTTGAATTGACTTGCTCTTTTCACTGTCTCTGCTCCTTGTACATCACCAATTTTAATATCATCTATGCCTTTAGGTACATTTTTAACTGTTTCCTCTTTCTCTTGACCGACCTGAGGAACAATAGTAGTACTACTTGATGCCCTATTTTTTGTAACTTCCTTTACAAACATAGAACTCGGCTCACCCTGATCAGTGTCCCTCTTGGTGCTTCTCAGATTATAATTATGTTTTGCTTTGGCAATTGCAGCCTTAGTGAGATTTCTGACTTCTTCCTCACTGGGCCTTCTAAGATGAACCTCTTCATCTTCAATTGTTACCACATTCAATGTAGGATGCCAACCTAAGGCTAACTGTCCTTGCACTAACTTTTCATTATCCAGCACATCGCTGTATTCACTTTGCATAGATTTCTCATCACTTTCTATGATGGTTTCAAACATATTAATGTCAGGCTCTGCTTCTGGTCTCATAGATTCTTTCAGATCTTGAGCCACTACACATTGATGAGGGGAATGTGGTCCATCACAAGAAATACACCAAGGGGTATTTTCTATATTATGAACAGTTTTCCCTTTCAAGGGATCCAGTGTGTCTTGACTCTGGGCAATTTTGGGCTTCTCAATCTGGGGTTTACCATCCTTCCAATTGGTATTACAGGGCATGTCATGTAATCTAGGGGGCCTGTCTTGCCAGTTATAGTGAGGTTTATCATTTTTGTTAACCTTGGCAGTCAAGTCTTTCATGGCAGTAACCAACTTCTCTATTTTCTCATCCTCTTTAGCAACTTTATTGGGTTGCTGTTTGGTTTCTTGCCATAATCTACCATCTGTCCTCCTTCCTAATTTTGCAGATGCTTTTCTGTTACTTTCTACATTTATGGCAATTCTAAAAGCATCTCTCAAATTATGGGGATTTTTATCTCTTAAGATATAGGCCATCTTGGAATCAAATGCATTGTAGTATGTGTTAAGACACATGTTATCATCTAGCCTCATCACTTGATACAATCTGTGCATGGCTTTTTGGAATCTGGCATTGAAATCAGTGACCATTTCATTTTCAGATTTTCTAATATTATTGAACTCATTTAGCATGAAACTTACATTAGTCTTGTCACCATACTGCTCTTGAAAGCAATTTTTAAAATCTTCCCATGAACCTATGCTATTTACTGGAAGACCTCTGTACCAATCTCTTGCATCATCAACTAGGGATTGAACAAACAATTTCATAATAACATCTTCATCTTCTATTTCATAATCATTTATTAAATCCCCAAAAGATTTCAAATGTTCCTCAGCACTAATTGCATTGTTACCAGCAAATTTATGAAGTCTGTCTCTTAACTTAGTGGGAACATGATTCGGATATCCTGAGATCCCATCAAAGAAAAATTGCTTATATTGTTCCAGATTGATTGGCCTTCTTCGAAAAGGGGTAATAGTACTGTTATTTCCCATGGTCGTTTTAGTTTTTGGGATTGGAGATTAAGGTGTTGGGGTGTACTGCTATTCACAGGTAGTTGGCTTACCGAGGCAATATTAGCTTGTACCACAAGTTGAACATTAACCTGAGGAGGAGAAATGTGTTGGGGATTAGGCTTTTTAAGATCTTCTGATGGGAATATAATAGGGGGAGCCTTCAAGTAATTAATCTTTCTTTTTACTTCTTGATTTGCTGCTTCTAACTCAGCCTTTTCCAGTTCCATTTGGAGATCTTCCTTTTCCTTCCTCATCCTTTCCATTTCTCTCTCATGTGCTAGAATCCTATGAGAAATCTCTTCTGCAATTTTAGATTCTATTTCATCATCTACCCATTTCTGTTTTCCTTTATCTAAATTAGCTTTAGGAGGCTGGGAGTCATTAGATACTTCCCTAATTGGCTGGGCTACTGACTTACTAGCTTGTCTAGTTTTAGGGACTAGGATTTCCCTAATCACAGGGCCTTCCTCATCACTTTTTTCTTTTTCCTTAGCAAGCATTTCAAGATCAGCTATCTGTCTAAGAAGCCTATCTCTTTCCATTAATTTGGCTTTAACTTCCTTCTCCTTATTTGCCTCCTTTTGGGCTCTTAGGGAGATTAAATGATGGACTCTTTTATTTAAATCTTCAATCTCTTGAGACATTTTATCCTCATTAGGGAAGTTTTCTTCAGAGTTTGATATATTAACTTGATCTATGTCAATCAGACTAATGTTCCCATCAATTGTCCTAGGAACAGAATGCCTAATTGCATTTGAACTGGTTCTATCTTTTGCAAAAACACTAACATGAGATAGATCTTGATTTAAAATAGGTGCATCATCAATATTTCCAAACAATCCCAAATGAAAACCTAAGATATCATGCTCTGAATCTTTGGAAGATGAATTAGACTTTGCATAAATAGGTCGGTCAAACATCTTACCAATATTATTGTTTTTCTACACTCAAGCAGCATTTGATGGTTCATGTAACACGGATCTCTTCTGGCCTCTCCATGACTGTTCTAGCAGACCTTCTTGCAAAGTTTCATGAGGATGTTTCTTCATGAATGATCTTGTGTTTTTTGCTCCTTGCATCTTGCTTGTCTTCTTTTCAAAAAAAATTGTACCTCACAAGGACTGGTTCAAAGTAACAGAGTCGCCACCCACAGAACTATGGGAATTATGAAAACAAGCAGTCTTATCCACAAATGCAATAATTTTCTTCACAAGCTTTTAAAACAAATCTGTGTTTATATCTTTATTGTAACTCTCCCCAGCAGAGTCGCCACTTTTGTTGTCTTCAAAATCTGATTCCATTTAACATCCTCAAAATAATATGATTTAAAGCTTGGTATAGAAGAGACATCAAAGATAAGGAAATTCTCAAGACAACATATGACAAGGTTCGATTAAACCTTCTACACTTCGAGCCTACTCAGAGCCCAGGTGGGTATACCTGTGTGAATTAAATTCACGCTTTCAAACATAAACCCAAAGCAAACCAGTCCAGAAAACCAGCGGGTCTATTCACCTTGAAATCAACTGAAAACAAAGAATGGAAATTATACTTAAGTTCAACATTTTGATCAACAAATCATGCAATGAACAACTTCAATTAATACCAGTGCCTTATCCAAGGTCATAGAGTCATCTAAACTCAAATAAGACTCCTCAAACAAAACATCTTTATGCTTCCCGTCGGCTTGGTTTCGATCAATCCTTGTATATGCCTGACATTTACAAGAATTTAAGCATTCTAAACTAAGCTATGGTCATCAAAATTCAAAGTTCCTTCCAAAGAGTTTACTGGTATGAGTGATCCTTGCCTCTTTAATTTCCCTCATAAAGAGAAAAGCTAACGAACACTTATACTAAAATTGCTTTACAATTCCATTCAAACAGAATAACCCTGGATTATTTAGAATGAAAACAGTAAACAAATTTTGTGAACAAACTTGAAGACAACACAGAAATTTACTCAAAAAACCGATGGTCTATATATTGATATTCAGTTCAAGAAGTATTACAAGAAATTTGGATTCTCCATTATACTTAGAAAAGCCCAAATAAATTTCTGCAACGTTTTCTTACAAATTTTTGCAATCTTTTTTCCTCTAGTCCTGGTATCCATTTATAACATCATGGATGCACAAAGCTTCGAACTTCTCGAGGAGAGTTTGTTACAATCATTTCTTTCAAAATAAAGAGGTTACAAGCTTTTCGCAAAAGCAGTTACAAGCTCTTTTCAGCCTCTGCAGTTACTTCAACATGTTGTTCGGTTGCAACCTCTTCTGTCTTTTCAGGGGCGCTCTCCAACTATTCCGGATCATGGGTGGCATATTTAGTTGCCCACTCACTATATACCTCTTCTGTCGGCTAGGAGAAATTAATCACATTATCTTTAGTTTTAGTCAACCTTTTCCAAGAATTTCTCATTTTGTTGACTTCTGAATTAAGAAAACCATAATGTGATTTAATTTTTTCTATCTCTTGGATTGTCACAACGAAGAAATAAGCATCATCAAGATCAATAATTCCTCTAACTCTTGCTGATAACTTAGCTTCTATCTCCTTAAGCCATATTTGTTTGTCTTTTAACTGATCCAGGCTAGCAAAAACTCCTGGGAGCAACTCAAAAACTTGGTTAGTGTATTCCTTCTTGCACAAATTGACCTTTCTATCCACATTATCCACCTCTGCTGCTAATTGAATTAAGAGTTTAGCGACATCAGAAATGGATTTAATGATGGGATTGGCCCTTGCTTCATCACATGATACACACATAAACTCTAAATCCTGCTCCCTAGGCCTCCATCTGTCAAAAATAGGCGTCAAAATGGCCTTGTCTCTCCTGAGCTCATTCCATATTTCCATAATTTTACCTACATTGTTGTAGAGCAATGAGACATTTATTGGATCTGCAAAACTGGAAATTGTAGCTCTTACCCTCTCCTCATACTTCTTTTCATATAAGGCCTGAGCCTGTTTCAAATTTTCTAACTCTTGGGGAGTGATTTCAATCATTTGAGAGCTAAAGGGTGCTGGAGATGGTGGAAACTCAATAATAGGGCTAGTAGGTGGAGGTCTTGTAGGAGAAGAGGAGATCATCAGTGTTGAAGACTCACCTTGATGGTGTTGTCCAGTCAACTGGCTCTGCAATTTGGCAATGATGTTATCCTTACCTCTTATCTCCTCCTTGACACTATTGTAGGCCTTTAAAACTATTTCCAACTTGATTTGGAGGGCCTCTTTCTCTTTGGCTTCTTTCTCTGCTACTGCAACACTGAATTTTGTTGTCTCCAACACAGTGCTGGCAGCCTCTACTACCCCTGTACTTTGCACTCTCTTCACCATCATTCCACCAAGGTAACTTGACCCTGGGGTGTCCTTACTTTTCTTGCTCTCATCTCTCTTGAGAGACCACATAACAAGTGCAGCATTATCTTTATTGAAAGTGACCCTCTCCATAAGTTTAGTCTCTTTCCTTACTGCATCTAATACCAGGGCATCTGCAATATCTCATTCAGGTAAGATAAGCACTCCAGCTTGTTCTACCATATCTCTTCCCTGCTCAGGGGTGATGGTTTTGAATTCTTCCATCATCTCCTGCTTTATTTCCTCTTCCACCAAGGCTGGATCTTTATTGGGCTGCTCTGCCTTTCTTGTTTCACATCTAGCATTATATCTATCTATATGTTGCTTCCATATAAATTGCATGAATGCTTCTGATGTAACAAAATTGTTGTCAGCTAGAAATGCACTACTTGCCTACTTTATTTCAAGATCCCACTCCTGGCCTTTAAGTTCAGTGGAGGTAATATCCATCCCAGCAGCAATGGGTTCCTCGGGCATCCCCTCTTCTACTTCATCATAGGTATATGCAATTTCCCCTAGACTACCCAATTGTATGAGTTGCTTAGCTGCTGCTTGCTCATTTCCTATATGGAGAGGGGATTGGGATGATAAATACACAGGTGTATCTGATTGTATTTCTTTCCCGACCCTTTTCCTTTGTGGGCTCTCTTGGATGTCGATGACATCTTGTATCTTCCTCTTTCCTTTGGAGGTAGAGGGCTCCCCTGTTGTAGGCACCAGCACACTATAACCTGATTTTTTATGCAGTGTGTAATCACCAAGAGGGATTGGCTTGCTAGAAGCTGACCTACTAAGGATCATTCTAGCTTTCTCAGGGTTTCTCTTGATTACAGCTTCCCTCTTCTCCTTCAATGTCTGCATCACATCCTCAAAGCAAACTATTAAAAACTTTATTTTCTCTTCTAGTGGGAAAAAGCTAGACAATGGGTCATAGCTAGCATCAAACTGATGCACAAAATCCAAGGCTTTCTTATAAGCCACCCACTTTTATTTTCTTAGTTCCTGCTCATCTAGATCAAATTCATTTCTGATGAGGTCCTCAGGAAACTGGAATTGATGAGGCCTATCTTTGCATGCTACCTTCTTTCTAAATATACCGTTGAATAAGTCCTCTGGATCGGTACACCTGTGTTGGATACAATTGTTTAATTGTGTATTGTCTTTGATGTTACACAAATGTCATATCAGTCTACCGAGTTCAGAATGTTCGGCAAAGCAGTTAGACAGAGTCTACCGAGTTCAGAATGTTTGGGAAAGTAGTTAGACAGAGTCTACCGAGTTCAGAATGTTTGGCAAAGTAGTTAGACAGAGTCTACCGAGTTCAGACGGTAAGAGAAGCAAGTTACAGAGTCTACCTAGCACTCCAGTATGCTATACCGAGTTCACAGTCTTTACCGAGTTAAGTCGGTCTTCGAAGAATATGTGAAGGAAAGTCAGTCTATACCGAGTTCGCAGTACTTACCGAGTTCAGTCGGTTACCGAAGAATCATCAGTGTTCACCGAGCATTAGTGAAATGTTTATGCAGCCGACCGAAGCAATATTTATTTATTGAAATTTGTATATGTAGCCGACCTATGTAATATTCATTTTAACTTGTAATTGGGCCGACTTGGTAACCTGAATGGTATATATGAGAGATCAAGTTGCGATTTCGAAGTGTGGTGAAGTATGAAAAGTATGGAAATGTGAAGGAGCAGAAATGTGCGAATTCTGATGAAGGATCAGTGATATCCTTGAAGTGCAGAAAAGATATATGTGATCAGTAAGGATCTATTAGCGCAGAACAAAGATCTGTATCAGCAAGATAAGTTGTATTTAATTCAGATCACTTCATTGTTTCTTTCTAATCATTGTAGCAGTGATACCGAAATCTCTTAACAGAGTTGGTCTAACAACCATTTTGTAAATCCTCTAACAAGGTGACAATTCGGTTGAATTGTTCTTAAGACCTTTCACAAGGCCACTCCTAGCAGGGTGATCAAATCCTCTAACAGGGTCACACCTAACAGTGTGTTTTGTAACCTTTAACAGGGTTGACTCCTAACAGGGCTCACTTCAGAAGAGTGAAAATCAGTAACTAGTTACATTGGTGGTTTTCCCAAAATTGGGTTTCCACGTTATATCTGGTGTTACTTGTGTTCATGTTACTTGTTTTATGCATGTTAATGTTTAATAAACACTGATAAGTTAATTTACCGAGTTTCAGCAGTTTATATTTAAGACATCTAAGGGACTTGTGGATTTATTTTTGTGGTAACTGATTCACCTCTCCCCTCTCAGTTACTCCATCCATATTTCCAATAATTGGTATCAGAGCTTTCGGTGCTTATAGGAAGGATTTCAAGGATCTAAGCTAAAGATCAAGATGTCTTACAAGAGGGAAATTCCAAGGCTAAACAGAAATAACTTTTCAGCATGGCAAGGTCTCATGAGACTCCATTTGGCTTCCATTGGAGATACAGGATTGACACATCTTGACACAGAATATGTGACACCCACTGGTACACTAACTGTTGCTGATATTGCTGCAAAGAAGACTCATAACACCATGATGATAGACATTGCATCTGCCCTAAGCTATGAAGAGTTTGATGATGTCAAAGATTGCAAAACTGCATTTGAAATGTGGAACAAGCTGAAAGATATCTATGGTGGTGATGACAATGTGAGAAGAGCCAAAGCAGAAAGCTTGAGAGGACAGTTTGATCAATTAAAAATGAGTGAGGATGAAAATATTGCAAAATATGTTGAAAGAGTCAAAGCCAGTGTCAGTGCAATCAAAGCTTTTGGAGGTGATATCTCAGAGGAAACAGTCATAAGCAAAGTTCTCAGAACATTACTACCCATTTATGCAATCAGAGTTTCTGCAATTCAGGAAAGAAGATGTGAAGCAAATCACAAGATAAATTTAGAGGCCATAGTTGGAAGATTAACTGTATTTGAGTTAGACAACTATGACAACTATGTTCCAGCTTCCAAAAACATGGAATCAACATTTGAAGCTAAGGTTTCACTCAAGGAGAAAGGCAAAAAGAAAAAGGAATCTCGGTCAGAAAGTGAAGATGAATCAGAACCAAGTTCAGACAGTGATCTTGAAATAATTGAAGCTCTTCTAGCAAAGAAATATTCCAAAGGCAGAAGAAAATACAGAGGCAAAGTTCCTCTAATCTGTTTTTCATGTGATGAAGTTGGTCATATTGCTGCTAGATACCCAAACAAGTAGAGCAAAGATGAGAAGAAAGATCACAAATGGAATGGCAAAAAGGACTTCAAATCATTCAAAGGTAAGAAAACATGGTTTATGGCTAAGGATTCTGATAATAGTGAAGATGAAATTGTTTATATTGCTATAAGAGATGATTCTGATAATGATGAGGAAGATAAGATGACACTTATTTCTCATATAAGCAAAAATGATACTTGGATCATAGACAGTGGTTGCTCTCATCATATGACTGGTGATAAAACCAAGTTTGAACATCTGATAGACTATGAAGGAGGTAGTGTAAGGTTTGGTAATAATGAACCTCGCTACATAAAAGGAAGAGGTAGAATCCCTATAACCAAAGAACTTGTATTTGATGATGCCTACTGGGTTGAAGGTCTCAATCACAACTTGATGAGTGTGGCACAGCTACTTAATAGTGGACTCAAGGTGGAATTCACGCATGGAAAGGCCAAACTGCTAAATAATCAAGGAAAGCTGATTGCATCAGGCACTCAAACAAAAGGTAATTTGTTCCGACTTGAAACAAGTGAAAATTCATGTTTTATTGCTCAAGTTGAAGAAAGTTGGTTATGGCACAAAAGGTTATGTCATGTAAATTTTGATAACCTAGTGAAAATAAGTAAATTCAGAAAAGTAAGAGGTATTCCAGATATAAAGAAACTTGAGGTCGGTCTATGTAAGAATTGTCAAATTGGAAAGATGGGAAAGACTAGTTTCAAAAGCAAAAACTATCAATCTGAAGATATATTAAAAATTGTGCATACTGATTTATGTGGACCCATAGGAACTGAAAGTTATACTGGAGAAAAGTTCTTCATTCTTTTTGTTGATGATTACTCAAGAATGATGACTGTCATGTATTTAAGGAACAAATCAGAAGCATTTGAAAAGTTCAAATGGTATTTGGCTAGAGTAGAAAAAGAAACAGGTAAAAGACTTAAATGTCTAAGGTCAGACAGAGGTGGTGAATTTATCTCTCATGAATTCAATAACTTTTGCATTGAAAGAGGAATCAAAAGACAAGTATCAGCCTCTAGAACTCCTGAGCAAAATGGAATAGTTGAAAGAAGGAACAGATCTGTCATGGATTGTGCAAGAACCTTAATGATTGAAAAGAATATTGCTATCAAATACTGGAAGGAAGCTATCAGCACTGCTGTTCATACCTTGAACCGAGTACAGCTGAAGAAGGACTCATTCAAAACCCCCTATGAATTATGGTATGGCTACAAACCTAATGTAAGTTACCTAAAAGTATTTGGAAGTAAATATTACATTTTGAAAGAATCTAGAAAAGGAAAATTTGATGTGAAAGGTGATGAAGGTATATTCCTCGGATATTCTTGCAAGAGTAAAGCATATAGATGTTTGAACTTGTCTACTCATAAAGTTATAGAAAGTGCACATGTGAAAGTTGATGAGTTTGCAGAAAGATCTGAAGAAGAAAGCAAAAGAGAACCAGAAGATTATAGAAGATTTGTGTCTATTGAACCTGATACAATACCAGATACATCTGCAAATCAGGAATCTTCTACTCCCGAGTCATCAGTAACCAAGTTACAGAAAGAGCAAACCGAGCCAGTATCTACCGAGTCTGATGAACCAGAACCAGTGTCTACCGAGTCTGAAGAAACCGAGCCAATATTTACCGAGCCGGACCAAGAGGACAATGATGAAATTCATTCTAAAGGCAAGAAACCTGTATTAGCCGAGTATGTCAGACGATATCACTCAGCAGATCAGATCATTGGAGACAAATCTGAAGGAACCATGACAAGAGGTAAGTTGAAAAGTACTTGTTTACTTGCTGATTTTGAACCTAGAAATGTCAAAGATGCATTGGGAAATGATAATTGGACAGAGGCTATGAAAGAAGAGATATAACAGATAGAGAAAAACAAGACATGGACTCTTGTACCCAGACCTAAGGATAAAAATGTCATTGGAACTAAGTGGGTATTCAGAAATAAACTGAATGAAGATGGCAAAATTTCAAGAAACAAAGCAAGACTAGTATGCAAAGGATATGCTCAACAAGAAGGAATAGACTATGGAGAAACTTTTGCTCCTGTTGCAAGATTGGAAGGAGTCAGAACCTTACTTGCATATGCTGCCTACAAAGGATTCAAAGTTTATCAGATGGATGTTAAATCTGCATTTCTTAATGGTATATTGGATGAAGAGGTTTATATTGAACAACCTGAAGGTTTTGTTGATCCACAAAAGAAGGACATGGTCTGCAAATTACATAAAGCATTGTATGGTCTGAAACAAGCCCCTAGAGCATGGTATGAAAGATTGCATAACTATCTTATTCAGATTGGATTTCAAAGAACTAATGATAACAGTAGTTTGTATATCAAGGAAGGATCAGATAACAAAATTGTCTTAACAGAAATATTTGTAGATGATACTATTTTCATAGGAAATGATGATCTTTGCAAAGAATTTTCAGTACAAATGAATAAGGAATTTGAAATGTCTATGTTTGGTGAGATCAAATTCTTTGTTGGTCTTCAAATTCAACAGAACAAAAATGGTATCTACATTACACAATCAAAATACATCAAAGAGATACTGAAAAAGTTCGGTATGGAAGATTGTAAACCAGTTGGAACTCCTATGTGTACTGGATTGAAGCTTACCAAGGAAGATGAATCACAAGAAGTAGATCAAACACTGTATAGATCTATGATTGGAAAGCTGCAGTATGTTGTTCATACTAAGCCAGATATTGCTCTTGCAGTTGGTATTGTTGCAAGATTCTCAGCAAAGCCAAGAGAAAGTCACATGACGGCAATCAAAAGAATAATGAGATATTTGAAAGGAACTGAAGAGTATGGATTATGGTACAAATTTGGAGGAAATTTTGATTTGAAAGTATTTACTGATGCTGATTGGGCAGGAAACATTGATGACAGAAAAAGTACAAGTGGAGGAGCATTCTTTCTAGGAAAGAGATTGGTTTCCTGGTCAAGCAAAAAGCAGAACTGTATATCCCAATCTACAGCAGAAGCAGAATATGTTGCTGCAGCAGTAAATTGTTCAAATGTTGTTTGGTTTAAACAGCTATTGGCAGGCATGAAAATGGAAATCAAAGAACCAATTGTTATGTTTTGTGATAATACAAGTGCAATTGACATGTCCAAGAATCCAGTAATGCATCCCAAAACTAAGCACATTGCAATAAAATATCATTTTGTCTGAGAATTGGTGTAGGACAAGAAGATCAGATTGGAATATATTCACACAAAGGAACAAATTGCTGACATATTCACAAAACCATTGGCTAAGGATGCATTCTTGTATCTAAGAGGTAAGTTAGGGGTCACTCCCCTATCTGAAATTCACTAAAGAAAAGTTTTAGTGATGCATCAACTCATCCTAAGTGAAAAATCTACTAGTTGATGCAGTATAATCAGGAAAATATTGCATATGAATCAGTACAAAAGGTACATTATAACTCAGATAAAGTCTTATTGTCTTTGGCATGTGTTGTCAAAGAGGGAGAGTTACTGTCATATCCTACTAAAATTTGAAAGAAAGTTCATTAAGATAAAGAGGGAGAGTTGTTTGATAAAGAGGGAGAGTTTTACCGTCCAAAGATGAAGTTACTTCACAGAGGGAGATTATTGAAAGAAGGAGTGTTCTCTATCTAAAGGGAAAGTTATGTTGGCATGTTGCTGTCATAAAAGAAAAGACCTGTTTTCAAATTTCATTTTGCTATGACATGTTGTGTTGCCATCAATGCCAAAGAGGGAGATTGTTGGATACAATTGTTTAATTGTGTATTGTCTTTGATGTTACACAAATGTCATATCAGTCTACTGAGTTCAGAATGTTCGGCAAAGCAGTTAGACAGAGTCTACCGAGTTCAGAATGTTCGGCAAAGCAATTAGACAGAGTCTACCGAGTTCAGAATGTTCGGCAAAGCAGTTAGGCAGAGTCTACCGAGTTCAGACGGTAAGAGAAGCAAGTTACAGAGTCTACCTAGCACTCCAGTATGCTATACCGAGTTCACAGTCTTTACCGAGTTAAGTCGGTCTTCGAAGAATATGTGAAGGAAAGTCAGTCTATACCGAGTTCGCAGTACTTACCGAGTTCAGTCGGTTACCGAAGAATCAGCAGTGTTCACCGAGCATTAGTGAAATGTTTATGCAGCCGACCGAAGCAATATTTATTTATTGAAATTTGTATATGTAGCCGACCTATGTAATATTCATTTAAACTTGTAATTGGGCCGACTTGGTAACCTGAATGGTATATATGAGAGATCAAGTTGCGATTGCGAAGTGTGGTGAAGTATGAAAAGTATGGAAATGTGAAGGAGCAGAAATGTGCGAATTCTGATGAAAGATCAGTGATATCCTTGAGGTGCAGAAAAGATATATGTGATCAGTAAGGATCTATTGGTGCAGAACAAAGATCTGTATCAGCAAGATAAGTTGTATTTAATTCAGATCACTTCATTGTTGCTTTCTAACCATTGTAGCAGTGATACCGAAATCTCTTAACAGAGTTGGTCTAACAACCATTTTGTAAATCCTCTGACAAGGTGACAATTCGGTTGAATTGTTCTTAAGACCTTTCACAAGGCCACTCCTAGCAGGGTGATCAAATCCTCTAACAGGGTCACACCTAACAGTGTGTTTTGTAACCTTTAACAGGGTTGACTCCTAACAGGGCTCACTTCAGAAGAGTGAAAATCAGTAACTAGTTACATTGGTGGTTTTCCCAAAATTGGGTTTCCACGTTATATCTGGTGTTACTTGTGTTCATGTTACTTGTTTTATGCATGTTAATGTTTAATAAACACTGATAAGTTAATTTACCAAGTTTCAGCAGTTTATATTTAAGACATCTAAGGGACTTGTGGATTTATTTTTGTGGTAACTGATTCACCCCTCCCCTCTCAGTTACTCCATCCATATTTCCAACAACCTGGACACTGCAGTGGACAAATGATAAGGTTTGAGGAAATTCTCAAAGCAATTCCAGCCTCCCTTTGTTTTTACAAATTGGTGGGCTATGGTAGCTGCAGGGAAAATAGTCCCTTTACCCCTGCCTGTCAACTCTGCCTCTTGCAAGCCACCAATTTATCTGAGGATCTCTGCGATTCTCACTGTGAGAGGGACCTGGTAAGGTAACAAAAATGGAGTGCCTTTGAAACCAAAAACTCTGAAAATTGTGAAAACTGGATATAAATAAATGTCACCCCAGTTATGAACAATGTTTATGTTCTCTGCGAATTCTTTTGGTCTTATGAATTCTAGAAGAACCTTGGGGATTCTTGGGTTCTCTGAGCAGAGGAGAGTCCTTATTTTAGATGCAAAATATTTACCAAATTTTAGAAAACTGGCATCCTCTCTATCTCATGACAAAACAGTACTCCACAATTGTATTGGCATTTTTTCTCCTTCCTTCTCCTTGACCAGGTCCAGACCACTAGCAAAGTAATCACCACCTTTGAAGAGAAAAAGATGCATTAGGAGTGAATACCATCTGAAAGGCCTATCCACCTTTCCATTCTTGATTCCTATCAACCCTCCATGAATAGCATCAACAATATAAGCAGCATAATCAAATGTGATTGCAAGAGAAGGATTCAAAATTTGGGCAATCATTAACAAGTAATGATTCGGCATATTTGCTTCTGCATCTTCTCCCAAAACTTGGCAAAGTGCCCAATACATCCCTTTAGCCCTTAGGGTGAACATGCTTAATGAAAAGGGCTCTTGTGTGTTGGGTTCTACAACTGTTAACCCCTCTATTTTTACAAAGAATTCCTTAAGAGGCCCATTCCTGAGATGACTCCTCTGTGCATTGTAAATTTGGGCTAATGCTGTGAAGTTTATTGGTTCTAGAAAGTTTTTAAACTCATTAAGCCCAAATGTTGTCCTAAACTCTTCAGCATTAATTTCCACAAGGGTTTTCCCATTTACATCCCGAATGCTTCTTGTGACTGGATCATAGTTGAATGCAATCTGGGTTAGCAAATCTGTATCCATGAATACTCCCGGGACTACTAGTTTCCCAACATCCAGTTCCTAGATACTGTTTTGCGGGGCAGGAGAATTTCTCATTCTGAATCCCACTTTGAACAACCCCAACCTAGACAGTCCAACCTGTGGGTCTCTCTACCAATTGCCCTTGTCATACAATCCTTCTCCTATCTTTAGACGGGGAGCCTTAGGCACTAGCTCTTTTTCCTTTGATGCCTGGTTAGTTGACAATGTCAACTGTTCTAAGAAATCATCACAAACCCTCCTCTCTGAATAATTAACCTTACCAGAAAATTCTCTTTTCAGAGCCATTTTGAAAATGCAAGAAATAAATGTCACTCTTAAACAACTCTGCAAAGAATCAATTATCTATTTTAGAACACTGCACAAGAATTGCTACACAAAAATATGAGAGAACTTGCTTTTTGCTTGAAGGAATTTACTCTGCAACTGAACTGACTTGCTTTGTATCTGAAGAAAATAACTCCGCATCTACTCTTCTGGAAAATCCTTTAAAAGTTATCTTTACCCGGTTGATAGGAAATCAAATATTTGTACTCAGGGCCTTAACTATAACATTGATTTCGCATGCTCTGGCCGTCTCTTCAAAATTGAATTCATATGAGAATTCATATTTTTCGCTCCAACGGGTCACAACATTCCTGCAAGTGTTTCATTTTGCTCTTCTGCAACTTCGCGAAGCATAACTATCGGGCAGCTTGGTCCTGCGAAATAACGCCAACTGTTCGATTAAAAGAAACTTGATCGAGCGTTAGATCAACTGATGGCTTTGGCTTTTCTCTGGGTCCCGCTTTTCTATTAGCTGCATGATACCATGTGGCATCCAGCCATTGGCCTTAAAATTCCCTTCGCATTCCACTTGATACCAGCCACATGTCTTTCTTTCATACCGCCGGTTCCACCTTGGCGGGCCCACACTTTCTTTCTTAGACCAATGGCTCGCATTCACTCTCGCTATTTCACGGGGTATAAAGGATGAGCATCTTACCCTTGCAAAATAGCGTGGGCCGTCAGATCATCTCTGAAGTTGATCAACGTTTAATCCTTTGAAAAGGCTCTCAAGAGGGGTGGGCCCGCTGACTCATCGTGAACACCTGGCACCCAGTCACTTTTGGAGCTGACTTGTCACTCTGTTATTTGCCAAAAGGAAACCACAGGGCCCCACTCTCTTCGCAACAGCTACATCCTCCAGGTCATCATCATGACACGTGGATGGCTCATGTTCACTTTTACTATTTCGTGGGGTATAAAGGACGAGCATCTTACCCTTGCGAAATAGCGTGGGCCGTCGGATCATCTTTGAAGTTGATCGGCGTTTAATCCTTTGAAAAGGCTCTTAGGAGGGGTGGGCCCGCTGACTCATCGTGAACACCTGGCACCCAGTCACTTTCGGAGCTGACTTGTCACTCTGTTATTTGCTAAAAGGAAACCATAGGGCTTCAATAAATTGTTAACAGCTATACCTGCTAGGTCATCTCCACCTGTGACCTGACTCACCTCTGGGGCCCGCCTTTCAGCCTTTAATCCTGACCCGCTGACTGTTGTGACTTGTGCCATGTGCCACCATTTTACTCGCTGTCAACAACCAGCTGGACCGTCTATGTGGCATGCCACGTGGTTTTCGCAACTTCACTGGTTTTAAACTACGCGCAACTTCGCCTAGCGAAATAGCGCGAGTCATGGATCAATCCACGAGATGCGCACTAGTTACTGAGCCCGACAACTTTAGAAGAAAAACATTTGAGGCATAAAATTTTGATTAATTAACATAACCGCCTAGGCAAACAACAAGGGGGGGACACTTCCTACGACCCCACGACCCATTACTTAAATGAATAAAGTAACGAAGGATTAGAAACCAGAGGGTTTAAAATGAACACAAGAGGATCTAAACACACAAACCCTTAAACCCTTGAGGTCTAGAACAAAGCAGAAGCATTTGGAACAACACCTTATTCAAAAAATTCAACAAAACATAACCTATCATGGGAAAGGAAAATCCCATTTTTAATCAGTGAAAACACATTAATTTATCCTCCTCGACCTCTTTTCATTTATTTTTCATTTCTTTGACAAATAGACCTAAAGGCTTGCCCTGGTCTTCACCTACAACCCTGTTTCTCAATTGATAATTGCTTTTTACCTGAGCCACCATAGCAGCTATTATTTGATCAATCTCTTCATTTGAGGGTCTTCTTAAGGACACAGAACACTCACTTTGTTCAGCATTGTGTTGGCATTCTACACTCTAATGAGAATAGTTGATGTTGTCATTGATGGCAACCAACTGGCAACCAACTAACAACCAACCGGCAATAGGTTTCTACACATGCATCGACATCACAGATATCAAACACTGGTAGGCACTTTCACCGGCATCTAGTTTACACTAGAAATGAAGTATATCGACACTCAGACCGACATGGGATAAAGTTTTATTTATATGAATTGTTTTGTAAATGTAATTAACTATTTGTAAGCTGACGTGGTATATTGTACAAACTCATACATGTATGAGATCTCATAGGTCATTTTGTTGAAGTAGTAACTGTAGAATATAATTATTGTATGAGGTGATATAGTGGACATTGAAGGTTTTGGTAAAGGTATCTAACTGATCTTAAACCGGTACTGAACCAGGCATTAGAGATGCTATTTGGAGTAGTACATTGTATTGGATTTAATTATCCATATTGTAGTCAGTGAGACTCTTTTGAGCAGTGCGCTCCAGGCAGTTGGCCTTCCTATATGTGCAGGCCCTTATTGTAAGTAGTATTTATTCATTGGCTAGTGAGTAAATATTGTGGGTCACAAATCCCACCGAGGTTTTTCCCACACCGAGTTTTCTCATTAAAATATCTTGTGTTATGGTGTGTTTCTATGTTGTCTCTAATATTTGTGTTTACTGCATTAATTCTTGTTTACCGATACACTATTTTGGGTTGCAAAGTTATAAATAAATTTAAATATTCAATTAATCAGTTAGAATTGATTCAACCCCCCCTCCCCCCTCAGTGTCTTTGGGACTGCCATTGAATCTAACAATTGGTATTAGAGCCTGGTCCTCTATTTGCAAAACCCTAACAACTTGAGGAAGATTCTAAAACTGGTATAGATGGAGAACTTAAGAAAATAGTTGGAAGGAGCTCTTGAAGATTTTGATGCAAAAAAATTGAAAAATATCAAACTTGAAGATGATCTGAGGACTGCTAAGGAATTAATTAAAGGACTTCAGAAGAACCTGGTTATAGCACAAAATAAGAGAAAAGACCTTCATAAACAAATGTAGAATGATGATAATGAAAAGGAAACTCTTAGAGATATTGCAAATAAGTTGAGACAAGAAAACACTAATATGAGGAATGAAATGCAAGATATGACTATGAGGTTATGTAAGGATATCGAAGACAAAAAGAAGAATGAAAAAGACTTGAATAGGAGACTTAATGATGGAGGTAATGAAAATCTAAGACTCAGTCATAAAATTGATATGCTAAAGACAAATCTAATTCACAAGCAACATGATAAAGATGAGCTTGTGAGACAAGTTGGAATTCTTGAAAATGAGTTGATCACTGCAAATGAACACAAAGACAAATTCAAGAAAAGTTAAGAAAGACTTGATGACATGCTGAAAAGACAAAAATCTGATGGAGATACAATTGGACTTGGATTTGAACATGGAGAAATTTTTGGGATTGCAAACAATCAAGATCACAGTAAATCGGTAAGACAACCTAATGCTTATAAATTCAATGGGAAATGTTTCAATTGCAACAAATATGGTCATAGAGAAAATCAATGCAGATTTAGAAATAATCAAAATACAAACTTACCCACCAGTCAATGTTCCAAATGCAATAAAGTTGGTCACAATTCAGAAAATTGTGGAATGAATGTAAAATGCCATGTTTGTGGTAGATTTGGGCATTTATCTAATCAATCCAGAACACAAACTGGTCAAGGAGATGGAAAAGCTATTCAGAGGAATAATGTAACTTGTTATGCATGTAACAAGATTGGGCATATTGCAAAATTTTGTAGAAGCAAGACTATACTAGCGAACTGATGAATACTAAGAGACGGGGTGAATTAGTATACCAAAAATTACTGTACTTAAACACTTTACTAGACTACTAGTAAACCGGTGAAACAGTTTAGCAGACAAACCGGTTAGCACACATGCAAACCAAATAGAAAATAATGCATTCACCCACCAAAGCACAAACACCATAACACGAGAGATTTTGACGTGGAAACCCAAATGGGAAAAACCACGGTGAGATGGAACTCACAAGTAACTATCTACAGAATAGGAACCAGATTGGTTAAGGTCATACAATGTTCTTTACCAGAACAAATCCTGTTAGGAATCTCAATCTCTGTTAGGAGATAAGTCCGATTAAAGACTAACTTGCTAGAGGATTTTAGACCACAAATGTGAACCACCTTGTTAGAGGATTTACAAAAGGCTTTTGGGCCTACCCGGTTAAGGGCTTCAGACTTGTCAAAGATGTGAGTAATCAACAAGTGAGTGATCTAGCAAATAGCACAGATTGCTTGGTTATATCCTTGATAGATCGTTCCTAATGCATTCTAGCATTACTTCAGTCTTCAACACATTCACTCTCTATCTCTTCTCGTAGACCTGAAATTTTCTTCAATCTTATCACTCACAAAAACTCTCCTACCACCTTAAACCCTAGCAACTACTTAAAACCCTAGACATGATATCCTTATCAAGGAATCTGATTTCATGTCGGTCCAATAGGATTGCATTACAATTTCCTAGGTTCAATGCATCTAGACATATTCTGTAACACGACACAAAAAGCACCGTTAAAGTGTCGGCACCGTCAAACAATCGGTGGATGGTAACTCATCACAAAATGCCGGTTGGTAACTCATCACAGAGTATTATCGGTTCATACAAAATATCGGTTGTCGGTTTGACAATAATGAAAACTGGGAAATATGTGTTCTGCCGGTTTGATCCTTCATACTGCTTGAGATCCCGAAACTGCTTGGGGTCAACGTACTGCTTTTGACCGATGAACACATTCTGCAAAACACCGATAGTCTAAAGACTATAATACATCATATCGGTTGGGAACAATTGCCAGTTGAGCATAAATCATACATATAAAAGTGATATCAAATCAAGTGTGTGTCCATCAATGACAATCACAGCATTAATCATCAAAAATGCCAACAATCTCCCCCTTTGGCATTGATGGCAACACTTAGGCAAAATTTTGACATCTAAGTGTTTTACAACAAAAAATGTGCCATAATCAAAATTACTCCCCCTAAGCATATACACTATCCCTATTGCAAACAAAACAATGTATAACTATTTGTGTACAGAGATAGACATGAAGATATACAGAGCATACATCAAAATTTTAAATACCAGAATACTTCTCCCTCTTTGCCAACAATGAAAAAGTACATCTGAACAACCCCTGTTTCCATTTGGTATTAAAATAATAAGAGCTTATGACAATAAAGAATAAAACTTGTCAAAAACTGATTTAAAGTCCTGCAAAAATTGTTTAATAGATAAGGACCGGGACTCAAGTAGGGAGGTAGCCACTTCCTTCTCTATCTGCATCTGGGAGACCTGTTCTTCCATGACGTCTATTGTGCTCATCTCTTGAGTCACTGTTAAGTCATCCAGATTGAGATAACATTTCTGAAGTATTTGCAGGCGTGGGAGTAGAACCAGTTGTAGTTCTTGCAAATCTTGAGTCTGATTGCTGATTTCCAACTCTATTTTGGCAGACTGGATATGAAACTAGTGAACGGTTTGCCCATAAATTGTAAAAGAGTCATATGGCGGCTTGAAGGTGCTCATGTATAACTGGAAGTCAGATTGAAGCTTTTTCTTCTATACAAGCACATCATCACATAAGAGATGGGGTTGGCAAATCTTACTCAGTAGAAGATTCCCCTCATCCAGAGCATCCCTTATATCTTTTTGAGCTTTTTGTAGATCGGACCGGAGCTCATTTAGCTTCTTCACCAGGGCAATGTTGAGAGCCTTTTGATGCTCTTTCTTGGCATTTGCCTCTGCTACCTCTTCTAGGCTCTGCACCTAATTATCCACTATGGTGCATAGGAGCTTCAATTGTGCCAGTGATGAATCAGTATTGGGGAGGTTTGTGTCAGGTAACAAACTGGTAAGAGTGTCCACTGCAGCTTGGATCAAATCTTGCTCCTTCTTCCTCCTTATCACTTCAAGGCATTCTTGAGCAACCTTAATGCTCTGTAGCAGCTCCATTTCATTTGTAGACTGGAGGTCAATAGGACTGGTGAGGTCAGCCAGTTTGGCTTGACTACCAGTTGCCTTTGGAGTCTCCATCTGAGTGCTTTTTGCCACTTCTTCTTTCTTTGTAGCTCTTAACTTTTCCTCTTCTATCTTTTTCTTTTCCTATTCTTCTATTTTCCTTTTCTCTTCTTTCCTCTGCTTCTCTTCTTCTTTGTCCTTTTTCTTCTGCTCCTCTTCCTGCTTCTTCTTCTCCTCTTCCTTTTTCTTTTCTTCATCTTTCCACTTCTTTTCTTCTTCATTCTTCTTCTTCTTCTCCTCTTCCTTCTTCCTCTTTTCCTCTTCATCCTTCTTCTTTTCCTCTTCCTTCTTTCTCTTCTCCTCTTCATCCTTCTTCTTCTCCTCTTCATCCTTCTTCTTCTTCTCCTCTTCCTTTTTCCTCTTCTCCTCTCATCCTTCTTTTTCTCCTCTTCATCCTTCTTCTTCTTTTACTCTTCCTTTTTCCTCTTCTCCTCTTCATCCTTCTTTTTCTCCTTCTCTACTTCCTTTCTATTCTCTTCTTCTTTATCCTCCTCTGCTTTCTTCTTCTCCACTTACTTCTTTGCTTCCTCCTTTTTGTCCTCTGCTTCCTTTTTCTTTTCTACCTATTTTGCCTATCCTATTGCTTCTAATGGTGCATCTTGAGTAACATTTTCACCATCTAAGGCATCTACATCAATGGGGTCCATTTGTTCTGTGATCGGTTCTTCTTCACTGTCATACACTACATCTGGTTTTCTAGTTTCTAGTTCTCGCTTAACTTTTCTGTTGGCTTCATCCACTTGATGCATCTTAAGAGCTTCTTGATAAAGAGTATGTGTATCCTTAATCACTTCTTGACCCTTTCCTTCTAGTAATAGGAGTCTTCTTCTTCTCATGAAGAAGAGGCCTTTGTATTTATTCATAACTTCAAAAAGTTCTGAATTAGATACATCAGGAAAATGTTGAGCAAATATTTTCTCCCTCATTTCCTGTTCCTTTTCTATGGAAATGTGCCATTTATTGTCTAAAGAATTATACAAAGAATCTGGTGTCTCAGATCTAATTTCTGAAGGCGACCAGTCATTAACACACAAATACTTAATGATTTCTCGTTCAACTGCTTCCTTTTCATCATCATTGAAGTCATCAAAACAATCAATTAAATCATTCAACACTTTTCTCCTAATGTTCTTTATAGTTCTTTGACAATGTGTCAAAGGTTTGTAGGAAGAAATGTCAATATTTACTGGTGCAGATGATGTCAGTTCATTCTTTGTCTTTTTCTTTGTTTGCCTAGTTTTCTTTTTAGGTGGTTCTTCTGATACAGTTTTTTCTGAGTCAAGTGTATTGCTTTTTGTCTTCCGCTTCCTGTCGAAGACTTTTGTAGGTGCTGCTTCAAGTTTCTTCTTAACTAGTGACCACTTGGTTACTTTGGGACTGGCTGCAGTAACTAGTGCTGATGCTGAAGGCACTGCCTTTCCTTTCTTTTCAGAGGGTTCTATAACTGGTGCAACCCTTTCCAAATAGGTGTCAGTTCTCTTTTTCTTAGGATCAAGGGGTGAGGCGATTAGGGTAGAAGCATACCCATCCAACATATCATACATCACCTCATAGCCCATAGGCTCCACTTTTGCCTGTCTGGGCTCAACAGCCTCCATTATGCATTCATCCACTTTGATGATAAAGCAGATGTCCTCTTCATATTTCTTGACAATATCACTAGATATCCTTATCCTTTGGCTCATCTTCCTCCTGAACTCATCAAAGTATTTTTTCAGTGCTTCCGGATAGCCGGTTCCAACTGCTTGTAGGTTCTCCTTGATTTGTTTTGTTACCGATTGGTTGGCAGACCAATGAATATCACCTACTCCTAGAAAGTATCCTTGAAAGTAAAAGAACAACCCAACCAATAGTTGTCCGAACTTGAATCTCAGTGCATTGTCCTATTTGATTGACTTAAGATTCAACATAAGTTGTCTTTGCATACAGGTACATAGATCAAATGATGCATCCTTCTTGATCATTTGGTAAGCAGCATTTACCGTTGCAGGAGAGATAGAATTAATTCTGCTCACAGAGAACATCTGGTAGCCTATCACCATGTAGGCATACTTGACCAAATCATCCTTGATTGAATTGATGGTCATTCCACATGAGTCACTCACTGAACCGGTGAGCATGGATATTTCAGTCTTGTTGACCTTCCTTAGGGCTGGCACTTCCCCTATATTGCAAAAATTGGTGATGACATGAATCACTTCCGGTGTGATATCATGTGTTCTCTCAAGATACATCTTGTCACCATGAACTCTGCTCAAAATGATTCGAATGTGGTCATCTATGAAATCCTCTAGGAAGTAAACCACATTGTGAAGTTTCTTCTTCTCTAAGATGCTATACTCCAGTTTGATCTTTTTATCCTTCCCACAAAATAGACCTAGCTAAGAATGGATTGCGAGAGATCTTAGGTCTTAGGTCTTCAATTTTACAATCTATATAATCAGAAATGCCTTCTTCCACTATCACACCAGTCGGTACTTGAGACAAGGCATTATATTTCGACTTTCGTTGTATGAAGTCCATAGAATCAATAGTTGCACTAGAACTATCATGAGATGTGGAAGCCATTATAAAATAGAAAAATCAAGAAATTTCTTTCGGAAATCGAGAATTTAGGGCTTGATAATTCCACTTCACCTCACACTTCGTTGGTTGCTGAATCACCGCTTTGAGTTCTTCTCTTGACCATTTGATATTTGCTTTTGAATCTTCTTCAGGGTTTCAAAATTTCTTTGAATCACAACACAAATCACTTTTTCTTCGTTCTGCACTTGAAAAACTTCTTCGCTCAAAAAATGATAGTGAGAAATGATTTGAAAATTCATTTTAAACATATTCCTCACCTACCGTAATAAATGCTCCACCATTAGGGCATAAACACTAATTTGCCTATTTACCATTTTCGGTCTTTTGCCAAATGACAGGTATCACATATCGGTTAAGATCTTTTACCAGTGTAAACCGGGGGTTTGAAGTATTTCGCCGTTTGCTCCCCCTAAGCTTTTCTGATGCTTAGTTTGCCGGTTCCATGATTTCCACACTAGGTGCAGAAACTGGTTCATCTTGCAACACCGCTAGTTTCTTTTTCCAGGTTTTGTTCATATCCACTTGAATAGTTTCAACATCAATTTTTCCTTCCAGAGTGACTGGTATATCATCCAATATACTCTTTCTTGTTCTGTAGAATCTAGCAATGTGACCCGATTTGTTGCAATGATAGCAGACCATTCCAAGTGCTCTCCAAGGTCCATTATTCATGTTTCCATTCTTCCTTTTGTATGTTGCAGCTGTGTGACCATGACCATGGCAAATCCAATAGTTTTCTCTCCATTCGGTTGCCGCTTGATAGCCACCACTACCTAACTGGTGATTAAAGGCATTAAATTGGTTGTGATTCTAGTTCACAAAAGGTTTAGGACCAACTCCTTGAGTCCTTTGAGGATATCTTCTAGTGTTGTTCATAACAGACCTGCATTCAGATGCTCTATTCCCAAACTTGTTGCATGCATAACAATTACCATTGAACTTATTGGATCTAGGTACATTGTTTATAAAGTAAGGAAAATTATTATAGGCTTTGCTCCTACATACATTAGCAGTATGTCCTTCTTTAAGATAGTTAAAGCAAACAGGTTTGAACTTTTGCTTACCTTTGCCTTTGAATGTTGGTTGCCTTAGTGATGCTTTAGCATTTGCACCAGAGGTCTCACCTTGCTCATGACTGGAGTAACCAAGTCCATCAGTATTCTTGAGAGGTTCGGCTGATTAAAGCTTTTTCTCTAGCTTAACAGTACTCTTGTTGAACTTAGCAAGTATTTCCTTTGACTCAGAGAGTTCTTTGGATATAGCAGCATTTGTTTCCATCAGGTTTACATTCTCAGAGATGGCTATGTTTAGTTCTCCTTGCATATCTTCCTTTTACACTTTTCTCGCATGGAGTTGAGTAGTTAGGGCACTAATCTCTTGCTTTAGCTTGGAGATTTCATGATCTTTGTCTTTAACTAGATCTTTAGCTTTCCTCTGGTTCTCAAGCTCTTGGCACATTCGAATAGTCAGTCCTTCCAACTCTTTTCTCAGGTTGGAATTAGATTCATTAAGCTTTTCTACTTCTTGAATTAGGGCTTCCATGTCCGCTTCATCAGAAGAACTATTTTCAGATAGCTCCATCAGCTTTTCAGCATGTTCTCTCCTTTTTGCCTGAGAGGCCTTATATTTGACCATAAGATCATCATAGGCTTGCTTAGACTGAGTGAGCCAATGAGTAAGTTTCCTCATAGTGTATTCCCCCATATCTCTTTCCAAGTGGTTAAACTTATAGAAAGGTTGGCTCTGATACCATATGATGAATACTAAGAGGGGGGGTGAATTAGTATACCAAAAATTACTGTACTTAAACACTTTACTAGACTACTAGTAAATTGGTAAAACAGTTTAGCAGACAAACCGGTTAGCACACATGCAAACCAAATAGAAAATAATGCATTCACCCACAGAAGCACAAACACCATAACACGAGAGATTTTGATGTGGAAACCCAAATGGGAAAAACCATGGTGAGATGGAACTCACAAGTAACTATTTGCAAAATAGGAACCAAACTAGTTAAGGTCAAACTGGTTAAGGTCATACAATGTTCTTTACCAGAATAGATCCTATTAGGAATCTCAATCTCTATTAGAAGATAAGTCTGATTAAAGACTACCTTGCTAGAGGATTTTAGATCCACAAATGTGAACCACCTTGTTAGAGGATTTACAAAAGGCTTTTGGGCCTACCCAGTTAAGGGCTTCAGACTTGTCGAAGATGTGAGTAATCAACAAGTGAGTGATCTAGCAAATAGCACAGATTGCTTGGTTAGATCCTTGATAGCTCATTCCTAATGCATTCCAACATTACTTCAATCTTGAACACATTCACTCTCTATCTCTTCTTGTAGACCTGAACTTTTCTTCAATCTTATCACTCACAAAAACTCTCCTACCACCTTAAACCCTAGAAACTACTTAAAACCATAGACATGATGTCCTTATCAAGGAATTTGATTTCATGTTGGTCCAATAGGATTACATTACAATTTCCTAGGTTCAATGCATCTAGACATATTCTGTAACACGACACAAAAAGCACCACTAAAGTGTCAGCATAGTCAAACAATCGGTGGATGGTAACTCATCACAAAATGCTGGTTGGTAACTCATCATAGAGTAATACTAGTTCATACAAAATACCGGTTAAAGCAAAATACTGGTTGTCGATTTGACAATAATGAAGACTGGGAAATATGTGTTCTGCCACTTTGATCCTTCATACCGCTTGAGATCCTCAAATTGCATGAGGTCAACATACCGCTTCAGATCGGTGAACACATTCTACAAAACACCGATAGTCTAAAGACTATAATACATCATACCAGTTGGGAACAATTGCCGATTGAGCATAACTCATACATATAAAAGTGATCTCAAATCAAGTGTGTGTCCATCAATGACAATCATAACATTAATCATCAAAAATGCCAACATGAACAATAATGGATCTAGTGTGAAGGGAAAAGAAAAGGTAAACGAAATAAAGCAAGATTTTTCAAAACAATGGTTTAAGAAGGCAGATCAAAAAGTTGATGAAACTGTCTCTACACTAGTAGAACATAGTAACCCTCCACCATGTTAGCACATAATTTTACAAAATATTTTGTGCTATATGGAGGCCTTTTCTTTTATCAGATGAGCATCTATTGTTGGTTTTCATGTGCAGGAACCTTATCAGCATGAGTAAAGTTCTCTAAGGATCAACTATTTCAGGAATGTCATGGTATCACTTGGGCACACTAAGGGCATGCACTAAGTACAGACTGCACAAGGAATCCAATATGGAAGCATTTATTAGCGGAGAAGTCATTGTGGTATAATCTAAGATTGTTTTATAGTATGTATTAGACCCTATGGGATAATTGGTATCACTAATATTCAAGGTGGATGGCTCATTTGTTCAAAATTGCAAAATTTCAATTATCGGCATAAGTAGTCCCGATGAAACAACATGGGCAAGCAAAAGAAGGATTATCGACATGATATATACTGAAAAATCAGAGGGCAGATTCATTGGGGCACTTAAGTAATATTCAGCATGGTGCGTGCTCTTGGAAAATCATACCATCAGGATAGCTTGTTCCGATGAGGCAGAAGGTGGGTATTTTCTATCGACATGTATCGACTTATTAGAAATAATAAAAAAGCTCTATCCTGATACCCGATAACTGAAGAGAATTGAAGGCGGGCCCATCAGAGAAAAGGAACATATCAGAATAGTGCAAAAATAGTTAGGTTGAGCCCTGATGACATGGAGAATCGAAAGGCGGAACCATCGGTATACCTATACCAATAAAATAGACTCGGAGGTATAAAGCATAAAAGTGCATTGGAGACTCATCGGGACTTTGAAAGGAATAGAAAAATGATATTCCGACCCTTGATGAAGATAAAAGTGCCTACGGGAATATCGGTGTGAATTATACCAATAAAGTAACATTAAGTGAAGACTCATCGGGACATCGAGAGAAGAAATTTTATGCTATGTCGAATCCCAATAGGACTGTTAGGGTGGATGGTGAGTGGCAAGGAGTTGTTCGGGCTAAGTTTTGTCGATAACGTAGGGATCTTAGTCAAAATGCGGATTGATATCTTGAGGTCATCGGGACATTGGATGGACATACAATGAACTATGCTGATACCCGATGGGTTAAGTAAAGGAAGACCGAAGGCAGATGCATCGGGGAGAGTTATGCCGATGGACCGTGAAAATAAAAAGAAAAGCCGAAACTAAAGGAGTATCCATCAGAATAAAGTGAACCATCAGGATAGGAGAAAATTTGCTATCCCGAGACCCAATAAGTCGGTTGGGATAGATTGTGCCGATCAGAAGGTAAGCAGTGGTAAAGTCATAACAAACAGAGCCAAACAATTGAATCATCAGGAAAAGTCTCACTGATTAGCTATTGAAGGTCTTGATGTGAAAAAATGACAAAATGGCTTCCATTAAATGCATCCATTGAGTAGGTCCAATGCCACACAAAGAAGATCCATCAAGATTGTAGTAATTAAGTACAAGATTGGATTCCTTGGGATATATAGCTAGTGTTGCATAACAACATTTCACAAAAAGTTTTTGCAGATTGATATTAGGTGTTTATTGAGAAATATTCTGAGTTGGTGAGCATAAAGCAAAGGAATTTGCAAAGATGGAAGGGTCAAGCTCAAAACGGAAGTGGAAGGTTGTTGAAATGTCCAGTACCATGCCAAAAAAATTGAATGGTGAAGTCAGTGAGGCTCGAAAGAAATTAAAGCAAGACATGATAGACTAGATGGGCTCTCCAGGAGCTAGGTCATGCAGAGCTAAGGTGAATTTGCCTATTCACGACCAGTTGGAAGACATATATAGAGAAATTGGAGATGTATTCACAACAGTGCGAGGTCACGAGCTATTTCTTTTTCATTACCTCCACAGGGATGAGCCCATGCCAATTTCAAACCTGTAGAGTACCAATATAGGTAAACTCATGGTACCTAATGTCTTTGTAAATATTGATTTATTGAAGCTCCTGGTAAGACATTATGATACAAACAAGCGATGCATTTTTTTTCTTGACAGGACTGCTTTAGTTCACTTTGCAGTAGCCACAATTCAGGAAGTTTTTGTAGTAGATCTGGAGGCAAATGCGCCCTTATCTTTTGTAGATTTGGAAGAGGAATACAAAATAATGGATACTACATACTAGGGTTGGAACCTCGCTATCCACAAAGAAGAGAAGGGGAGGCTAACAGAGGAAGATGGTCCTCCTTATGATATGACTATTTTCAAGAAATATTTATAGTAGACATATATGGCATGTGGTCAGGTTGGAGGAGTTGAAGCTCCTTATGTGGAAAACATAGGACCGTTGGTTTTAGCAGCAGATATTCAGAGATATGAGCCTAGAGCTTTTGATTTTGCATCATAAATGGTGGATAGACTTCATGAAGGCTTCATGAACTAGAAAGAAAATCCAAACAAGTATTTCAAGCATTATTCACTATTAATGCATATTATTTTATTTTATGGGAGATTTAGAGGGTTATGGTTAGAAGGTTTGAATGTAAATACAGTTGGGAAGAATGGACATAATCAACCTGTGCAGTTATGGGTTTCTCTCTGGGATTACAAATATGTAAATTCTCATTAGCTCAAATTTGAAGAATTCTTTGTTAAGCCAATTTTATTGCTCTTTGGTGAGCCTTTGTAGGGATCATTTTCTGAGGATGTAAAGAAGTTTCTTAGGCCTCATGAGCACAAAAATCTGAAGTTTAATCACAATTGGGGTGATTGGTACTCATGCCAAAACTTCACTTTTGTTCGGTGCTATGGATTTAAGGGTTACCCCTATGTGCTATTGAAGCCTGCACCAGATAGGATTGCCCTTTGTGGAAATTGTAAGGCAATTAAGTGTCTCTAATACCAAATATTTTAGAGGTGCACACAAGCAAGTCTTCCTCCTTGGCACACTTCATTTCCAAAAATTTAAAATTATATCTACCAGAGCATATGAGGTTATTGACACGAAGTTAGTGGATGAGTACAACCTATTCCAACACACATCTAGAACGCATTATGATCCCGAGGGATACATCCACACAAGTAGGAAGAGACAAGAGTTGGGAGATTACTTTCATCAGGAGGATGAGTTTGAAGACATGTGTAAAAATAAGGAAGTGGAGGATCTTGCAAAGGTTATGGAGACCTTGGAGAAGAAACTGAAGGAGAGAAGACAGAGGCTAGAAAACATGGAGGAAGACCCAGCTCAAAGTGATTTGGGGGAGAATGAAGTAGTTTCCAATCTCCATGCACTTGAGAAAGAGAAGGAACCAGAAGCATAGGATAAGCTCCTCATTTTCCTAAATGAAGAATCAGATGAAAGGATGGTAGAGCACACTTCATTTGTTTCAGATGATCAATTCATCAAGTCTAAAGAGTTTAAATCCTTCTTATACCACTTCAAAGGGAAGAAGCTGAGGGAATAAATGCCAAATATCACACCAGAGATCGATGTGGAAATATTGTAGAAGCTTAAAGATAATATTGATGCAGAAATGGAGATAATGATCCCTCAAAGAGGAAGGCAGTTTCTAGTCGAAGCATGTATTATTCTTTTCCCAGGATGGGATTTGAGTGCATCATTCATTTTTGATAGTTTATTACATGCAGATAATAAGGACTTCAAGTTAAATTTCTAAGGGGTTAATGATATATTCATTAGATCGAGGTATGATCCATATGAACAAGCAATGTTGTTATGGGCATTGTACCCCCGAATAAAAGGCCAAAAATCATAGATGTGGATAAATATTTTGGTCACATGATGACCCTGAAAGTTGGAGAGGTAGATCCTATGGTCATTGCTGACATAGGTATTAATATCTCAAAATTCAATAAGGCTCAGATAAAACATGAGATAGCAGAGAAAAATAAATATAAGGCTTTATATGAGGAAACCCTTAAGAGGAGTGGGCATCCGATCCCTCAAATTACTGATTCAGAAGGCCACTTGAAGAAGAAATTTGAAACACTAGCTTATGAGCACACTAAGTTGAAGAGGGAGATGAAGAGCATCAGGGTTGATACTGCTTGTGTATTGATGAGTAAAAGATATGATAACATGGAGAAGTCATTGGACAAATTCTGGGATGTATATTAGAGGAACATGGATAATATGGTTTCTAATACCAGAATTCAAGATAGTCTTAACCTATTGTTACAAGATGCATCGACTAGGGAAAAAGTAAAGAAGAAGGTTCAGGGTTTTCTTGTCACACATGATGAATTTATGAAGGAATTGAAATCTGAATTTGATGAGTGCCAACAAATTGTTCAGCATGGGGTTCTCAATTTGGTAGATGATGCAGGTGTAATTAAGGATAAGACCGTATGGCTTTCTGAGTGTAAGTCTTTGCTTAGTGCAGCCCAATCCATTTCCAGGATATATATTCTTAATATGAATGGCACAACCGATCCGTTTGAGAAATTTTACGTGATTACGAATGCATCCAAGGATGCAGTATTCAACGCTACAACCTAAAAAGACGCGGGCTATTTGTGGATCATTCAGAAGTGCGGACAGCGGCTAGATCAAAAATATTACTTCATTGTTTATTTTTATGTTTATAGTGCAATTGATGTTTTAGTTAGGCTGTTTAGTTGTTGTGTAGCTAGTTGTTTAGGATAATGAAAGGGTGTGTCCTTTCATTCGTATCTCTTATCATGTGTATTTGTAATGAGTCATTTTGTATGTAAAAGTGAGAGATTTATAGATTGCTTGTAAGGGCTATAGTATTATGTACTAGAGAAATCTATGGGAAGAACAAGTATCTGTTGATGAAAATTGATTGTAATGTAGTATCTTCAAGTGTAGCTTTTGTATGCAATACCTATTCCAATATTAATATACAAGGTTCGTTGTTTCTATTCAAAATATTATGTATACTTTCTATGTTGATGAATTAATTTTGTCCTCTTAATAAATCTACTTTTGGGCTTGTTGTGATGTGCCATCACATGATGTTGCACTAAATATGGAATTGGTTTTTCATTATTTATGTAACACATACTGAAACCTTCACAGTGATAGTTAATTATATCTCTTGAGTTGATCAAATTATTTGTCCACAAAGAAATATCTATATCTCTAGATAGAGGCACTGGTCTGTTATTTATCTTCTGTGGGTTGGGATTATTATGCATAAGGTCCTTATCAGAGAAATATTCTTTTGAATCCTATATGAACTGATCTTTACATGATTTCTGCAAGTCTTAAGAGCAATCATTTTTATAATACATTCTCATTCATTTCCTTTTATCAAAATTCAAGAAGAATTCAAATAAAAGCACATAATAAGGTATAGTAGCACGAAACTATTGCCATTCTTGTAGAAGGATATCTTAATAAAAAATTAAATTCACTATAAACAAACTTCTTTTGTGCTTGAGAGTCTAAGGTACACCCACCTAGGTTTAATGGAGCCTAAAGTGTAGAGGGATTTGGTCTTCGACCATCCCTATTTGTTGGCCAAGGCTGATTGGATCAATTGAAGTTTAGGCAAGTCTTTGGTTTTCCAATCTAAGGTTTTGGGCACCAAGAGATTGGCGACTCTGCTGGGGATTTGTGATAAGAAGTATTCAAAATTTCTGGTGGTTTTACTTCAGACTCTGCTTGAGGAGGGAGCTTGGAAGATTAGTAAAAGATATTGTTCCTCTTAAGAGGTAGCCACTCTACATTTAATACATGAATAATAGTTGGTATTTTGAGAAAATAAGAGAAACCCCTAGGAATTTGTCAATAAGATTCATGCAGGGGAGGAGGTCTCTGCACAAAGGACAAGAAGATTTTGTTCAATTAAGTCCCAAGAAAAGGAACAAAGGGAAAAAATCAAACATGGCATTTGAAGGATATAAGAGATTTCCTAGTAGGGAGGAAGATTCTTCATCTACTGGAAAATCTGAGAATAGAGAGGAAAATCCTTTTTATAAAATAAATACAAAGGAAAATAGACATATCCATGATGAGATCATGATTGTTGAGGAGTAGGAAGCAAAATAGTGGGATGAACTTATTCTTAAGATGGCTGATATGAATGTCGATGATGCCAAGATGGTGAGGGAACTTAAAAGGCAACCAGATTGGGTGTTACAGAAACTCAGAATAGAAAGAAATAATATTTCAAGCCCCAAGACAAACAAGGTAGGAGAAGAGAGAGGTGAAACAAGTAGACAAGTAGTTCCAAAATATAGTCCCCCTCATATGAGAAGAATGGACCAGCCTTTTGTAACTTATGATAACCCATTGGTAAATAAAAATAGAAGATGGAGGGATGTGCATAGGGATCAAAGTGAAGAGAGGTAGGAGGATGGAAGAAGGAATGGAGATGGGGGAATGATGGGAACTGGATTAACACAAATAGGGGTAACCATGTAGGAAATAATGGATATGGCAGCAATCAAAATAATGGACATAATAGAGGTAATAATGGCAATTATGGAAGTGACAATGGTGGAGGTAGGAATAGTAATAATGGTAATAATAACGGCAATAATAATGGTGGTGGAAACAATGGTAACAACGGAAACTATGGCAACAATTGTAGATTCAATAGAGGAATTATGAACAATCAAAGCAACCATCATGTTGGCAGACAACCATTAATCATTGAAAGATACAGATAGTTGGATTTCACTGGCATTGTTGGTTATCCAAATCAGATCACTAATGATTTGAGATTAGCAATCCCCAAATTCTCAGGAAATGGAGTTGATTCAGTAGAGCAGCATGTAGTTAATGTAAAAAATATCATCAAAGAATTTGAGATTCCTCATGATGATGTATTCAAGAAATTGCTTATTCAATCTTTGACTAAGGATGCATGGGAATGGTATAGAAGCCTTCCTGATAGATCTATTTGCAGCTAGCAAGAATTTGTAACACTATTCTTTGAAGAATTTGGAGATCACAATGATCCTTCATTTGCATCCCATGAATTAACAAGCATAAGGAAGAATCAAAATGAATCAGTTGCTAAATTTAATAAAAGATTTAATAAAGTATTAAATAGAATACCCAAAGATGTTAGACCTATTGATTCATTTTTTATTAACTTTTATTTGAGTGCTTTTGACAACAAAACTCATTATGAGATTGTGTCTCATAGACCTGACACTTTATAGCAAGCATTCAAGACAGCTGCTAGTATTGAAAATAATAGGAAGGTAGCTGGGAAGGTTGCTAAGAGAGATGATCCAAAGCTGTACAACTCCAAGATTCCCAAGAAAGATGATCTTACTTAGATCATGGACATGCTTAAGGACCTAAAGGGTAAGCAAAATCATAATTAAAGGTCACCATATAGGAACAATAAGCAAATAAATTATAATAGGTCGAGGTTGCAAGACATGCCATATAACACAAATTGGAAAGATGGAAAACCAATAAAACTAAGTACAAACAAAGAGACTCCTGACCCATTAAAGAAAGCTACAAACTTTGTAGATGAGTATCCATGGTGGGATGTATGTAATCTGCCTCATGCTACAAAATAGTGCATGATTGCCTAGGGCTTGATAGAAGAGGAAGATAAAAATGAGGATTATGAACCAACTATGAGTGCCCTTTCACCTGATCCATATTGGGGAAGGAATGAGGATTTATTTGAAGAAGAAGAAAATTCTGATGTACATCAAAGAAGAGAGAATTTGCAATATAGTATACAACAGGTTTTTTTTTATGATGATGAAGATATCCCTATTTTGAGAAACTTGTTTTAGGAGGAAGCAATGCCTTCTTTGAGAAATTTGACTGAAGAGGAGAAGAAAGCTTTCACTATTGCAGCTATGGAACAAGTGAAAAGTAATTACCAGATGAGGAATAAGAATGTAAATAATGAGTAGGGAAAGCTAGCAGGTATTTTTGCCAAGGCCACAAAATCTAGTGGAACCAATAATAACGTGGCCAAGGGCAAGGATGCGGGTACCAAGAGAGGGACAAAACCGGAAAAGACTAAACAAATTGAAATGCCAAAATTGGTCAAGCCAGTGGAGAAAAAAAAATCAGTAAGACTTCTTCAAACTGAGGAACTTTTTTGTCTCAAGCGTTGTCTTAGGTAAAAATTTCTATGCCCTTGCTTGAAGTGATGAAATTTCTAGAATATAAGGATGAGACCTTGAAAATTATATCAAATGTTAGTGATATAAGCAAAGATGCTTCTAGGTTGAAAGAGGATCCTCTAGTGATTTACTTAGGCACATCTATCACAAAAAACCTCACACAAGTTGATCCATTCTATTTGACATTGTTAACTAACAATAAAATGGTCAAGAACTGTATGATAGATTCAGGGGCAGCAGTGAACATCATGCCTGGAGATGTCATGAGAGGGCTCAGGATGCGTGTTGAGACACCTTATGGTAAGTTTTATGCCATGGACAACAAGTTTTTTCCTGTGGTGGGTATTATGAAAAACGTAGAGTTCAGGTTTCCAGCTTGCCTAGATACCACATATAAGACAGACATCACAGTGGTACAAGTTCCTACAAACTACATAATGTTGTTGTCTAGGCAATGGTCAAATTTGGTGGGTGGTCACATTTAGCTTGATCTATACTATGCTACTATTCTAGTAGAAGGGACAATGGTGAGGATACACAAAGAGCTAAGATCTCCATATCTCATAGAAGAGGTTGACCCTGATGAAGCAACTTGCTTTTGCCATTCTGATATGGACAATTTTCAGGTAAGTATTTCTAAACCTTTAGAGATCATTAAAGTTGCACAAATAGTTAAACAAAATAAAAACTTAATTTAGAAATTATACTTTGATGGTGCCTGCAGTAAGGAAGGAAATGGAGCAGGAGTTGTACTTATTTCACCTAGTGGAAATTTTTTTAAATACTCTTTCTTGTTAACTTTTGAATGTACTAATAATGTTGCCGAATATGAGGCCCTCTTATTAGGACTTAAACTATCAAATAAACATGGTATTAAGTTACTAATGGTTTATGGTGATTCAAAATTAGCCATTTCACATGTTAGAGGCAAATTTGATGCAAAAAATGAAAAATTAAGAAACTACAGGAATGAAGTTTGGGATTGCATTGAATTATTTGACACTTTCTCCATCAATTGGACTAAAAGATCCAATAATATTTGGGCAGAATTCATAGCTAACTTGGCTATCAAGTACAATGACATCCCTTTGGATGACATTACCCAAGTGGAAACCAAGACCAAAATGTCAGTGCCTAATAATGTAAAAAGTTGGCAAGTCTTTGATGATGACAAGGATTTACTAAAATTCTTATTTTGTGAAGATCAGTTTGAGAACCAATGGATTAATTGGAATGGACTTGTGGAGGACAAGGATGACAAAACAACAATACTTGGGCAAGAAGTATTGCAGCTAAAAACTAATAAAATCCCAAAGGGATTGATAGAGCTTGAAAGAATGTTCGATGATAAAGATGCAATGAATTTCAGGCCTAATTCGAGAGGATGTGAGGAAGTTGAAAAGGTAAACTTGGGAAGTGAAAGAAACCCAAGAGAAGTATATATTGGAAAGAAGCTCACACCAAAAATCAGAACAAAATTGATTAATCTGCTGAGGAAGTATAGGCACGTTTTTGCTTGGTCATATGATGTCTTTAAAGCATACATGGAAGATTTGTTCCAGCATGAGATACCTTTGAAGCCTGATGCAAAACCTTTCAGACAAAATCAAAGGCCTATAAACCCTACCTTGTCTCCTAAGATGAATGAGGAGTTAATGAAAATGAGAAATGTAGGGATTATTGAGCCTATTTGGCACTCAACATGGGTGTCAAGTTTAGTACCAATTAGAAAGAAAAATGGTGATATTAGGTTATGTGTAGATTTCAGAATCTAAATGTTTCATCTTTGAAAGATAAGTATGATTTGCCTAACATGGAAGCTCTATTGCAAAAAGTCATAGGGAATGAATTGTTATCTATGATGGATGGCTTCTCAGGCTATAATCAAGTCAAAGTTAGGGAAGCAGAAAAGTTCAAAACTGCTTTCACTACACCTTGGGGTATCTATGTTTATGCTAGGATGCCTTTTGGACTGACAAATGCATGAGCTACATTCCAGAGGGCTATGGACGTGGCCTTTGAGGGTATGATTGATTGTATCTTGGTAGTGTATCAGGATGATATGACTTCTTATTCTAAAAAGGCAGAAAATCATTGTGATGATCTAGGAAAGATTTTTATTAGAGCACTAGAATATGGCATATCTTTGAATCCTAAAAAATGTCATTTCGGGGTTACTGAAGGAAAATTGTTAGGTCATATTGTCTCAAAAGATGGAGTTAGAATTGATCTAGAAAGGATTGCTGCTATTGATAAAATTCAAATCCCAAAAACTGTTAAAGCAATCCAATCTTTCTTCGATCAAATCAAACTTGTGAGAAGGTTTGTTTCAAATTTCTCTGAAATCATAAAGCCTATTGCTAAAATGTGTTGGTATTATGGATGTGTTGCATTGGTTTTGTCATTGATGTCAACACTTGTCAACACTTATCAACACTGGAGATCTTTGGTTATGTTCACCCACATGTTCAGTGACTTATGCACAGTCACTGGTATTTGGTTCACCGATAGGCTATATTGTTCACCGGCATAGAGGATGACTTGTTATCATCTAGAGATTACTTGGTTATGTTGAAGACATGGTTTGGACACTTGGTTTTGATGATTTGGTTATTGGTCTAATCAAGTTTGCATATTTGTTGTTACTGGTAAATTGGTCTAGGTTATGGACTGGCAAGTGTTATCTATTCCAGATCAACATGACATGTTATGGAGATGATTTATTGATTGGTTATTATTGTAAATGCATTGATCCGACATGATGCATCACATATTGATTCATTTTTAATTGATTTAATTGCAATATTCTTAGTGAGCCAACCTACACATTTGGTCTTAGGTTTTGGTATATATGTAAGATCTCATTTGTGAGACTATGTAATGGTGAGAGGAATATAATAAGGTATATGTGAATATAAGCATAGCTACTCATGCAGACATCATTTGATGATTAAAGGAAGGTTATGAAGAAGACAATCGAAGCTTAACCGGTACTGAATCCATCATATGAAGATACTATTTTGAGCAGTGCATTATCATTGGATTTAACCATCTAATTGTAGTCAGTGTGACTCTCATTTTGTGATTGAGCAGTGAGCTCTAAGCAGTTGGCCTTTCTGCATGTGCAAACCCCATTTGTACACACATACTATCTACAGTAGTATCATTTGATTGTGGGTAAGGTTTCCCACCATGGTTTTTCCCCTGACAGGGTTTCCACGTACAAATATTTGTGTTATGTGTTGTGAATGTTATTTGTCTTTCTGTTTCATGCATTAAACTTTATCGGTACTATTATTAACTGTTAAACTGTCAACCAACATTAAGTTTGGTTTACCGTATTATGCATCAAGTTTGATTAAGTTATATTTGGGTTGAAATTAATAGACTATTGGTTCATCCCCCCCTCTTAGTTGCCTTCGGGTCCTAACAAAATGTTGAAAAAGGGTGTTAAAATAAAATGGACTAATGAAGCTCTTGAAGCCTTTGTAAATATCAAAAGAGCCATCAAGGAAGCCCCCGTTTTAAAATCACCTAATTTCTCTAAACCTTTTCAAGTATTTTCATTTGCCTCATTCCATACTATTGCTGCTATCATGTTACAAAAAAATGGTGAGGGTCATGAACAGCTAGTGGTGTTTTTTAGCAAAACATTGCAAGCATCAGAATTGAATTATGATTTGAATGAAAAATAGGCTTATGCTCTTGTGAAAGTTGTGAAATCTTTTAGACCCTATCTAGTTGGTGCCACTGTTATTGCTTATGTACCAAATGTTGTTGTTAATGACATCTTCAGATAGTCAGAAACTACTGGAAGGAGATGCAGATGGATAAACTAGATCCAAGAATTCAATATTGATCTACAAATCACAAAGTTGGTAAGAGGTCAAGGTCTAGCGAATTTGATGGCAAAATCCAATCTTGAAGCAGCACAAGTAAATTAGGTAGAGTTGGAAGATGTACAAATTAGCATTGAGAGATGTCCCTGGTATGCAAATATTATATATTACCTGAAATACATGAAATGTTCGGATAACATAAATGATAGTTAGAAGAGAACTTTGAAGCATCAAACATCTAGGTATGTATTACTTAATGGAGAGCTATACTTTAAAAACAAAGATGGTGTTCTTCTATTATGTCTAGATGAGTGTCAAGCATCTGTTGTTTTAAAAGATTTGCATGAAGGTGTATGTGGAGGCCACTTCTCAGCTAAGACCACTGCTCATAAAATTCTTAATACCGGTTATTATTGGCCTCAAGTTTTCAAGGATTGCAATACTTATATCAGGAAATGTGAGGCTTGTCAAAAGTTTTCAGGGAAGCTTAAATATAATGGAGCCATTCCTCTCAGACCCATGCATATAGAGGAACCATTCTAGATGTGGGGTGTTGACTTCATAGGTGAGATAGAAAACAAATCTAGTGGTGGGCATAAATGGATTTTGGTGGCTACTGATTATTTTACTAAGTGGGTTGAAGCCATTCCCACAAGACAAGCTACCAGCAAAGTTGTGATAAAGTTTCTTTTGGAAAACATTTTGACTAGATTTGGGGTACCTCAAAAGATTGTAGTAGATAATGGGATGTGTTTTAGATCAAATGAGTTTTTTGATTTCTATGAAAATTATGGCATCACTTTGTCATATTCATCACCTTATCATCCCCAGCAAAATGGATAGGTAGAGTCCAGCAATAAAAACTTGTTGAAAATTATCAAAAGGATGTTGGGTAATAATAAAAGAGCTTGGGATTCGAAATTGACATTAGCAGTATGGGCTGACAGAGTGATGGTTAAGAAGTCCACAGGATTTGCTCTATATGAGCTTTTATATGGCAAAGAAGCATGGTTACCCTTGAATAATCTGCTCCTAGTTTATAAATTTGTTGCGGAGGAATTTTTAGAAGAAGTAAACTTTATGGGAGACAGATTGATGGTGTTGGCTGAGTTGGATGAATGTAGAAGAGAAGCTCAGGAAAGAAAACTGCAAAGACAACAAATGGTAAAGGCTTTACATGATAGCAAAGCATGTGACAGGTCATTTGAAGAAGGGGACTGGGTGTTAAAATGGAATGCCAAAGATCAGGATAAAGGGAAGCATGGCAAGTTCCATACACTTTGGTTAGGACCTTTCATCATTTCAGAAAAAAAGTGAAGAAAACTCTTATTACTTGCAGGATACTGATGGTTAGGTGCAGGAGTTCCCAGTTCATGCTCAGTATCTTAAGCATTTTTTCTCTTGATGAGAAGGGAGTATTATTTCTTTTTCCTTTCTATTTTCAATTTTTATTTTGGTCTTCTTTCCAGAGATAACTAGGATCTTGCTATGTTCTTAAAGAGAACATACATCCCCAGAAAGAGCCACTGTTAGCACATATATTTACCAAATATTTTGTGCTATATGGAGGCCTTTTCTTTTATCATATGAGAATTTATTGCTGGTTCGCATGTGAAGGAACCTTATCAACACAAGTAAAGTTCTCTAAGGATTAGTTGTTTCAGGAATGTCAAGGTATCACTTGGGCACACTAAGGGCATGAATTGAGTATAGACTACACAAGGAATCCAGTATGGAAGCATTTATCAACGGAGAAGTCATTATGGTATAATATAAGATTGTTTTATAGAGTGTATCAGACCCTGTGGATAGTTGGGATCACTAATATTCAAGGTGGATGGCTCATTTGTTCAAAATTGCAAAATTTCAATTATCGGCATAAGTAGTCCCGATGAAACAGCATGGGCAAGCAAAAGAAGGATTATTCACATGACATATACCGATAAATCAGAGGGCAGATTGATTGGGGCACTTAAGTAATATTCATCATAGTGTGCGCTCTTGGAAAATCATACCATCAGGATAGCTTGTTCCGATGAGGTAGAAGGTGGGTATTTTCTATCGACATGTATCGGTTTATCAAAAATAATAAAAATGCTCTATCCTGATACCTGATAACTGAAGAGAATTGAAGGCGAGCCCATCAAAGAAAAGGACCATATCGAAATAGTGAAAAAATAGTTAGGTCGATTCTTGATGACATGGAGAATCAGAAGGCGGAACCATCGGTATTACCTATACCGATAAAACAAACTCGGAGGTATAAAGCATAAAAGTGCATCGGAGACTCATCGAGAGGAATAGAAAAAGGATATTCTGATCCCCGATGAAGATAAAAGTGCCTGCGGGGACATCGGTGTGAATTCTATCGATAAAGTAACATTAAGTGAAGACTCATCAAGACATCAGGAGAAGAAATTTATGCTATACCAAATCCCAATAGGACTATTAGGGCGGATGGTGAGTGGCAAGGAGCTCTTTAGGGTAAGTTGTGTTGATAATGTAGGGAGCTTAGTCAGAATGCGGATTGATATGTTGAGGTCATCGGGACATTAGAGGGAAATACAATGAACTATGTTGATACCCAATGGGTTAAGTAAAGGAATACCAAAGGTAGATGCATCGGGGAGAGTTATGCCAATGGATTGTGAAAACAAAAAGCAAAGCCGAAACTGAAGGAGTATCCATCAAGATAAAGTGAACCATCGGGATAGGAGAAAATTTGCTATCTCAAGACCCGATAAGTCAGTCAGGATAGATTGTGCCGATCAGAAGGTAAGAAGCGGTAAAGTCAGAACAAACGGCGCCAAACAATTGAATCATCAGGAAAAGTCTTGCCGATTAGCCGTTGAAGGTCTTGATGTGAAAAAATGACAAAATAGCTTCCATTAAATGCATCCATTGAGTAGGTCTGATGCCACATGAAGTAGATCCATCAAGATTATAGTAATTAAGTACAAGATTGGATTCCTTGGGATATATAGCTAGTGTTGCATAACAACATTTCACACAAAGTTATTACGGAAAGATATCAGGTGTTTATTGAGAAATATTCTAAGTTGTTGAGCATAGATCAAAGGAATTTGCAGAGATGGAAGGGTCAAAAGGTGCCAAACAATTGAATCATCGGGAAAAGTCTCGTCGATAAGCCATTGAGGGTCTTGATGTGAAAAAATGACAAAATGGCTTCCATTAAATGCATCCATTGAGTAGGTCTGATGCCACATGAATTAGATCCATCAAGATTGTAGTAATTAAGTACAATATTGGATTCCTTGGGATATATAGCTAGTGTTGCATAACAACATTTCGCACAAAGTTATTGCAGAAAGATATTAGGTGTTTATTGAGAAATATTCTGAGTTGTTGAGCATAGAGCAAAGGAATTTGCAGAGATGGAAGGATCAAGCTCAAAAGAGAAGCGGAAGGTTGTTGAAATATCCAGTACCATGCCAAAAAATCAAAGGGTGAAGTCAGTGAGGCTCGAAGGAAATTAAATCAAGACATGATAGACCAGATGGGCTCTCCAAGAGCTAGGTCATGCAGAGCTAAGGTGAATTTTCCTATTCACGACTAGTTGGAAGACAGATATAGAGAAATTGGATATGTATTCACAACAATGTGAGGTCACGAGTTGTTTCTTTTTCATTACCTATGCAGGGAAGAGCCCATGCCAATTTCAAACCCGTGGAGTACCAATATAGGTAAACTCGTGGTACCTAATGTCTTTGTAAATATTCATTTATTGAAGCTCCTGGTAAGACATTATGATACAAACAAGCGATGCATTTTTTTGCTCAACGGGGCTGCTTTAGTTCACTTTGAAATAGCCACAATTCAGGAAGTTTTTGCAGTAGATCTAGAGGTGAATGTGCCCTTATCTTTTGTGGATTTGGGAGAGGAATACAGAAAAATGGAAACTACATACTAGGGTTGGAACCTCGCTATCCACAAAGCAGAGAAGGGGAGGTTAACAAAGGAAGATGGTACTCCTTATGATATGACTATTTTCAAGAAATATTTACAGTAAAAATATATGGCATGTGGTCAGGTTGGAGGAGTTAAAGCTCCCGATGTGGAAAACATAGGACCGCTAGTTTTAGCAATAGATATTCAGAGACATGAGCCTAGAGCTTTTGATTTTTCTTCATACCTGGTGGATAGACTTCATGAAGGCTTCATGAACTTGAAAGAAAATCCAGACAAGCATTTCAAGCATTATTCACTGTTAATGCATATTATTTTATTTTATGGGAGATTTAGAGGGTTATGGTGAGAAGGTTTGAATGTAAATACAATTGGGAAGAATGGACAGGATCAACCAGTACAATTATGGGTTTCTCTCTAGGATTATAGATATGTAAATTCTCATTACCTCAAATTTAAAGAATCCTTTGTTAAGCCAATTTTCTTTCTCTTTGGTGAGCTTCTGTAGGGATCATTTTCTGAGGATGTAAAGATGTTTCTTAGGCCTCATGAGCACAATATTCCAAAGGTTAATCACAATTGGGGTGATTGCTACTCATGCCAAAACTTCACTTTTATTCGGTGCTATGGATTTGAAGGTTACCCCTATGTGCTACCGAAGCCTACATCAGATAGGATTGCCTTTTTGCAAATTGTAAGGCAATTAAGTGTCTCTAGTGCCAAAAATTTTGGAGGTGCACACAAGCAAGCCTTCCTCCCTGACACACTTCATTTCCAGGATATTAAAATTGTATCTACCAGAGCATATGAGGTTATTGATAGGAAGTTGGTGGATGAGTACAACCTGTTCCAGCACACATCTAGAACGCATTATGATCCTGAGGGCTACATCGACACAAGAAGGAAGAGACAAGAGTTGGGAGATTACTTTCATTAGGAGGATGAGTTTGAAGACATGTGTAAAAATAAGGAAGTGGAGGAGCTTGCAGAGGTTATGGAGACCTTGGAGAAGAAACTCGAGGAGAGAAGACATAGACTAGAAAACATGGAGGGAGACCCAACTCAAAGTGAGTCAGGGGAGAATAAAGTAGTTTCCAAGCTCTGTGCACCTAAGAAAGAGAAGGAACTAGAAGAACATGATAAGATACTCATTGTGATAAATGAATAATTAGATGAAAGGATGACATAGCACACTTCATTTGTTTCAGATGATCAATTCATCAAGTCTAAAGAGTTTAAATCCTTCTTATACCACTTCAAAGGGAAGAAGATAAGGGAAGCAATGCCAAATATCACACTAGAGAATGAGGAGGAAATTTTGTAGAAGCTTAAAGTTGATATTGATGCAAAAATGGAGACAATGATCCCTCAAAGAGGAAGGGAATTGCTAGTGGAAGCAGGTATTATTCTTTTCCTAGGATGGGATTCGAGTGCATCATTCATTTTTGATAGTTTATTACATGCAGACAATAAGGACTTCAAGTTGAATGTCCAAGGGGTTAACTATATATTCATTGGATCGAGGTATGATCCATATGAACAAGCATTGTTGTTATGGGCATTGTACCCCCCAAATAAAAGGCCAAAAATCATAGATGTGGATAAAGCTTTTGGTCACATGATGACCATGAAATTTGGAGAGGTAGATCCTATGGTCATCACTGACATAGGTATTAATATCTCAAAATTCAATAAGGATCCGATGAAACACAAGATAGCAAAGAAAAATAAATATAAGGCTTTTAATGAGGAAACCCTTAAGAGGAGTGGGCATCCGATCCCTCAAATTATTGATTCAGGAGGCCACTGGAAGAAGAAATTTGAAAAACTAGCTTATGAGCATACTAAGTTGAAGAGGGAGATGAAGAGCATCAAGGTTGATACTGCTTATGTATTGATGAGTAAAAGATATGATAACATGGAGAAGGCATTAGATGAATCCTGGGATGAATATCAGAGGAACATGGATAATATGGTTTCTAATACCAGAATTCAAGATAGTCTTAACCTGTTCTTACAAGATGCATCGAATAGGGAAAAGTTAAAGAAGAAGGTTCAGGGTTTTCTTGTCACACATGATGAATTTACGAAGGAATTGAAATCTGAATTTGATGAGTGCCAGCAAATTGTTTAGCATGGGGTTCCCAGTTTGGTAGATGATGCAGGTATAATTAAGGATAAGACCGTATGGCTTTCTAAGTGTAAGTCTTTTCTTAGTACAACCCAAGCCATTGCCAGGACAGATATTTTTGATATGAATGACACAACCGATCCGTTTGAGAACTTTTATGTGATTGAGAATGTAGCCAAGGATGCAGTATTCAACGCTACAACCTACAAAGATGCGGGCTATTTGCGACACATTCAGAAGTGTGGATAATGGCTAGATCAAAAATATTAGTTCATTGTTTAGTTTTATGTTTATAGTGCAATTGATGTTTTAGTTAGGTTGTTTAGTTGTTGTACAGTTAGTTGTTTAGGATAATGAAAGGGTGCATCCTTTCATTCGTATCTCTTAGCATGTGTATTTGTAATGAGTCATTTTGTATGTAAAAGTGAGAGATTTATAGACTGCTTGTAAGGACTGTAGTATTATGTACTAAAGAAGTCTATGGGAAGAAGAAGTATCTATTGATGTAAATTGATTGTAATGGAGTATCTTCAAGTGCAGCTTTTGTATGCAATACCTATTCTAAGATTAATATACAAGGTTCACTGATTCTATTCAAAATATTGTGTATACTTTCTGTGTTGATGAATTAATTATGTCCTCTTAATAAATCTACTTTTGGGCTTGCTGTGATTGTCATGCCCAAAATTTAGGGCAAAAACGAAACAAATTTTTTTTTAAAATACTAATTAATTTACAATTTTGCTCACACGACAAGCGTTAAAGCATTTGCCAAATCTATATTCGAGCTAATTCAGAAACGAACCAAGCATCGATTATTGTTTAATTGTATTTGCGGAAATCTAACTGGTCAAATTTTATCTCCACGAGATACCTAGTCATTAAATTTTATTAAAATCAATCACGTTAAAGAAGTAGGAGAGGAAGATTACTTCAATCTCCAATATGACTATATAGTCTGAAACATCCATTTTAATATTTTAAAGCTCTAATTAAATTAACTAAGGCCAAAATTAAGTATTTATTACATTAAATACATTTAACATTATAAAGGCTAAGCTTTATTTTTAAATTTATATATCTCACTCTCCTTCTACTTTCTATTAGCAATCATACGAAAGTAATTAAATATTTAATTTTCCATTAAATATTTACTCCAAAAAATACAACCAGTATATATATATAAATATATACATATATATATATACATATATATATTTATTTATATATTAATCCTTTAAAAATAATAACCTTCCAATATAATAGTCAATATTTTTCCAACCCTAATTAGGGATCTATTTTTTTTATATATATATTAAACAACTCTAAACTATCATATTATTTTTATTTCATTTACCCTAGCCCTACCCGGGCTAGGGTTTAATCTCTTTTTTTTTTTATTACCACTAAATTTTCCATAGGGCCGAACCCCCATGGCGGCGGCCATTTTTTTTGATGCAGGTTTTGAAGAAGGGCGAAGGGCCGAGGGCACCACTATGTGAACGCACAGTGGCGGCGCGACACCACTGTGTGTCCACACAGTGGGAGCCATTGGCGGCTCACACCACTGTGTGTCCACACAGTGGCGGCCGCGGCTGACACTGTGCGTCCACATAGTGAGAGCCGAAGCGGCCCACACTGTGTGTTTGCACAATGCAAGCCACGCGGCCCACACTGTGTGCACACACAGTGGGGTCCGCGAGCAGCCAAATTTTTCCCTTATTTTTTTTAATTTATTTTTTGTTTTTAAATATATTTTATATAAATATATATATATATATTTATATAAGTTTATAAATATAAAAGTTTTAAGGGTGAATATATATAAATATATATATTTTTTTTAATAAGATTTACATGCAAAATTTTAAACAAAATAACAAAGGGAAAACATTATGTTAAATCAAATTTCATGTGCACATATAAATGAATATATATATATATATATATATATATATATATATATATATATATATATATATATATATATATATATATATATATATATATATATATATAATTGGTATATAAACTTAGGCTCTTTTATTTATTTATTTTAATTGCTGATAAAAGAATGAAGCAAAATCTATTGTTAAGCTTTTTATCAACACTAATTAGAAATACACTTTAGAAGTACAATTTAGGAAATACAATATACTTTTCTATAATAAATAGATTCATTGATTTCTCAACTAATTAAACAACTAATTTATTTACATGCTAACAGCAAATACAAATCATGATTTTCTGCAATTAAATTGGAGATAGATTCTCAGCCAAAATGAAGATCTCAGATTTAAATAAAACTGATATTTTTTTTTATATTGCAAAAGAAGCTTTTGCATACAAATCAAGCAATCCCTTTACTTTTCAAAATAGAAATAGAAACATATCTGGCTTTTTACAACTCTTTCAATATTTTGCAAATATTACAAGATGTTCTTTATTTAACTACAATATTAAATCACATGCCCTATCTCAAAATTACAACTTGCCTCTCATTCAACGAACGAGGTATTTTTCTACTAACAAATTTAAACAAATAACTACAAATGGATTTAAGTATCTGCAACAATAATCTTCTGCATCTTTTCACTGTTCCTATTCTCTTCTCCTGACTTTTCCTGCATAATAAAACACAATATGACTACGGAGTGCTCACCTCCCAGCCTAGGCTAACTGGTAGCCACCCCCGAGCTCAGAGAACCAATTCCTAGACGGATTACAAATAGGCAAACACATAGAAGGCAAAATACATACAGATTTTCAGACACACTCCCAACTTGGCTTCACAACACCACACTTTGGTGATGAACTTTTCAAGGGTGGTAGTGGACCAATACCCTGAGGAGAACTGCAAGTATGGAAAACAAGTAGCCACCTCATGGAACAATAAATACATCAAGTATCTCAATCCCTTATTCCTTATGCCCCCCAAAGGCATTCTAGCCTTATATTCCTCCTTATGACCCCCATTGCACAAATAGGCCATGCAGCAAGGGTCACACAAAGATCCCTTGTGATCGCTCTCAAACGAGAGTCTCTCACTCGAGGGTTGTCACTGCTACCACCCACAAGATCCTCTTCTCTCCCAAGAGTAAGAGGTCTTGAGAAAACTCCCAAAACACAACAAAACATAATGCAAGATTTTCAAAAGAAATTCTAAAACAAGACATACAAAAACACAGATTTCTTTCACCAATCATACACTCAAACACATGCAAGAAAATAACCATTTTAAAGAATAACCAAACCAACCTTAATCTGCCCAATGGTAGTTTTGATATTTGAGAAAGAGCTGCCCAATCCACGAATCTTCTTTCTTCTACCCTTAGTTAAATTTTCTATTCCAAAACTATTCTTTTTCTTTTCAAAATTTCTCTTGTCTCCAAAAATGGAGAGTGGGTGATTACCCTCCAATTCCCAAAAATCTTGCTTAAGAAGCTCATTCTCTGAGTTCTCACAAGTTTCTAAAAATCAAAAAGGAAAGAAAAGCAGAATGCAAAAAGACTCTCATTCCAAAAGGAAAAATCTCAATTAGATTTAAACTTCTAATTTTCAATTTTCGCACAACTCAAAAAAGCCAATTTTTAAAGCGTTAAAAAGATCATTATAAAGTAGAAACTTGCCTAAAATTACCCCTAACCCCAAGGTATACCTTATGGGTTTTAGGAAACCCTATTAAACTACCCGTAGGTGTTCATTTAACCCATTTTAAACCCCTCTGAAGTTTATTTTCGGGTCAAACATATGTTGACCACCCCAAATATTATATTCCCAAAGTATTTATGACAACACATTATATTATTTAAGAAAAACTATAGTTAAACACTTTCCCACCAAGAGACACAAATAGAACATTTAAATTTAAATCCACACATGTGTCAAGTGACACAAATAAAACACTTTTACAAATTAAAACATGAAATTGCCTCTTGTGGTTTTTACACATTAAATTTAAATAACACTTAACACTCATGCAGCATATACTATTACGAGTAAAATACAACACAAACGGGGTGTTGTCTCTCCAAATAGACAACCCCTGGCTTACGAACATACATAAGTCTAGGTTTGGTTCTCCGTAATTTTTCCATGGTCACATGGTAAATTTCTTGCGCATCTCAATTAACACATTAGTACTTCCAAATATCCATATATAATATAATTCAATAATATAACAATACACATCATCACTTGCATAAAATTTTCATCTGCACAGATTAAATACATCTTTTATCAAGCAAATTCTCATAAGCAATTTCATCCCAATTCATATAAACTTAACCATACATCATAGTTCCATATTTAGAGTAAAGTCCTGCAAATTCAATAATGACATCTATCATTGCAATATTATCCTATCTAACAATCATGTAGTGTTCTATCTCATAAAGCATATAAGTAAATCATCAAATCATAGCAATGTTATCCAAATCCAGAAATCATATAAGTTCTAAGTCTCAAAATGCATCAAAATAAAGTATCCATAATAGTCTAAATATAAAATCCACTGAATGTCAGACTGAGTCGAGGTGAGGCCTCACATCCTCACCCTCTAGGCATGAACTTCCTCCTGGAGTTCATCAAAGAGGTGGGGGTACTCTGATCTCATACGTGCTACATCCTCCCATGAAGCCGTAACCTCATCATAACAATCCCACCGGACCCTAACCTGGTCTAGCTCTCGACCTCGAAGGGCCAATGTCCGGTGTGCCAAAATGAGAATGGGCTCCAAAGCTAGCTGCCCGTCCGACTCCACCTGCAAGGCATCCCAATCTAAAATGCGAGACTCATCATAGATATATTTTCTCAAAACTGAAACATGAAACACATCGTGGATGCGTGACAGGCTAGGTGGCAAAGCTAAACGGTAGGCAACTGGGCCTATCCTCTCAAGAATCTCAAAAGGTCCTACAATGCGAGGTGCGAGCTTAGAACCCTTTCTGTAATGGTTGGACTCTTATGCGGTCGCACTCTCAAGAAAACTCTGTCTCCAACCAAGTAGCTACGATCTATCCTCTTTGCATCAGCATATTTCTTCTGTCTATCCTGAGCCTCTCTGAGATGCTACCTAATCAAATCCACTTGCTGTTCCATATCTCAAACTAACTCAAGACCAATAGCAACTCTATCCTCTATGCGATCCCAACTCAAGGGCATCTTGCAAGGCCTGCCGTATAATGCCTGATAGGTTGGCATCCCCAAAGAAGTGTGATGTCCATTGTTATAGGAAAACTCCACTAAGGGAAGATACTCCTCCCATCGGGTCTAATGATCCATGACATACATGCGAAGCATATCCTCTAACACCTGATTGACCCTCTTTGTCTGACCATCTATCTCTAGGTGATAGGCTGTACTGAAATTGAGCTTAGTGCCCATAGCTGCCTGTAATGACTTCCAAAAGGAAGAAGTGAAAAGAGAATCCCTATCAGACATAATCTTGTGGGGTATGCTATGAAGTCTAACAATGTCTCGCAAGAACACCTGTACTACTGCTGGAGCTGTGAATGTGGTACGAACTGGTGAAAAGTGAGCTACTTTGGTCAACTTGTCAACTGTCACCAAGATAGCATCATGGCGATGAGAAGACATAGGAAGACCAATGATGAAATCCATGGATATAGTATCCCACTTCCACTCTGGTATAGCATGAGACTGAAGCAACCCATCGGGATGGTGGTGCTCCACCTTTACCCTCTGACACTCGAGGCATCGAGCTACTATCTCAGCAATGAGCTGCCACATTCCCGGCCAATGATACAATTGCCTCAAGTCAGCATGCACCTTCTTAACCCTGCGATGCACTGCATAAGGAGCTCTATGAGCCTCCGTGACAATGAACTTTCGCAACCCTCTGGAGGAAGGTACATAAATGCACCCTCTGTGGCGTAACAGTCCATCGGACTCCAAAGAATAATCCACATATTTCCCCTCTAGAGTAACCTGAGATCGTAATACCTGACAAACCTCTGCATACCATCCATCCTCTGGCAAGTGCTGTAGTATACGGTCTCTCAAGTCCGTGCCCATGGATATGGTGTAAATCTCGTGACGTCTCCTACTCAGGGCATCTGCAACTACATTTTCCTTTCCCTTGATGTAGTGGACATCAAAATCATATTCGCACAAGAACTCCATCCATCTCCTCTGACGTGCATTAAGGTTCGACTGAGTGAAGATGTATTGAAGACTCTAATGATCTGAATGCAACTCGAAGTGATGACCTAAAAGGAAGTGTCTCCACCTCACAAGTGCATGCACTACTGCTGCGAGCTCAAGGTCGTGAGTGGGATAGTTAAGTTCATGAGTCTTAAGTTTCCTAGACTCGAAAGCTATGACCCTACCATCCTGCATAAGAACTGCCCCTAAACCCTCTAGTGAAGCATCTGTACAAACCATGAAGTCAACTGTAGGATCTGGTACAACAAGGATAGGAGCGCTAGTAAGTGCCTTCTTGAGTTCCTGAAAGGCCTTCTCGCACTTCTCTGTCCACTCAAATTTCTTCCCTTTATGCTGAAGAGAAGTAATAGGGTGTGTGACTCTGAAGAAACCCTCGACAAAACGTCGGTAATACCCTGCTAAGCCCATGAAACTCCTGACCTCTGTCACACTGGTAGACGCTGGCCAATCCATAATAGCCCTAATCCTTGATGGGTCAACTGAGATTCCATCACCGAAAATAACGTTCCCAAGGTACTTAACCTCAGACCGAAAGAAAGCACACTTCGATAGGCTACCAAACAACTGATTATCCCGCAAACACTGCAATACCTGTTTCAGGTGCTCCTCATGCTCCTTCTCATTCTGAGAATATATCAGTATATCATCGAGGAACACAACAATGAAACGGTCTAGAAAAGTACGGAACACCCCATTCATGAGGCTCATAAAAACTGCTGGTGCATTCGTAAGTCCGAACGGGACTACGATAAACTCATAGTGACCATATCTAGTGCGAAATGTGGTCTTGTGGATATCACTTTCCACTATTCTCAACTGATGGTATCTTGACTTCAGATCTATTTTGGAAAAGACTTTGGCACCCTAAAGTTGGTCGAATAAATCATCAATTCTGGGCAAAGGATATCGGTTCTTGATGGTTACTTTATTTAGCTGACGATAATCCATACACAATCGGAGAGATCCATCCTTCTTCTTCACGAAGATGACTGGTGCACCCCAAGGGGATATGCTAGGATGAATATGACCCTTCTCAAGGAGTTCCTCAAGCTGTATTTTAAGTTCATTTAGCTCATTTGTGGTCATCCTATAAGGTGCTCTAGAAACTGGCTCGGCTCCTGGTACTAGGTCTATATGAAAATCAATCTCTCTACGGGGAGGCATTCCCGGTAGCTCTGAAGGAAAAACATCTGAATATCCCTTAAGGATAGGATGGTCATCGAGCGATGTTTCTTCTTCTTCCTCTTCTCCTCTGTCACTGATAGTGATAGAAAAAAGTTGACATCCCTTCCGCATGCTCCGCTTAAGCTGCATTGCAGAGATCATACGAAGAGACACGGGCCTCTGAATCCCGGTAATAACTATGGGCGAACCATGATCATCCTCACACTCAATCTTTTTTAGGTAGCAATCCATCTTAGCTCTGTGGGCATAAAGCCAATCCATGCTAAGTACGATTCCGTAAGATCCAAGTGGAGTCACTCTAAGGTCTACTAAAGTGGTGGTCTTGCCAATCTGTAGCTGACATGCCCTAACCTCTGATTCCACTGACACTCTAGCCCGTGAAGCTAATTCCACTTCCCAACTGACACCCTGTCTAGTTGCCACTAGCCCGCAACGCTCCACAACCAATGGAGAAATAAAGGAGTCAGTAGCTCCTGAATCAAACAAAATAGATACATTGTTACCTTTGATTATACCTGAAGATTCGATAACCATGGCCTGATGCTCAGCCTGGCGGTTGTCAACCGCTGCGAATACTCTATGGGACCTGCCCATATCACCAACTGTCGGCTCTGAAGCGGCCATCCGCTGACTCCCTGCCACCTGTCCTTGAGGGCAATCCCTCGCCATATGCCCCATGGCTCCACACGTAAAGCAAGCACCCCGTGCCTGAAACTGGGCACCCTGAGGCCTAGAGAATGCCTGACCTCCTGTCCTACTGGATCCACTGTACCCACCCCTAGAGGACTGCTGAGTCCCTGCTGGCTGTGTGTACTGCCTCTGTGCTCTCTGATCACATTTCTGTCCCTGAGTCTGCCACTGCTTGGCCTTGGAGCCCTGCTGATATTGTGGAGGCTTCTGCCTCTGGTTCTGTGGTGTCTGTTGCGGAGGAGGGGGTTTGGAGAACCCCTGAGAATTTTGGTTGTTTCCTTTCCAATGTGGTTTCTGAAATCCATAAGTCTGAGGTGCGGGATTTCGGTTCTGAAATGGATCCCTATTGTCCTATGGTCTGACCTGTATTTCCTCAGCAATTAGTGCCTTCTCTATAGCAACCCGAAGGCTCTCTGGAGTGGAGATCCTAACAGGCCCGGCTATACCGGCATTTAATCCCCTGATGAAGCGGTTTACAAGAAGTTTCTCATCCTTAAGATAATCTACATAAGGCAACAACTCAAAGAATTTACTCTCATACTGGGTTACTGACAAGCCTTTTTGTTGGAGATCATGAAATTCATCTATACGACGCTGCCTGAAGTGTTCTGATAGGTACCTCTCACGAAACCTCTCTGTGAATATCTCTCAAGTGAGAGTATCAGGAACTAATCCGCATTTGTACTCTTCTTGTCTCCACCAAGTGGAGGTTGTCCCTCTCAGAAGATGGACTGCAACACGTGCTTTCAAGTTGCTCTCATAAGAACGCAACGCAAAGCACCTCTCAAGACTCAAAAGCCATGCCTCGGCCTCTACTCCATCTATAGACCCTTCGAAGGATGGTGGTTGGAGGTGCATGACCTCCCTGATGAGATCCCCGGGATCTCGACGATCTCTCTCAAAATAAACTGGTTCCACCGCTGGAGGTGGTCCTGGCATATGCACAAACTCTGGCTCATTACCACCCTGACTCTCTATAGGAATCGGAGCTGGGCTCCTGCTTCGTTCTCTATCAACAAATCTATGACTCCCAGAGTCATGACTCCTAACCTGAGGGTTCTCTGCTGGGATCCTTTCCTGAGCCATGCCAATAAGATTCTGAATGGCTGCTAAGAGGTCTCGGTTAGGTTCATTTGGCCATTCGGAAGGTGCTCCTGGGTTCTCCTCTGGAACCGATGCCTCCCTTTCTACCTCTTCGCGTGCTATGCACACACGTCTAGGACCCCGTCCGCGCTTGCGAGCTTGTCGCGTCGTCGGAGGCATCCTAAGAGGAAAATAAGGTAAAACAATTAATTAATTAATTTCTTTTAGAATAGTATTTAATTCAATTAAATTCAAAAGTCTGATAAAATCAATTTAACAAAATAATTTTAAATATTCTAAGGCGAAACGTAAGTGGAGTAAGGTTCCTAGTGTGGAAACCTTGCTCTGATACCAAAATGTCATGCCCAAAATTTAGGGCAAAAACGGAACAATTTTTTTTTTAAAATACTAATTAATTTACAAGTTCACTCACACGACAAGCGTTAAAGCATTTGCCAAATCTATATTCGAGCTAATTTAGAAACGAACCAAGCATCGATTATTGTTTAATTATATTTGCGGAAATCTAACTGGTCAAATTTTATCTCCACGAGATACCTAGTCATTAAATTTTATTAAAATCAATCACGTTAAAGAAGTAGGAGAGGAAGATTAAATTAATCTCCAATATGACTATATAGTCTGAAACATCCATTTTAATATTTTTAAGCTCTAATTAAATTAACTAAGGCCAAAATTAAGTATTTATTACATTAAATACATTTAACATTATAAAGGCTAAGCTTTATTTTTAAATTTATATACCTCACTCTCCTTCTACTTTCTATTAACAATCATACAAAAGTAATTAAATATTTAATTCTCCATTAAATATTTACTCCAAAAAATACAACCAGTATATATATATAAATATATATATATATATATATATCCTTTAAAAATAATAACCTTCCAATATAATAGTCAATATTTTTTCCAACCCTAATTAGGGATCTATTTTTTTTATATATATATTAAACAACTCTAAACTATCATATTATTTTTATTTCATTTACCCTAGCCCTACCCAGGCTAGGGTTTAATCTCTTTTTTTATTTATTTACCACTAAATTTTCCACAGGGCCGAACCCCCATGGCGGGGGCCATTTTTTTTGATGCAGGTTTTGAAGAAGGGCGAAGGGCCGAGGGCGCCACTGTGTGAACGCACAGTGGCGGCGCGGCACCACTATGTGTCTACACAGTGGGAGCCGCTGGCGGCTCACACCACTGTGTGTCCACACAGTGGCGGTCGCGGCCGACATTGTGCGTCCACACAGTGGGAGCCGAAGCGGCCCACACTGTGTGTTTGCACAGTGCAAGCCGCACGGCCCACACTGTGTGCACACACAGTGGGGTCCGCGAGCAGCCAAATTTTTCCCTTATTTTTTTATTTTTATTTTTTATTTTTAAATATATTTTATATAAATATATATATATATATATACTTATTTAATAAGATTTACATGCAAAATTTTAAACAAAATAACAAAGGGAAAACATTATGTTAAATCAAATTTCATGTGCACATATAAATGTATATATATATATATATATATATATATATATATATATATATATATATATATATATATATATATATATATAATTGGTATATAAACTTAGGCTCTTTTATTTATTTATTTTAATTGCTGATAAAAGAATGAAGCAAAATCTATTGTTAAGCTTTTTATCAACACTAATTAGAAATACACTTTAGAAGTACAATTTAGGAAATACAATATACTTTTCTATAATAAATAGATTCATTGATTTCTCAACTAATTAAACAACTAATTTATTTAAATGCTAACAACAAATACAAATCATGATTTTTTGCAATTAAATTGGAGATAGATTCTCAGCTAAAATGAAGATCTCAGATTTAAATAAAACTGATATTTTTTTTTATATTACAAAAGAAGCTTTTGCATGCAAATCAAGCAATCCCTTTACTTTTCAAAATATAAATAGAAACATATCTAGCTTTTTACAACTCTTTCAATATTCTGCAAATATTACAAGATGTTCTTTATTTAACTACAATATTAAATCACATGCCCTATCTCAAAATTACAACTTGCCTCTCATTCAACGAACGAGGTATTTTTCTACTAACAAATTTAAACAAATAACTACAAATGGATTTAAGTATCTGCAACAATAATCTTCTGCATCTTTTCACTGTTCCTATTCTCTTCTCCTGACTTTTCCTGCATAATAAAACACAATATGACCATGGAGTGCTCACCTCCCAGCCTAGGCTAACTGGTAGCCACCCCCGAGCTCGGAGAACCAATTCCTAGATGGGTTACAAATAGGCAAACACATAGAAGGCAAAATACATACAGATTTTCAGACACACTCCCAACTTAGCTTCACAGCACCACACTTTGGTGATGAACTTTTCAAGGGTGGTAGTGGACCAATACCCTGAGGAGAACTACAAGTATGGAAAATAAGTAGCCACCTCATGGCACAATAAATACATCAAGAATCTCAATCCCCTTATTCCTTATGCCTCCCAAAGGCATTCTAGCCTTATATCCCTCCTTATGACCCCCATTGCACAAATAGGCCATGCAACAAGGGTCACACAAAGATCCCTTGTGATCGCTCTCAAACGAGAGTCTCTCACTCGAGGGTTGTCACTGCTACCACCCACAAGATCCTCTTCTCTCCCAAGAGTAAGAGGTCTTGAGAAAACTCCCAAAACACAACAAAACATAATGCAAGATTTTCAAAAGAAATTCTAAAACAAGACATACAAAAACACAGATTTCTTTCACCAATCATACACTCAAACACATGCAAGAAAATAACCATTTTAAAGAATAACCAAACCAACTTTAATCTGCCCAATGGTAGTTTTGATATTTGAGGAAGAGCTGCCCAATCCATGAATCTTCTTTCTTCTACCCTTAGTTAATTTTTCTATTCCAAAACTATTCTTTTTCTTTTCAAAATTTCTCTTGTCTCCAAAAATGGAGAGTGGGTGATTACCCTCCAATTCCCAAAAATCTTGCTTAAGAAGCTCATTCTCTGAGTTCTCACAAGTTTCTAAAAATCAAAAAGGAAAGAAAAGCAGAATGCAAAAAGACTCTCATTCCAAAAGGAAAAATCTCAATTAGATTTAAACTTCTAATTTTCAATTTTCGCACAACTCAAAAAAGCCAATTTTTAAAGTGTTAAAAAGATCATTATAAAGTAGAAACTTGCCTAAAATTACCCCTAACCCCTAGGTATACCTTATGGGCTTTAGGAAACCCTATTAAACTACCCGTAGGTGTTCATTTAACCCATTTTAAACCCCTCTGAAATTTATTTTCGGGTCAAACATATGTTGACCACTCCAAATATTATATTCCCAAAGTATTTATGACAACACATTATATTATTTAAGAAAAACTATAGTTAAACACTTTCCCACCAAGAGACACAAATAGAACATTTAAATTTAAATCCACACGTGTCAAGTGACACAAATAAAACACTTTTACAAATTAAAACATGAAATTGCCTCTTGTGGTTTTTACACATTAAATTTAAATAACACTTAACACTCATGCAGCATATATTGTTACAAATAAAATACAACACAAACGGGGTGTTGTCTCTCCAAATGGACAACCCCTGGCTTACGAACATACATAAGTCTAGGTTTGGTTCTCTATAATTTTTCCATGGTCACATGGTAAATTTCTTGCGCATCTCAATTAACACATTAGTACTTCCAAATATCCATATATAATATAATTCAATAATATAACAATACACATCATCACTTGCATAAAATTTTCATCTGCACAGATTAAATACATCTTTTATCAAGCAAATTCTCATAAGCAATTTCATCCCAATTCACATAAACTTAACCATACATCATAGTTCCATATTCAGAGTAAAGTCCTGCAAATTCAATAATGACATCTATCATTGCAATATCATCCTATCTAACAATCATGTAGTGTTCTATCGCATAAAGCATATAAGTAAATCATCAAATCATAGCAATGTTATCCAAATCCTGAAATCATATAAGTTCTGAGTCTCAAAATGCATCAAAATAAAGTATCCATAATAGTCTAAATATAAAATCGACTGAATGTCAGACTGAGTCGAGGTGAGGCCTCATAGTGATGTTGCACTAAATATGGAATTAGTTTTTCATTATTTATGTAACACATACTGAAACCTTCAAAGTGATAGTTAATGCTATCTCTTGAGTTGATCGAATTGGTTGTCCACAAAGCAATATCTATATCTCTGGAGAGAGGCACTGGTCTTTTATTTATCTTCTTTGGGTTGGGATTGTTATGTGTCATTCCTATGAAGTGTATACCTATTCCTCTAGCACAAAACACTCAATACATCATTACAATCATGGTTAATGCATTTAAACGAAAGAGAGATAAAACCATAACTAAGCGATCTATCGCCTCCTAGTAAATGCGAGTATGAATTTTTCTCTCAGATTTTGTCATGCAAATTCCAGTGACTTTACTACACTTAAATAGAGGATTTAAATGATAAATGATGCATTTAAGCTAGCAATGATAATGATTAAGCTACATGATTCCATGATTATGCTAGAAAACAAGCTAGATTTAAGCTAAAATTGAACATGATGACAATGCTAAAATGATATTGCTAATAGCTATATGACTATAGTAACAATGCTTGAATGTAAATGAGATGGGATGATTATTGCTCCAAAATGGGGTCTATTTATAGGATTTCCAAGGCCAGGGGTGAGGTGGCAAGAATCAACAGTCAAGATTGAGTCTGAAGATATCAATGGTGAAATTGGAGGAGGTTGGAAAATAGGTTGGTTAATTAAACCCGGGGTTAGATGGAATGAGTTAGGCTTATAAGGGGTTAGGTTAGGTGGTTAGAAGCTAGGAGAATTTGAATTTAAAAATTCAAATAATAGGAAAAGGATAATTAATCTCAACAACTTATAAATTGATTTGTTTTAATTAATTATGGGATTTAGAAGAAATGAATTTGATGATAAATTTGATGAGGGGAATTAATTAATTTGAATTAATTAATCAAAGGGGATTATTGAAATGAACTTATTAAATAAATATTTATATTTATTAATAAGTAGAAGAAAGGGGGATTAATTAAATAATTGCTTTTTTAATTAATTATCTTCAGACCATTTTTAGGTGTATACATTTTGCCCCTCTTTGAAGCGAGGTGTGATGACGCATTGATTCAAAGAATAATCTCATTTTGATGATGGTATTGGTTCGATAGGATGCCTTGGCTCTTGATTGATAAATTGAAATACGATGATGCCCCCTCAGGAGATCAATTTAGATAATTGATCTTTGGAGTTTTTGAATTTTTGCGAAATTGATGTCCGAATAGATTATTGATTTGATTTCTGCAACTGTCATTGATGAAAATTTGAGTTCTAGAATTAGGATAATGTGGTTATTGATTATTGATAAAGATTTATTTGATTGATAAGATTGAGATTCAGTCTGGTTTCAGGAATGACACCTCCTGTATAAGACAAAGATGATCAAAGCGTCTAGTTTCAGGAATGACATATCCTATATAAGACATGATCAAAATGTCTAGTTTCAGGAAAGATACATCCTGTATAAGACATGAGAGAATCAATTTATATGTGATTGATTGATAGAATTGATAAGATTGATTGGATAAAGAACTAACAGTTTGTTGATATCAAGTTGTAGTAAGATTTAGATATGCTGATGTTGGTTCTGTTGAGAGGGTAGCATAAGATTTTCACTGGGTCGACAATATCTGGAGAGATATGAGTCATCATTCTGATTGTGTATACACTTGTGTTGATACCTTGACGATTTTTATGATAGATTGAACCTTGGATAAAAGGAGCATGCGGGATCCATGCAAGAATGAAATGCAAGCTAAAATGCAATGCTATGAGCGGACCAGTCATTGGATTATTGTGTTTTTGTCATCATTGAGCTTTTTAAATGTGGGAAGTGAGTGCAAACATCTATGGTATAATTAAACCATGATGACCTGAGCATTGCTTTCCTAGATTTTTTATATGGCAAGTTAGCACAAGCATCGAGGTATAATTGAACCAAGATGACCTGAGTGTTGCTTGCGTAAAATAGGTAGTATTAATCATTTCAATACACAAATCAGAAATGTCTTCAATGATAATCTGATGATCATGTCCTGAGACAAATTTGCACATATTAATGATCAATGTTCAGACAACAGACAAGAAAAATATCATGTTTCTTCCTTGTTCCTCTAGTCAAAGACATCCTGGAGTCCCTCAGAAAACATGATAGCGAAAATCAATATAGAAAAGTTGAACAATCATGTTAAAATCATTATCCAAAAGATATTATCCATGCATTTAGACTAACTTTTTGATGGTTTGATGGTTGATAATTTGATCTCGTGTTCAATGTTGGATATGTCTCAATTTTTGCTTGATAAGAGTTGTCTAACTGTTTGTTCTACCTATTTGATTAAGCTCAAAAATGATTAAGAGGTTTTCCCCTAGCTAAGTGCAGGATTTTGCCCCAAGCCTAGAAACAAATTCGGTATGATATAACCAATGATCCAAACTAGGGTGAGAGAGCAGTTGCGATGCCTGCATATGTACAAAAGCTTTATGATGGATATGAACAGCGCTGATAAAAAAATGAATGCAAGTGGGAGGATGCATGAACTAATAGATGAAAGAGATAGCTGACAGATAGTGCCTATTTGCCAAGTTTTCACCATCTATTTTTATTGCACTTTTTTCTTATATTTAATTTTTTTTGGATTTTCTACTTTTTCACTATTTTTTATTTTTTTGCTTTTTTACCATTTTTTATTTTTCTTCTTTTTCACTGTTTTTTATTTTTTCTGCTTTTTCAGACATAAAACTTCTTCAAATGCATTCTATTGATTGGTTTCTCGAGATGATCTATGTCCTATGTTGATAACTGATATGTTCCTGATCCAAATACTGCTGTGATCACAAACAGACCTAACCAGTTCGGTTCAAACTTTCCTTTCTTTTCTCGATCTGCCTGGTTGCGTGGATTTTCTTTTAGTACTAGTTCCCCTACTTGAAAGATTCATGGTTTAACCCTGTGATTATAGCTTTGGCACATTCTTTGTTGATATACCTTTAAATGATCAAAGGCATTTTGTCTTCGTTCATGGATCAGTTCTAACTCTTGTAGTCTAGATACTTGTTGTTCTTCATCTGGGATGAGACCTTTTAATGATACTCGTAGAGAAGGTATGTCTACTTCTATTGGAAATATTGCTTCTAATCCATAAACAAGAGAGAAAGGTGTGGCACTTATTGGTGTGCAAATACTGGTATGGTAGGCCCATAGAGCATGATTTAGTTGAATATGCCAATCTTTTCTAGCATCATTCACTATCTTTTTGAGGATTTTCAGAATAGTTTTGTTTGATGCTTCTACTTGCCCATTCCCTTATGGATAATAGGGTGTGGTGAATTTGTGCTGGATTTTGAATCTCACATAGCTCTTGTACATCTTGATTTTTTAATGGTCACCCATTATCAGTAATAATGGTCATTGGTATTCCATAACAATAGATGATATAGTTCAAGATAAATGCAGCAATTTATTTTCCTGTGATATTTATGAGAGGTACTGCCTCAATCCATTTTGTGAAATATTCTATAGCTACAAGGATTAATTTGTGACCATTAGATGAAGAAGGATTTATATTTCCTACGAGATCAAGACCCCATTGGCAGAAAGTCCAAGATGTTGCCAAAGCATGAAGTTCTTGTGCTGGTGCATAAATCAAATTCCCATGGATTTGACATTGTTTGCATGTTCTAGCTATCTGAAAATAATCATTCCATGGTCGGCCAATAATAGCCCAAGCGTATGAGTTTTTTTGAAAGGGTAAGACACTTGAATGAGTGCCACAAATGTCATTATGGACTTCATGTAAGGCCTTCTCTGATTCTTCTTGTTCATGAAATCTTAAAAGAGTACCGTCTAGACCTCGTTTAAACAAGGTATCCACGACGAGAGTAAAATGGGAGGATTGGCAAATAAAGTTCCTTTTTTGGTTCTTTGATAAATCGGGAGGTAGGGTGTTATCTTTTAGGTATGTTTAAGTTTGGCCATAGCTTGAGGAATCATGCCCAAAAATATGACAGATAGTTTGGGAATCAGGACATTTATGAGTAGGGTGAAACAACTCTTCTACCAGGAATTCATAACACTGTTGATTTTCTTGTGTCTGAAGTAGAGAAGAAAGTGTAGCCATGGCATCTGATGCTTTGTTGTCATTTCTTGGGATCTGTTGGAAATTTATTTCTACAAAATATTTCTTGATATCATCAACCATCTTTTTATGAGGCATTAGCTTTTCGTCCTTTGTTTGATAGTCATCATTGATTTGATTGATGACGAGATGAGTGATGAATCAATGATGAATAGTCAGTACCAAATTGGTACTGAGAGGGGGGGTGAATCAATACTGATAAAAATACTTTTCCTTGAACCGGTTTGACTAAGAACACTACACTTTGATTGGAAAGAAATAACACTAGTCTAAACCAGATTACTACTGGTTAAGCACAATGAAAGACATAAACTGGTAACTCATCTTTCCACACAATCTAACATCTTATTTCCACTTCACCCATATGCATACACTAGTAATACTTCAACTAAAATGTAAAGACTTACTGGTTCAACATGCTTTACCACTTAACAGAGAATAACAAAGCATCACATGAAAAGCATCACACATAACAAACATATTTTTCATGTGGAAACCCAATTGGGAAAAACCATGGTGGGGATGAATACACACAAGCTGTTCTTTGAACCCTATTGAAGTCTGCTCTGTTAGGAGCCTGGTGCGGTTAAAGACTTTACAATAGCTTCTGTTAGGAACCGATCTTGTTGGAGATCACCCGGTTAAGGGATGGCTAAAATACCCAGTTAAGGATTAAAACCTGTTAAAAGTTACCTTGTTAGAGGATTTTTAGAACTCAATAATTTTGAGTCACCCTGTTAAAGGATTTACAACAAGTCGGTTAAAGCTACCCTGTTAAGGGATTTTCCAACTGTTGAAGTAGTTAGAGGTCAACATGTATTACAATGATCTAGTAACAACACTCAATTCCAATACTGATCCGCTTTAGTTCCTTCCTTCTGCACTCACACTCTGTAGGTATCTATTCTCTGCACTTAGATACACACACAATATTTGCCAACAACTTCAACATGAAAAACAACATTGACCTTATAGGAAATAGATAGGTCGGTAGCATAAACCCTAAACCCTAAACATTTAGGTTAAGCAATTCGGTCGATTCAATCCTAACCGTTGATCATATTGCATTGATTACAACAGTCTTGAACAGATCTCAAGACGTTCTCCAACGTTTGTTCTTCACTGCTTCTTGGAGATTGATAACCCATCACGCATTCTCCACCATTTACAAAGACTTCACACAATCCTGAGGTAGATAGGATCAATCTCCTTCATGCAAGATCCTTCACGCGCACAAGGTTGAATCACATAGGCATAGAACACTTCAACCGAAAACCCTGAAGCTAAGACTACCAACCAGTAGTCATACCATATGAAACCTTGATACAAAACATTCCATATACCGGTTCACATTCCAACATACCAGTTCACTTGGACAAACATACCGCTTCACTTTTTCACATATACCGGTTCACGTTTCAACATACCAGTTCACTTGGACAGACATACTGCTTCAATTTTTCACATATATCAGTTCTCAAGTGCAAGTGCTTACCTCAATATACTGGTTCACTCTTCATCATATTGACATCAATGACAACATACAATATCATCATGTCAACATACTCTGCACATATGCCAACAATTTCCCCCTTTGGCATTGATGGCAATATATAGAGATATCTATGAGCTTCACATCTTCTCCCCCACTACTGCAGAGATCTTCTTCACTTCACAATTCTCCCCCTTTGACAACAATGCCAAAGTGAAGGCATAAACATCTATGTTCTACTATGCTGCTCCCCCTAAGGAGTAGCATCCTTCAACACACCAATCCCAAGAAAAATATATCAATGTAAGTCCTGACTGATGTGGAGAAAACACCTTTAGTTCACCTCTTGAAGGGGAAGCACCCCTAATTCACCTCTCGAATAGGTAAAGGTAGCCTTTGGTAGAGGCTTAGTGAATATGTCTGCTAATTGCACCTTACTGGAAACATGTTCTAGTACAACTTCCTTGTTCTGAACCTTATCCCTTAAGAAATGATACTTAAGCTCAAAGTGCTTGATTCTAGAATGTAAAACCGGATTCTTGGAGATGTTAATTGCACTTGTGTTGTCACAAAATATACTTACCGGTTCAGATATAGGAACTTTGAAGCCATTTAATACATGCTTCATCCAAATTGTCTGGGTGAAGTTCATAAATGTTGCAACATACTCCACTTCTGCTATAGACTAAGAGATACAACTCTATTTCTTACTCATCCATGAGACTAGTCTTCCACCAAGAACGAATGCACCACTGGTTGTGCTCTTCCGGTGGTCCACATTACCATCCCAGTCAGCATCTGTAAACACTTTCAGGTTGAAATAATTACTATATGGATACCTTAATCCATAGTCAATAGTTCCCTTCAGATATCTTAGAATCCGCTTGATTGCTACCAAGTGGGATTCTCTTGGGCTTTTTTGGAACCATGCAGCAATTCCCACTGCATGTGCAATGTTTGGTCTACTATGTACTACATAGTGCAATTTACCAATCATTGATCGGTATTCCTTCTCATTTACCAACCCTAAGTCATCCTCTTTGGATAATTTGAAACCGGTCACCATCGGTGTAGCAACAGGTTTGTTGTCTTCCATGCCAAAGGTCTTCAACACCTCTTTGATATATTTAGACTAAGTGATAAAGGTTCCATCTTTCATTTGTTGAATTTGTATTCCAATGAAGAACTTAATCTCCCCTATAAGTGACATCTCAAACTCCTTTTTCATCTCATCTGCAAAATCATGACTCATCTTGTCATCTCCTCCAAAGATTATGTCATCAACAAATACCTCACAGTTCAGAATCTGATCTCCTTCTGACTTTAGGTAGATATTACTATCCTCACTTGTTCTCTCAAATCCAATCTTCACAAGATGGGAGTGCAAGCATTCATACCATGCTCTAGGTGCCTGCTTTAGTCCATACAAGGCCTTATGTAACCTACACACCATGTCACTATCTTCTGATAGGGCAAACCCATCTGGTTGCTCTATATACACCTCCTCTTCTAGTATTCCATTCAAGAATGCAAACTTTACATTCATTTGATATACTTTGAATCCCTTGAATGCTGCATATGCAAGAAGCATACGAACTCCTTCCAATCTAGCTACTGGAGCAAAGGTTTCTCCATAGTCTTCTCCTTCTTCTTGGGCATATCCTTTACACACCAATCTGGCTTTGTTTCTAATCACTGAGCCATCTTCATTCAGCTTATTTTTGAAAACCCATTTGGTGCCAATGACATTTTTATGCTCTAGTCTGGGTACCAAAGACCATGTACCATTATTTTCTATCTGGTCAAGTTCCTCTTCCATTGCCTTGATCTAGTCTTCATATTTATGCGCCTCTCTAAATGTTTTAGGCTCAAATTCAGAGATCATGCAAGAGTTTTCTCTAATCTTTCTTCTTGTAAGAATTCTTGCATCCCTGTCTCCTATGATCTACTTTGGATCATGATTCAACTTTACATACCTAGGAATGATCTTAGTTGTTTCCTCTTGCTTTTCTTCTTCATCCTCATCTTCATCAACATCAACATCTACCGGTGTAGAAGCACTGTTACTGGTGCTTGGTTGTTTTGCAATCAGTTCCCAGAAGGTTACTACTGGTTCATCTCCTACTTGCTCACTACTGGTTTCCTTAGATTTATCAGAGGTTTCATCAACTCTAACATTGATGCTTTCAACAATTCTCTGAGTCCTATTGTTGAAACATCTGAGAGCTTTGCTCTTTGTGGAATACCTTGGGAATATTCACTCCTCTTAATATAACATTTACTACCAAACACTTTGAAGTAGCTTACCACTGGTGTCTTACCGGTCCAATACTCATAAGGTGTTTTATCCTTACCCTTTTTTATGAGTACCTGGTTCATTGTGTAGACTGTAGTTCTCACCACTTCTCTCCAAAAAGTGTGAGAAACCTTTCCTTGGATCAACATAGTTCTAGCTACTTCAACCACAGTCCGGTTGTTTCTTTCTGCTAGGCCATTCTGCTGTGAAGTCTAGGGGGCAGATAGTTGTCTCTTGATGCCATTCTCTTCACAATATTGGTTGAATTCACCAGAAGTGAATTCTCCTCCTTGATCAGTTCTTAAGCACTTAATCCTCTTACCAGTTTCTTTTTCTACAAGTGCTCTAAAGGCTTTGAACTTTCCAAAAGATTCATATTTGTCCTTCAAGAATGTGACCCACATCATTCTTGAGCAATCATCAGTAAGAATCATAAAATACCTATTTCCCTGCACACTCTTAGTTTTCATAGGACCACACAAATCAGTATACACAAGATTAGGTAAATTGTCTGTAGTGAAAGGTTTACCTTTGAAGGTTGAGGAAGACATTTTCCCCAGTTGACACTCTCTGCACAAAGGATTTTCCAATTTGTTCAGCATAGGAAATCCTCTAACTACCTTGATCTTACTAGCATTCACAATATTGTCAAAGTTTACATGGCAAAGTCTCCTATGCCATATCCAGCTATCCTCAAACTTAGCCATAAGACATGTACTAACATTAGCATTTAGTTGAAATAGATTACCTTTGGTTTGCATACCAATAGCCATCAGTTAACCATTCTTTCCCTTGATTTTGCACACTCCATTTCTGAATTCGAGAGTGAGTCCATTATCATTTAGTTGAGCAACACTCAAAAGGTTGTGCCTGAGACCTTCTACCCAATACACATTGTCAGCACTGCTTCTTCCATTCAGAGAGATGGACCCTCTGTCTTTTACCATACATGGTGCATCATTACCAAAACAAACCACACCACCATCATACTCTTCCAGAGATAAAAACTTACACCGGTCACCAGTCATATGGTGAGAACAACCACTGTCAATAATCCACTCATTAGAATTATCAAAGTGGGAGACAAGAGCCTTCTTGTCTGACACATCTTCCTTGACCGCTACAAACACAATATCTTCATTTTCTTCATCTTCTAGTTCCTCATCAGTGACACCTTCGTCAACTGCTACAAAATAGTTTCTCCGATTTCCTCCTTTGAACTTCTTGAACTTCTCTAGTTTATCCTTGTTGTCACCATTGGGGTAGTTTACAACAATGTGTCCTATCCAGTTACAAGAAAAGCATTTCAAAGGAAGCTTACCTCTGTATTTACCGGTTCCCTTAGGAAGTCTCTTGGCAAGAAGAGCTTCAAATTCCATCAGAATCTCCTCATCATCCATTTCTCTACTTTGTCTTGGTTCACCACTGGTACTAGCTTCTTTACCTTTTCTAGATGGTGCAACAGATGCTCTGAAAGCTGATTCAGTCTTCTTAATACTGCCATCATAATTATTTAGCTCATAAGCTATTAACTTTGCAATGATGAAGTCCAGAGATACCTTTGTCTTGTCTACTATTAGTGAACAGATTTGTCCTTTTTATAAATGATCAATCTTGAACTCTGTTATCTTATTTTAAGAATAAGTGTTTCACTAAACAGCTGGGTAAGTGTTATTCAAATCACTTCCCTCTGAATTTTGCATAGGTACAACTCCCTATCTCAGTTTTTCAAGGAATGCTCTAAACTATTTATTTTTTAATAGTAGCTTTTAACCCAAAAGCATGTAAGGCTGCCTATTTCATTCTTGGATGAAAGGCTGAAATTTCACACATGTTTCAAAAAGAAGAAAGCAATTTTTCCTATCTTTTCAATATATGAGATAATAACAATTGAAACAAAGTTCAATATACTATTTCCACAGGTTTAATAAAGAACGAACAGATTTTAAGAAACTAAATCTGTCTCCAAACAAGAATCTTCTCTAAAAGTAAACAAACATTCAAAGGAAAGAACATTAGAAGAATAATAATTTTTTGTAATGGAAAGATCATTCCTATTTTTTTGATCAGATAAACATATGCAAAGACATGCATCTCTTTAGATTCAAAACACATAGTTTTTCCTTCTCCCAAGAACAATATGATCAATCTATATATATATATATATATATACAACAAAGGCACGAAAATACATCTACAAATCTTCTTCCATTCCAGGTTTAGCAGTCTGATTCTTCCTTTGATAAAACAAAAAATACAAAAAAATGGAGCGAAAAACCCTAAAATTGGTCACCAAATCTAACCCCTATACTATCTACTTTTCCTTAATTAATAGTTTTGAATAGGGGAGGTCTCCCTGAAAATTTGACGACCCCCGTAAATAGTTATGAAACCAACAAGAAGTATTTTGGGACATATGTCCCGAAGTCTTTGCATAACCATGAGAAATTATAAAAATAAAAGAAAACCGGCCCTAAATTAATGCATTATGCCATTTTTCCATCATCATCATCCTCTCCGCTTTTGCGAGCATCGTGAGCGGTTGTGAGTTCTTGAACAATGGATTGGCTCAGAACTTTCATCGCATTGAGCTTCGCCTTCACCACCTCTTTATTCCACCTGTGTTGCACCATCTTCTCGAAATATTTCAGCAGCTGATCATTTCCAATGAAAGTCATAGACTCAATCCTAGCCACTCTGGTTATATCTTCCGGTGTGAAATTTCCCTTGGCCCTGGTCTTCTCCATGTTCATCCGGAAAGATCTGATTGCATCTTGTGTGCTCAACCCACAATTTTCCAACTGCCAATCATGGTCAGGATTAACCACCTTATTATCATTGACTATGCTGCAATGGAGATCCTGGAGTTCGTAAACAGAGGTCTTTGCATCGGTAATCACAGACTTGAAGGTAAGCACTCGCCACATTATGGTTTTCTTCAGCACAAAAAGCTGACATTCATCCACAACCAGCTTGATTGAGTGTTCTGTCAAAAACCTGGTAACTCCATATTCTTCTATTTTGGCAAACAGAGGCAAGATATTCTGCCATTTGTGCTCCTCCTTCTCCCATGGCACAAGCTGATTTTGAACCTCGGCAATAAGACCCTGTATTTCATCGCATAGTCTCCGAGAGTCAGTAATGTACTTCTCGTCGTCTTTGATTATCCCCTCAATCCATTTCTCCATAGCTTCAGCAATACTCTTGGACCATTGAACTTGGTTCATTAGCTATTTATTTTCTGACGAATTCGGGTCGAAGTTCTCTGTAGCATGAGATATTGGAAGTGCCCCAAGGCAACCAATACTATCAATGAACTGGGCCAAAATGTTTACGTGTCGCTTTAGTTCTCTCTTTTCTCGTCCATCCTTTTCCAACCTAGTGAGCATTTTCTTTGCCGGCACTTGGAAGAAGTGGTTGTTTGTGTCTCTACTCATGTATCCTAATTCAACCTTTATGATCTCAAAATCATCAGAGCTAGCCTCCTTGTTTTCATCCTTGGGTTTATACGAGGTGATTTCAGCAACCCATTTTGCAGTTTACTCATCATTGTCCAGGCGAGTGGCAGTCTTGAACCTCTTCGGCTTTGGATTCTTCTTTGTGTATTTAACAACCATTTCCTGAATTGGAATAGTCACGGGAAGAAAACTCCTTTTCTTGTTCACCGAGGTGGTCAACCACTTAGGAGTTGCACTGGAATGAGTGGTTCCTTTGATCATCTTTGAATGTGGCTTCATAGCCACAGTCATCGTATGAGAATCCAAGGCACTACCAACTTCACCATCCAAGTCTTCAATTTCAAATATCTAGGCATCAAGCATGGTATCTTTGACCCCCATATCCTTTGCTTGATCCATCTTTCTTTGAGTGGTACTTCGTGACCGGGTATGCCGAGGAGTACAAAACTCCAAAGTTGAATTAGACCCGAGTCTAAGCTGGGGCGACTTGTTATCCTTACCTGTACGAACAGGCATAGAAGCATTATTAGAAAGATGCTTTGGTGAAGGTAGAGGATCCTTATTACTTCTCGCAGAATGAGACTTAATGCCTGACTTCATTGCTTTCTTATTGGCCACCCATGCCGCGGTTCTTTCTAGAACTCCTTTGGTCCTTAATTGTATATCATCATTCTCTTCCTCATCCCAGTTAATTGGAGGCATTTTGGCTCCTGCATGGGCTAAGTACCCTGGTTCAAATAGTTCCAGATAATCCTCTTCAAGCCCCTTAGTATCCAACTTTATCTGCAAAGAGACAACTTGTTCTAACACCAATCTCATGTTTTCCCTTTTGAATATTTCAAGTTCATTTGTACAATATTCCTAGAAATCTTCTAACTGTGGCATGGGAAGATATGGCATTAGACCAAGGCTTTGGGAAAATCCTTTGTTATCAAAACCTTTCCTTTCAGAATACAGAGAAAAATTGAAATTCCTGAGGTCTGCTTCTATACTCAGAGTGTCAGACATTGAACTGCAGGACAACACGCCCAATTGTATGGGAAAATGACCTTCCCATTTGTCCCTGGGCTATGCCTTTTTTATTACAGAAGTTAGTTGCCTGCATACTTCTGCTAGAACAAAGCAATCTGAAGAGAAATGAGGGAGCTTGAAGGGTTCCTCTTCAAAACCGCCTACCCGTATGTAACAGAAGCATGGAAACTAGATATAAAAACTACCAAACCTCTTTATCAAAGTCTGCGCATCATCAGAGATTCTTTTAGCTTTCATATTCTTCAATTCATGATACAAAGCCCCCAAAAAAGCGTTGTGCACCCTTCTAAAATCCTGTAAAGCTTTATCCTTTTGCAGCATAGGATATAACTCATATATGGGAACATCCTCCTCAGTGAGTTGTTTCGGTATTCCAACCAACTCTTTAACACAACCCAAACAATACAAGAGATATGAAGACATAAAGAAGTTTTGTTTGAACTGTTTAGCCAAACTCAGTTGTTCTCTCATTGAATCAGCGATCAATTTAGCCCAATCCAAATACTGCTTTCCTTCTAAAACCAACTGCACATAACAATAAATCCAGTCGTCAAAGCTATAAGCTTCAGTGGATCCTCTGGCTCGGTGCAACAAAAGCATTATGTAATGAATATGCGGCAACATGTGATTCTTATTAGGATTCTTGGGTAACCTGGAACCACCTCTTTGAGGAACCTTCAACCAGAATTTCGCTACATTGTTTTGGTGTCCAGTTCTATCTGTGTTGAACTTAGTGATTGACTGAGCAGGAGAAAAGTTGGAGAACTAGTAATCAGGTATCTTGAAGACTGAGGAAATCACTTCATGATTTATGGCAAGAAGGGTTTCACCATTGTCTCTCCTAATGGTTTTAGACACTGGGTCGTATCTAGCGATACATTCTCGAATCAACTCTTGGCAAGGAATGGCTGGGGGAAAAGCTGTGGCTTCTACAAGACCACTACTCAAAATCTCCACACCAAAAGACTTGTCAATTCCCTTGAACACCCTTTCTTTCAACACCTCAAGGTTTTCCACTTTTAGAAAAGTATCACTAACTATGGGTTCAGTGGATCCTAGGCTAAATACATTCCTAATCAAATGCAGCGTGGACTTCATAATTTTAAACAATAAGCCTAAATTGATTACAGAAAAACTTTCTGTAAGAGAGAAAATGCAAGCAAAAACCACTAGAGAGGACAAGGAAAGACTCATCTTCACAGTTGAACAACTGGACAATGGCTAGCAGCAAGAAAGACTCCTATCCAAGAAAAAAAATAAAGACACAGCAGCAAGGAACAAATGCGGAGTACTAACAATCCTTCATACCTTATTAGTGAAGGCAATGATATGGAAACATTGGATGCAATAATTCCAAATTTTAGTCTGGGTGTGTCAAGTTTGTGGATTAGACCTTGCATGCATGCATTGAATGCATGGCAGCATTTTTGAAGTAACTGCCAGTTCCCGAAATGATTACTTACTTCGAAAAACTAAGGAGTGATGTCACTTAAGACATGGTTCTGCCTCTTCATATTTGGTAATGAATGCACTATCAAATTATTAAAACCCGCGGGGCCCACTAACATCGAACACATATGAACATCCTGAACAGACTTCATGGATGTTCAAGTGGTCCAAGATGTACGTCGTGCTCAGGGAGAATTTTGCCGAAACAAATAATACCATGTTGCTGACCACTTGTGCTATATTGAACATGTTGAACATATTTGAACCTCTTGAACTTAGTTCAATGAGTTCAAAACCCAACGAATAATAAAGTGACATATCACCGAACAAGGAACTTTTTAAGAGAGCCGCTACAAGACACTTAGAGAAAACATTAGTATGAAAAACCTCCCTAAACACCTTGGAACCTATGGAACCTAAATGAACCTGTTGAACCGGGTTCAAAATGGTTCAACATGTTCATAGAGTTCAACCAATTATGTAAACTTGACTTTTATGATTGGAAAAAGGATTTACAGACATACTAAGGACATGAACCAAGGTATCACTAGAAGGATTAGGACTCAAACTGAAAATCTTAAAGGATGACTCACTCTTATCATGAGGAATAAATGACACAGTAACATTGGCTCTGACTAGGGATTGTATTTTTTAAAGGAAAATGCAAAGAACTCACAGACTCTAGTTTCACATGACCAAAAAAAAAAAGGGGAAATGATTAGGGGACGCACAACTAAGAACACCTAAGCTACTATATACAAAAATCTCAATCACAGGACTTACAATTTGTAGAGCTTGAGATCTTTCCCATTGTAGGTATAGGGCATAATCGTTCCATCGGTGTAGCTGAGTCTGAAAGCATTTTGTCCCACCACTTCACAGATCTTGAAGGGCCTTTCCACAATGAATCAAACTTGTCATGAGAACCTTTTGGTTCTTTCCTTTTATCCCATAACAACACCTCATCTCCTATTAGGAAACTTCTTGGCCGAGCTCGCATGTCAAAAATCCTCTTCACTCGGTTCTGATGCTCTGAAATTCTATCCACTAGCAACTCCCTCTCCTCTTCCAACTTTGTTAGGTACATAATTCTTTTCTCCAAAGTAGTCTGAAAGAAAGAATCTTCCACTACTATCTGCAACTTGGCTGCTGATAATTCCAGAGTTAAGGAAAGTTTTGCTCCAACACCATACACAAGTTCAAAAGGTTCCATTTCAGTGGCCCTCTTGGGCGTGGTTCTATCTGCCCACAAAGCCTCATACACCTTCTTATGCCAATTTCAAGCACTTTCGTCAACCAACTTTTTCATGATGGCTATCAGGTTCTTGTTGCTGGATTCTGCCAGTCCATTACCTTTTGGAAAGTAATGAGAGGAATGTGAGAGGGTAATCTGATGCTCATAGCAAAACATAGTCAACTCTTTAGAAGAGAAATATGATGCGTTATCCGCCACAATCTTTTGGGGAACCCCAAAATGGATTAGGATGAAATCCTTGAGAAAACTACACACAACCTCTGAGTTTGCCTTTTTAGTGGGAATGGCTTCTACCCACTTGGTAAAGTAGTCAGTTGCTGTCAAAATGTACATATGACCAGCACTGGAATGAGGGTTTATTGGTCCTATGAAATCAATGCCCCACTATTTGAAAGGTTCATCTATTACTACGGGCCTTAAAGGCAGAGCCGCAAAATGTGGCTTCCCAGAAAAGAGTTGACATTTCTCACACTCTTTAACATAAATATATGCATCCCTAAACATACTAGGCCAATAAAAATAATTCCTTAGAATTTTGAAAGCAATAATAGATGATGAGAAGTGTCCCCCACAAGCTTCACCATGATAGGTCTCCAGGAGTTTTTGCTATTGAGGTTTATCTACATACCTTAAAAATGTTCCATCTAAACCTTTTATGTATAAAACATCCCACCAAATTACATACTTAGCAACTTTTAACTTAAGATTCCTTTGTTCTTTTGCTGACAAATGACTTGGGCAGCTACCATAAGTCAAATAATAGGCCACATCAGAGAACCAGGTATCCTGCAATCCAACAAAAAGAGTTAATGGCAATTCGACTTCAGTTTCCACCTCATTTTCTGCTATCAACCTGTATAAGCCTTGTCCTTTGACTATCTTCGTAGGGTGAATATCTAAGTCATATTCTTGAATTTTTGTTACCCAAGTTGCTCTCTTATTTAGTTCAACCTTTTGTTGAGTTAAAATGCTTTTTACTGCGGAATCTGGGACATAAACCAAAGAGTGGGAATGCAGAATATAGTACCAAAACTATTTCACAGCTTTAAATACAACATAGGCATGTTTCTGCAAGAGTGAGTACTTAAACTCATGCTTCTTGAGTGGGATACTCATGAACGCTATAGGTGCTTCGGCCCCAGTTTCATCCAACTATAACAATATTCCAGACATCGTATGCTCTAATGCATAACAATATAAAATGAAGTCCTTTGTGAAATCCAGGTTAATGAGAGTAGGTGCATTTGCAACTGAACCTTTGATTTTTTTGAAAGCGTCTTTGGCCTCTTCAGTCCATTTGAAAGGATGTTGTTCACTTAACAAGCTTAAGATGTGTTTTGTGGTCTCTGCAAACTCCAGAATGAATCTTCTTAATAAATTCACTTGACCAAACAACGACCTTACTCCAGTTCGGTTGGAAGGTAAACTGAGATGTTGAATTGCATTAACTCTCTCAGGATCGATCTTGACTCCTTCCTTTGAGACAATATGTCCTAACAATTTTCCCTTCATGACACAGAAAACTAATTTCTTTGGGTTCAAGGAGATTCTGTGCTCACGACAATGCTACAGAACTGCACTCAAATCCCTAAGATGGTCCTTCCTTTCTTTTGAAAATACCGCGAGATCATCCAAGTAAACAACAATAATTCTATCTTGAAAATCCTTAAAAGAGGAATCCATAGCTCTTTGAAAGGTGGCTCTAACATTTATTAAGCCAAATGGCATGCAATTATATGCCAATGTTCCCCATGGAGTGATGAATGCTATCTTGTGTTGTTCATGCTCTGCGACACTAATCTGATTGTAACCAGAAAAACCATCCAACATCAACATCATCTCTGACCCAGATACCATCTGCAGAATGTGGTCCATATTGGGTAAAGCATAGTTGTCCTTCAGACTCGCTTGATTCAGATTACAGAAATCAACACAAATATGAATTTCCCCATTCTTCTTCCTTACGGGAACAATGCTGGCTACCCAGGTAGAATGATGAATTGGATATATGATTCTGGTCTTAAGCATTTTATCAACCTCTTTAAAAATTACATCCGCCATTATGGGATTAAAATTCCTCAATTTTTGCCTGAAAGGAGAGGCGCCTAGCTTCAATGGAATCTGATGCTGAAAATGCCCATTTCTAAACTCCTTCAGGTCATCATAGGACCAAACAAAGACATCAATGTAGTTTTTTAGCAGTGTGCCAAGTGCTCGCTTCTCCTCCATAGAACAACACTTGCCAATTGTTACCTCTTTTGGGTTGGATTCATCGCCCAAATTTATTTTCTTGGAATTTCCTTTTCCGTCATCCTTGGGAACTTTCTTGCCTATGAATGCATCATCTCTGGTGAAGAACCTCTCCAAAGTCACTAGCCCTTTCAAAATTTTATTGCCTTTGAGTTGAATAAAACTATTTGTAGGATCAACCTCTGGATCTGGACTGAACTCCTTGCAGACATTTTCAGAACCTTCAAAATATGATTGGGAGAATGACTGAGCACATTCTAGGAAATATTTGATCTGTGCATCCGCATCAAACACTTGCCAATGATTTACATTATCAGGGACACTGGGCCTATAAATAATTTCAATCCTATATGAATTATCCTTAAAGTCTGGATGCAGTAATAAAAGTGAAGCTGAAACAACCAACGAATTTGCCCTACTATTTTGTTCCCTTGGAATGGCTTCAATCGAGAAAGCATCAAAGAATTCTAACTCATCCCAAACCCTATTTCTATAATGCCTCAATCTATCATTCTTAACTATATAAACATTTCTCACCTGTTTGACAATCAACTCTGCATCACCTTTAACTTTGAGCAATTTGATACCTTTACATCTGGCCTCATTTAATCCTAATAATAATGCCTCATACTCTGCAGTATTATTAGTATTCTTAAAATCCAACTTGAAAGAAAACGAGAAAATATTACCAGTGGGTGACAGCAAAACTACCCCTACTCTAGAGCTGGAGTTGGCATAGCTTCCATCAAATTCCATCTGCCATAACCCGCCAAGTTCATCAACAGCCTCTTCCAGTTCCCTTTCGCCAGGTGCAAGAATGAGATAGTTTCCAAACTCGCATTCTTGAAACAAAGTATGGGCTTTGGGGTTGTCTAAAGGAAAAATAGTGTACTTATTTTTAGGCTCGGGTTCAAGCTTGATTCAATATTTTCCAAGGGGAATAATGGCCTCAGACCAGTCCATTTTGATTTCACCTCCAAGGTCCTTGCAAAAAGTTCTACTCAAAAGCATTATGTAACTTGTGGGAATATCAGCAACCAGGATAGTTAATCTTACTCTTTTATCAGGGCATGCTGCTAGCACTGCCTAGACGTCTTTTACCTATCCAATAAGAGGAATCTATTTTCCATCCATCAAAAAGCATCTCCCAAATGTTTTAGTGAGGGTCAAACCTAGAGACTTAGCCACAGGTGAAGGCATTATGTTGTCTGATGCTCTTGAATCTATCATGCAATTGCTAAGCTTCTGACCTTTCAAGAGAAGGGATATGTAGAAAGGTTTAGGTTTCGGAATCTCAACCTCAAGCCCATTTTTTGCATCATGAAAAGCACATGGATCAGCCAAGTTAGCTAATGAGCACGGGACGGATGAAGACTTTTTAGCAGCAGTTAAATCACTATTCTCCACACATCCGTGAACCAGGGACTCCGAAGAAGAGTCTCCCTTAACATATTTGACTAGTTTATCTAGTTCTTTTGGGTTCAGCTTCAAATACTCAGTAGTAGGAAGTTGAACAGTAGACGCTTTATAGAACTCAATGATGTCAAAGGAGGAAGAGGAAGAGCTATTGTTATCTTCATGGTTCCTTTGCAAAATCCTAACTTCAGGGATCTTTGAAAAACTATTACTTGGGAGATCTTTACCTTTAAAATTGCTTCCAGAAGGATTCACAAAAGAAGAAGCTTGGGAAGTTCGTTGATTCCTTGTTAGAATCGCATATGAAGGACCTTCAAGGGTCGCCAAAATGTTACTACCTTTTTCCGAATCTGACTCATAGTTGAGGTAGAATGTTCCAGAGTTGCTAGGTACCTCTTGAATTCTTTCTGCTTCAGTGAACTCACCTAATTCATCTTTTGTGTTTTGCATCTGAACATGTCTTATCATATCAGGACAAGAACCCCCATCATGATCTGTGGTGAGATTGAATGAACACATGACACCTTTGTCAGGAGGTGCCTCTATTTGTAATCTCTGTGGAACAACAGGCAATTGCAACGGTCATCCATAGTTATATTGACTTGAAGTTTTCCTACTTATATCCTGATAAGGCTGTGGATATGAGCTTCTAGGCTTAGGTATCTGCCTCTTCAATGCAATCATATCATTGACAAGCCGCTGAACAACTGGGTCAATGGAAGAGGTAGAGGCCTGAGATTGGCCCTGAGGGGTTTGTATATCTTTCCTCCATTTTCCAGCTGTTATCAGATCATCTTCGAGCTGTATAGCCTCATTTTGTGCAGTCTCTAGATCAGCCGGCCTACTTCTTCTAAGGTGGAAACCCACGTCAGGTGGCATGGAATTTATGAAGAAACATTGCTGATTATCTGCAATTGGTCTTTTGGCTTGAGGAATTTTGTGGATAATCTTATTATACCTAGCTACATAATCCCTCATTGGCTCATGAATTTCTTTTTTCATTTGTGTCAGTTGAGCCAGTAGAAAATGTTCATCGTCAGCACTTTTGAACCTGTTCTCAAAAGCGGTTTTCATCATTTGCCAGTCAGTTATGGATCCTGCTTGCAGATGGCTGAACCATTCTGCTACCCCTTCAGTGAGAGTTTGGGCAAAAATCCTAATGGCCATGTCCTCATATTGGACTGCTAGAATTCCAATGGCCACATTAAAAGAATTCAAGTGTTCTTCAACCGAGACTTTTTCGTCTCCATTATATTTAGGTAAAACATCCCTCGCCCCTTTTGGAAGTGGATTATGAGCTGCGAGGGCAAGAGGTCCAACAACAGCACCCCATGGTTGAGCCATAATCAACATAGGATAATTGATTACAAGGGGAGGGGCTTGAACTCCAGTAAGCGTTAGTGCCTACCAAGGATTTGAAGAAGAAGGTATAGGAGTAACTCTAACAGGAGAAGGAGGTATGCTCTTAGTTTTTCTTTTAGGAGTAAAGTTTGTGGCAAATGATAGCCCTTGCTATTCTTCAAAACAATTATCAACTATTCCTTCTCTCCTTTGTGCTCTAGTATATGGATGAGAATCCAGTGTTATCACCCTTAGGAATGCTAAGCTCTTTCAACCGAAAATCAATCTCAACGGTTTTCCTGAATTATTGAACTGTGTCTTTGACAAAAAAAACTCTATGAAATTTTGCTAATTATGGGCTCAATTTTGTTATGTCTATGGCATACTGATCTACTAAATATTTGGTTCTCTCTTTGTTTCACTCCCCAGCAGAGTCGCCAAAAATCTGTTAGTGAACAGATTTGTCCTTTTAACAAATGATCAATCTTGAACTCTGTTACCTTATTTGAAGAACAAGTGTTTCACTAAACAGTTGGGTAAGTGTTGTTCAAATCACTTCCCTCTAAATTTTGCATAGGTACAACTCCCTATCTCAGTTTTTCAAGGAATGCTCTAAACTATTTATTTTTGAATAGTAGCTTTTAACCCGAAACCATGTAAGGCTACCTATTTCATTCTTGGATGAAAGGCCGAAATTTCACACATGTTTCAAAAAGAAGAAAGCAATTTTTCCTATCTTTTCAATATATGAGATAACAGCAACTGAAACAAAGTTCAGTATATTATTTTTACAGGTTTAATAAAGAACGAACAGATTTTAAGAAACTAAATCTGTCTCCAAACATGAATCTTCTCTAAAAGTAAACAAACATTCAAAGGAAAGAACATCAGAAGAATAATAATTTTCTGTAATGGAAAGATCATTACTATTTTTTTGATCAGATAAACATATGCAAAGACATGCATCTATTCAGATTCAAAAAAAACAAATTTTCCTTCTCCCAAGAACAATATGATCAGTCTATATATATATATATATATATATATGTATATATATATATATATACATATATATATATATACATATATATATATATATATATATATTCTTATGCAACAAAGGCACGAAAATACATCTACAAATCTTCTTCCATTCCAGGTTTAGCAGTCTGATTCTTCCTTTGATAAAATAGAAAATACACAAAAACGGAGCAAAAAACCCTAAAATTGGTCACCAAATCTAACCCCTATACTATCTACTTTTCCTTAATTAATACTTTTGAACAAGGGAGGTCTCCTTGAAAACTTGACCACCCCTGTAAATAGTTATGAAACCAACAAGAAGTATTTTGGGATAGATGTCCCGAAGTCTTTGCATAACCATGAGAAATTACAAAAATAAAAGGAAACTGACCCTAAATTAATGCATTATGCCATTTTTCTATCATCATCATCCTCTCAGCTTTTGCAGGCATCGTGAGAGGTTGTGAGTTATTGAACAATGGATTGGCTCGAAACTTTCATCGCGTTGAGCTTCGCCTTCGCCACCTCTTTATTCCACCTGTGTTGCACCATCTTCTCAAAAATTTTCAGCAGCTGATCATTTCCAATGAAAGTCATAGACTCAATCCTAGCCACCCTGGTTATATCTTCCGGCATGAAATTATCCTTGGCCCTGATCTTCTCCATGTTCATTCAGAAAGATCTGATTGCATCTTGTGTGCTCAACCTGCAAATTCCCAACTGCCAATCATGGTCAGGATTAACCACCTTATTATCATTGACTATGCTGCATTCGAGATCCTGGAGTTCGTAAACAGAGGTCTTTGCATCAGTAATCATAGACTTGAAGGTAAGCACTCACCACATTATGGTTTTATTCAACACAAAAAGCTGACATTCATCCGTAACTAGCTTGATTGAGTGTTCCGTCAAAAACCTGGTAACTCCATATTCTTCTATTTTGGCAAACAGAGGCAAGATATTTTGCCATTTGTGCTCCTCCTTCTCCCACGGCACAAGCTGATTTTGAACCTCGGCAATAAGACCCTGTATTTCATTGCATAGTCTCCAAGAGTCAGTAATTTACTTCTTGCCGTCCTTGATTATCCCCTCAATCCATTTCTCCATAGCTTTAGCATTACTCTTAGCCCATTGAACTTGGTTCATTAGCTTTTTATTTTCTGGCGAAGTCGGGTTGAAGTTCTCTGTAGCATGAGATATTGGAAGTGCCCCAAGGCAACCAATACTATTGATGAACTGGGTGAGAACGTTTATGTGTCACTTTAGTTCTCTCTTTTCTCGTCCATCCTTTTCTGACCTAGTGAGCATTTTCTTTGCCGACACTTGGAAGAAGTGGTTGTCTGTGTCTCTACTCATGTTTCCCAATTCAACCTTTGTGATCTCAAAATCATCAGGGCTATCCTCCTTGTTTTCATCCTTGGGTTTATAAGAGGCGATTTCAGCAACCCATTTTGTAGTTTCCTCATCATTGTCCAGGCGAGCGGCAGTCTTGAACCTCTTCGGCTTTGGATTCTTCTCTATGTGTTTAACAACCATTTCCTGAATCAGAATAGTCACGGGAAGAAAACTTCTTTTCTTGTTCACTGAGGTGGTCAACTACTTAGGAGTTGCACTGGAATGAGTGGTTCCTTCGATCATCTTTGAAGGTGGCGTCATAGCCATAGTCACCGTATGAGAATCCAGGGCACTAACAACTTCTCCATCCAAGTCTTCAATTTCAGATATCTACGCATCAAGCATGGTATCTTTCACCCCCGTATCCTTTGCCTGATCCATCTTTCTTTTAGCGGCACTTCGTGACTGGGTATGCCGAGGAGTACAAAAATCCAAAGTTGAATTAGACCTGTGTCTAAGCTGGGGCGACTTGTTATCCTTACCTGCATGAACAGGCATAGAAGCATTGTTAGAAAGACGCTTTGGTGAAGGTAGAGGATCCTTATTACTTCTCACAGAATGAGACTTAATGCTTGACTTCATTGCTTTCTTATTGGCCACCCATGCCGCGGTTCTTTCTAGAACTCCTTTGGTCCTTAATTGTATATCATCATTCTCTTCCTCATCCCAGTTAATTAGAGGCATTTCGGCTTCTGCATGGGCTAAGTACCCTAGTTCAAATAGTTCCAGATAATCCTCTTCGAGCCCCTTAGTATCCAACTTTATCTGCAAAGAGACAACTTGTTCTAACACCAATCTCATGTTTTCCCTTTTGAATATTTCAAGTTCATTTGTACAATCTTCCCAGAAATCTTCTAACTATGGCATGGGAAGATATGGCATTAGACCAAGGCTTCAAGAAAATCCTTTGTTATCAAAACCTTTCCTTTCAGAATACAGAGAAAAATTGAAATTCCTGAGGTTTGATCCTATACTCAGAGCATCAGACATTGAATTGCAAGACAACACACCCAATTGTATGGGAAAATGACCTTCCCATTTGTCCCTGGGCTGTGCCTTTTTGATTATAGAAGTTAGTTGCCTGCATACTTCTGCTAGAACAAAGCAATCTGAACAGAAGTGAGGGAGCTTGAAGGGTTCCTCTTCAAAACTGCCTACCCATATGTAACAGAAGCATGGAAATTCGATATAAAAACTAACAAGCCTCTTTATCAAAGTCTATGCATCATCAGAGATGCTTTTAGCTTTCATATTCTTCAATTCATGACACAAATCACCCAGAAAAGCGTTGTGCACCCTTCTGAAATCCTGTAAAGTTTTATCCTTTTGTAGCATAGGATAGAACTCATATACGGGAACATCCTCCTCAGTGAGCTATTTCGGTATTCCAACCAACTCTTTAACACAAGCCAAAAAATACATGAGATATGAAGACATAAAGAAGTTCTATTTGAACTGTTTAGCCAAACTCAGTTGTTTTCTCATTGAATCAATGATTAATTCAGCCCAATCCAAATACTAGTTTCCTTCTAAAACCAGCTGCACATAACAATTAATCCAGTCATCGAAGCTATAAGCTTCAGCAGATCCTTTGGCTCGGTGCAACAAAAGCATTACGTCATGAATATGTGGCAACATGTGATTCTTATTAGGATTCTTGGGTAACCTGGAACCACCTCTTTGAGGAACCTTCAACCAAAATTTTTCTACATTGTTTCAGTGTTCGGTTCTATCTACGTTGAACTCAGTAATTGACTGAGCAGGAAAAAAGTTGGAGAACTGGTAATCAGATATCTTCAAGACTGAGGAAATCACTTCATGATTTATGGCAAGAAGGGTTTTACCATTGTCTCTCCTAATGGTTTCATACACTGGGTCGTATCTAGCAATACATTCTCAAATCAACTCTGGGCAAGGAATGGCTAGGGGAAAAGCTGCGGCTTGTACAAGACCACTACTCAAAATCTCCACACCAAAAGACTTGTCAATTCCCTTGAACACCCTTTCTTTCAACACCTCAAGGTTTTCCCCTTTTAGACTAGTATCGCTAGATATGGGTTCAATCGATGCTAGGATAAATACGTTCCCAAAAAAATGCAGCATGGACTTCATAATTTTAAACAATAAGCCTAAATTGATTACAGAAAAACTTTCTGTAAGAGAGAAAATCCAAGCAAAAACCACTGGAGAGGAAAAGGAAAGACTCACCTTCACAGTTGAACAACCGGACGATGGCTAGCAGCAAGAAAGACTCCTATCCAGGAAAAAAAACAAAGACACAACAACAAGGAACAAATGCGGAGTACTAATAATCCTTCATACCTTATTAGTAAAAGCAATGATACAGAAACATTGAATGCAATATTTCCAAATTTCAGTCTGAGTGTGTCAAGTTTGTGGATTAGACCTCGCACGCATGCATTGAATGTATGGTGGCATTTTTGAAGTAACCGCCAGTTCCCGAAATGATTACTTACTTCGAAAAACCACGGAGTGATGTCACTTAAGACATGGTTCTGCCTCTTCATATTTGGCAATGAATGCACTATCAAATCTTTAAAACCCGTAGGGCCCACCAACATCGAACACATATGAACATCCTGAACAGACTTCATGGGTGTTCAAGTGGTTCAAGATGTATGCCGCACTCAAGGAGAATTTGGCCGAAACAAATAATACCAAGTTGTTGACCACTTGTGCTATACTGAACATGTTGAACATATTTGAACCTCTTGAACTTAGTTCAATGAGTTCAAAACCTGACAAATAATAAAGTGACATATCACCAAACATGGAACTTTTTAAGAGAGCTACTGCAAGACACTTAGGGAAAACATTAGTATGAAAAACCTCCCTAAACACTTTGGAACCTATGGAACCTAAATGAACCTGTTGAACCCGGTTCAAAATGGTTCAACGTGTTCACAGAGTTCAACCAATTATCTAAACTTGACTTTTATGATTGGAAAAAGGATTTACAGACATACTAAGGACTTGAACCAAGGTATCACTACAAGGATTAGGACTCCAACTAAAAATCTTAAAGGATGACTCACTCTTATCATGAGGAATAAATTACACAGTAACATCTACAAACCTCAACTCCTGAATAGCAGCAACTCTTATTGCATAGACCGGTAATAAGGATCTCAAAACTTTGCTAACAATAGTGGAATCTTCCATTTTACCACCTGTACTCTTGATATTTTGAACAATAGTTTTTATTCTTATTCCATATTGTTGAATGGTCTCTCCTTCAACCATCCACATGTCTTGAAACTTTCCCCTAAGGCTTTCTTCCTTAGCTTGTTTCACATGCTCATGTCCGCCATAGATATTCTCAAGGGCATCCCATACTTCTTTGGGATTCTCTTTGTCTTGAACATCAATTAATTCAATGTCAGATAAACTACTAATTAGGGCTTCCATGACTTGCCCATTCTCCTGAATCTCTCTTTTGATCATCGGTGAGAGTACTGGTAGGGATAACATAAGCATTCTCAATATAGCTCCAATGTTGAGCACCCATGCTTCTGATGTATATCTTCATTATGTCCTTCCATATTTTAAAGTTGTCTCTGTTGAACTTTGGACCTTCCCTCTTCATCATTAGAGTAGGATCTTTACCTCAAGCAGTTAAGCTTACAACATAGAGGACCTAGAGGATGCTCTGATACCAATTGATGAATCAATGATGAACAGTTAGTACCAAACCGGTACTGAGAGGGGGGGGTGAATCACTACTGATAAAAACACTTTTCCTTAAACCAGTTTGACTGAGAACACTTCACTTTGATTGGCAAGCAATAACATCGGTCTAAACCAGATTACTACTGGTTAAGCATAATGAAAGACATAAACCGGTAACTCAACTTTCCACACAATCTAACATCTTATTTCCACTTCACCCATATGCATACACTAGTAATACTTCAACTGAAATGTAAAGATTTACTGGTTCAACATGCTTTACCACTTAACAGAGAATAACAAAGCATCACATGAAAAGCATCACACATAACACATATTTTTTACGTGGAATCCCAATTGGGAAAAACCATGATGGGGATGAATACCCACAAGCTGTTCTTTGAACCCTTTTGAAGTTCACTCTGTTAGGAGCCCGATCCGGTTAAAGAATTTACAATAGGTTTTGTTAGGAACCGATCTTGTTAGAGATAACCCGGTTAAGGATTAAACCCTATTAAAGGTTACCTTGTTAGAGTATTTTTAGAACTCAATGATTTTGAGTCATCCTGTTCAAGGATTTACAACAAACTAGTTAAAGCTACCCTGTTAAGGGATTTTCCAACTGTTGAAGTTTTTAGAGGTCAACAGGTATTACAATGATCTGGTAACAACACTCAATGCCAATGCAGATCTGCTTTAGTTCCTTCCTTCTGCACTCACACTTTGTAGGTATCTATTCTCTTATCTGGTCTGGAAAGAATCACGTATCTTTGCACTTAGATACACACACAACATTTGCCAACAACTTCAACATGAAAAACAACATCGACCTTACAGGAAACAGATAGGTTGGTAGCATAAACCTAAACCCTAAACATTTAGGTTAAGCAATTTAGTCGATTCAATCCTAACCATTGATCATATTTCATTGATTACAACAGTCTTGAACAGATCTCAAGACGATCTCCAACGTTTGTTCTTCACCATTTCTTGGAGGCTGATAACCCATCATGCGTTCTCCACCGTTTATAGAGACTTCACACAATCCCGAGGTAGATAGGATCAATCTCCTTCATGCAAGATCCTTGATGTGCACAAGGCTGACATGGCAACACAATCTGCTCTTCATTACAATGCTAAGAGATCACACAATGTCATTAGTTGAATCACATAGGCATAGAACACTTCAACCGGAAACCTTGAAGCTAAGACTACCAACCGGTAGTCATACCATATGAAACCTTGATACAAAACATTCCATATACTGGTTCACATTCCAACATACCGATTCACTTGGACAAACATACTGCTTCACTTTTTCACATATACTGGTTCCTATTTCAACATACCGGTTCACTTGGATAGACATACCGCTTCACTTTTTCACATATACTGGTTCTCTTGCAAGTTATTACTTCAATATACCGATTCACTCTTCGTCATATTGACATCAATGTCAACATACAATATCACCATGTCAACATACTCTGTACATGTGCTAACAATGAGAGTCTCCAAAGACCTTAAGTTGTGTAATGTTCCATTCTATAGCCATTTTGATACTTGTTACCAAATCTTCATATTCTGCTGTATTGTTGGTATATGGAAAGCTTAATTTGTTTGCTTTTGGGATTGTATGACCTTTTGGTGTAATGAATAGAATGCCTGCTCCTGATCCATGTTGTGTTATATTATTGATGCTTTCTCCCAGACTGATATTTGGATGATATATTGTAAGATATGGATCAAACCCTGGAATATTTGTATATGAACAGGTAAAATTGATTTTCCTTCTTTTGAAGAGTTCCCAATAGTTTTGTCTTGCTAGTTTTGATAAAGAGATTGCTGGATGTAGATCAGTTGTGCCAATGATAACTGCCTCTGCTGGTTCTATTAAAATGGATGACCTTTCTTGATAAAATTCAGGTAAGGTGTCAAATCTCCCATCCTCTGGTGCCTCAAGGAGGTTTTCACCGTTAGATACATCCTTTATTTTTAGTTTTTCCCAGTCTAATGTTGCCAATAAATGGTTTTCAGCATTATACTTGATATTGTTTTCTTGATTTTAACTTTTGCGACTAGGAGATTTAACACCCATTTGACTTGAAGACACGTTAGCAGAATCCCTGGTGAAATTTGTTGCGGGTTTGATTTCATTAAGATATAAGGATATGGCTTGGTCATTAGGAAAGGTATCAATGGTAGTATGTCCTTCATTTTCCCAGTCCATAGGTTCATGAGGGATTAAGGATAAAGGGTCCTCATGTTGAATTATGTCAAAGATATTTGGGGTCATGATAGAGATATCAGAGATTTCAATATGTATTTCCATGTCTAGAATGATACTCTCATCAGAATGACCTTGCATAAGAAACCCCTGATCGTCCTCGGTTAAGTCCATGTCAACTGAATGTGATTTTGATTCAAGTAGGCTAGTTCCTAACATTTGTCCTACATACGCGTGAACTACATCGACATCTATATATGTTTCTTCTCTTTCCTTTTCATGTTGCTCTTGTTTGTTTGTCTATGATAGCAAATATTCTCCAGTCCCTTGATCTCTTAGCTGCATTTGTTTCTCCATGCTTGATAGAATTGATGCAAATGATCGTTCCTTGAATTTTGTGCTTGAAGATGCTGCCTCCCTATTATGTGAAATAATGACCTCTTGAGCTGATTTCAGATTATTACAACACTGCAATGGATTTGAGTCTATTGATATTGTGATTTCCTATCCATTGTATGGAAATTTTAAGCATTGACATGTTGATGTAATAGCTTGTATGTCCTATATCCATGGTCCTCCCAAGAGTATGTTGTATGGTAGGTCCAAATCTAGAACTTGGCACGCTCTTTCATTTTGCAAAGGTCCTACTCCAAGGGGTAATACCACCATTCCTTTTAGAGGAATGCTCTTCTTCACCATAGGCTTGATTTTTATCTTTTTCCTAGGATCATCTATATCTTCTTAATATCCTAGAGCAAGAACAAGACTCAAAGAGAAAATGTTCAAGCTAGCTCCCCCATCTATTAGGAATCGTTTAACAAGCGTTCTATGAATGAGGACTTCAGTTTGCAAGAGAACGTTATGGGGATGCTATAATGAATTAATGCTTGGATATGAAGGAGATGAGATTTGAATATGATCCTGCTCATCTTTGGATGTATTCTTTGGTGATGATGTTATGGAAGGTTCTTGCAAGCTTTCAGGAGGTGTAGGAATAGACGCCTTTGGAGAATCAATTTGTTTATGGGGGGTTGAGCTATTGCTAGACATAGGTGCATGATTTTGATCTTCTTTAGCCAAAGACTTTAGGGATCTCTTTAAGAGGGGCATAAAAGAGCCACCTTTCTTTTGAGATGTATTTGAATCCTTTTGAGGTTTTAACATAGTTGGATTTTGATTTTGGACTTGTTTGATTTCTCTAATATGTTGTCTTGTTACTTGTATTTTGCTTTGGTATGTCATGTTGATATTATTTTCAGCTATTTCAAATGCTTTTGTTTTTGTTTTAGGGGTTCTATTGTCCAAAACTTGTTTTGGTAAGTGATCAATTGTCAATGTAAATGTGATAGTGCGATATGACACGAAAAAGATGATTCAAGTGTTTAAAAGTTTGCCAGTTTTTCGATCTTTGGTTTAAGAGTGCAATGATGATGATTTGATAAAAATCAAGTCTATTAGGAATGATATATCCTATGATGTGGGACAAGATTATCCTGACCAAATGTTTTAGTTTTGTGATAAAGGATGATAGATCCTGATGAGAAACTATGTTTGAGTGATCAGTTTACCAAAGAGGGTGATAATGCACTTTGAGATGTTTAGATATTGAACTTGTTGAGGGTGAGCACTTGAAAATCTTGAGGTGTTTATGTTGCCAACAAAGGAGACAATCCAAGCACAAAGTGACAAATAACAAGTGTTTATGATTACTACAAATTGATCTAGCAAAATGATAGACCTGAAAAAGTCATGCAAGACACAGCTCTGGACTGGTAAAAACAGAGACTCGTACGATAGATTATAGAGCCCCAAACAATAAGAGATATAAGACCAAACGACAAATCAAAAATTTCATGTAAAAAGCTTAGTTTCATACGACATTTCTTTTTGAACCATACGACAAAAGATTAACCTCATATGAAAAATCACTAGATAGTACGATAGAGAACTTGACTCGTATGACAGATACCCAAGTAGAGATAAAAAATGTTTGTTTGTTCAAATTTTGATCAATGAATTTTGATGTTTTGCTTATATTTTTCAGTTTTAGATGTCTGATTCTTTTCATTTAGGGATGAATACATAGCAAACACATTATATGATAAGTGACTCCAAGCATGCTAAACCCTAAGGAAGTTGGTTGAGGAGAGAAAACCTTTGCTTGCAAACTTAGGTAGACACCCACTAGCTAATCAAAATACAGCCGCTGAGACTCACACAATGGATTCTCAATGCCATATTATCCGACTCCAAATGCTAATGGGGGCACGATATGGCAAGTATCTTGGGAGAGTTACTATCTCTCTTTCACAAAGATTATCACCCTTTCAGAGGTGAATCAGGTAGCTTCTAATTTAACCGGTACTAGTAAGGGATCTGTTCGGTATGTTGGGGTATAATACTCAATTAAGAGGTCTCCCAACCTTGAAAACCAAGGTTTTCTATACCTGAAGGTACAGAGGAGAGCTATTCCCGAGCACTATCATTGACTTGATTTTCATCAAATCACATTTATTTTATTGTGGTTTGGATTACTTGGCATTAGCCATTCCCACTTAGGTCATTCCCCTCTCACTGACCGTAATGGCTTTAAGAGTTATTAACTCCTCGGGAGGGAAAACCTGCTAAAGAAATGCACTAATGAAAGTAAAAGATGAGTCTAGATTTCTGATCACCTAAGAAAGGTGAGAGCATACTTTCCTATCATCAAAGACACAAAATACATGATTGTTCATTCCTTTAGCAAAAAGATAAGTGTTCCTATAAAAACTTTAAGGAATACACAATATTTTGTTGAATTCTTTTAGGCAACCTGCAAAATAGATCCATTAGTAGTCATTGATGCATTTTAAATTATGTCTTTGACTAGCATATCTTCGACAATCGTCCTGCAGAAAAGAGTTAGACTACAAAAAAAATCTCATAAACAGAACAAAGTTAGCGTTAGTGGTAATCAATTAAAGCATCAAACCCTTAACATGCAGTCAATTTTAAAAAAACCATAGAAGCAGAGTGTCGTACAACACACCTTACTCACTCATGCGAGTATCTTTCTGAGACCATACGAGTCAGGATGAGAGCTCATACGAGTCAGGATCAGAGACAATACGACATTAAAATTTTCCTAAAGGATCGTACGATATAGGATCTCTTGTCGCTCCAGCTCACAAAGTATGTCGTACTAGGCCAGAAATGAGTTCGTACGACATTCTGATTTAGACCCAATAGAGATAAATGTTGATGAAGCTTGAGAGGCCAAAAATGATAACTTTGGTCACACGGTGGGCACCAAAATGTCATGCTTATGAAGTGTATACCTGTTCCTGCAACACAAAACACTCAATAGATCATTATAAGCATGGTTAATGGATTTAAAGCAAAGAGAGATAAAACCATAACTAAGCGATCTATCGCCTCCTAGTAAATGCGAGTATGAATTTTTCTCTCAGATCTGGTCATGCAAATTCTAGTGACTTGACTACACTTAAATGGAGGATTTAAATGATAAATGATGCATTTAAGCTAGCAATGATAATGATTAAGCTACATGATTCCATGATTATGCTAGAAAATAAGCTAGATTTAAGCTAAAATTGAACATGATGACAATGCTAGAATGATATTGCTAATAGCTATATGACTATAGTAACAATGCTTGAATTTAAATGAGATGGGATGATTATTGCTCCAAAATGGGGTCTATTTATAGGATTTCCAAGGCCTAGGGTGAGGTGGCAGGAATCAACGGTCAAGATTGAGTCTGAAGATATCAATGGTGAAATTGGAGGAGGTTGGAAAAGAGCTTGGATGAAAGGGAACAATTGGAGGTTGGATGAAAGGGAACAATGTCATCTCCATGGTGACAAGTGTCAAGAAGCTTTGCTCATGAGAGGGCAAAGTGTCCAAGGAAAGGGGACATGGTGGTTAGGATGTGCAAGCTAGGATGGTTAATTAAACCTGCGGTTAGATGGAATGAGTTAGGCTTAGAAGGGGTTAGGTTAGGTGGTTAGAAGTTAGGAGAATTTGAATTTAAAAATTCAAATAATAGGAAAAGGCTAATTAATCTCAACAACTCATAAATTGATTTGTTTTAATTAATTATGGGATTTAGAAGAAATGAATTTGATGAGGGGAATTAATTAATTTGAATTAATTAATCAAAGTGGATTATTGAAATGAACTTATTAAATAAATCCTTAGATTTATTAATAAGTAGAGGAAAGGGGGATTAATTAAATAATTGCTTATTTAATTAATTATCTTCAGACCATTTTTAGGTGTATACATTATGCATAAGGTCCTTATCAGAGAAACATTCTTTTGAATCCTATATGAACTGATTTGTACACGATTTCTGCAAGTCTTAAGAGAAATCATTTTTTATAATGCATTATCAATCATTTCCTTTTATCAACATTCAATAAGCATTTAAATAAAAGTGCTTAATAAGGTACAGTAGTAGGAAACTATTTCCATTCTTGCAAAAGGATGTCTTAATAAAACTTTAAATTCACTATAAACAAACCTCTTTTGTGCTTGAGAGTGTAAGGTACACCCACCTGGGTTTAGTGGAGCCTAAAGTGCAGAGGGATTTGGTCTTCAACCATCCCTATTCATTGGGAAAGGCTGATTGGGTCAATTGAGGATTAGGAACGTCTTTGGTTTTCCAATATGTAGTTTTGGGCACCAACACACCGATAGGAGATTCTTCATCTAACTAAGGTATTATCCTTAGGGGGTATTGCAGAAAATTGAAAATCATGCATTTTACCCTCAGTTGATGGGAAGAAGACACATTTCTTCTTTACCGGCAGATATGTTAAGTTTTCACTTAACCGACGAGCATTTAATGTGGTTTTAAAGAACCTTCTTGGCTATAAAGCATCAAAAAACCCTCATTTCAACTCACCAAGAATTCAAACAATCAGAGAGCACAAAATTGAGCAAGGGTATTCTAAGGTGAAGCAACGAAGTGATTTTCAGACATTCAAAGAATTTCAAGTTAAGATGTATTTATCAAAATGGCAACTTCATCTTTTGTTCCTGAGTTTATTGCAAAAACTATCATTATTGAAAACATCAAATGCCCTAAACCCGCGTTTAAGATTATTCCTGAGATTGCAAAGTAGGATGATTCTGTCGGAGCTTTTTTGAAAATTCTGAATGGTGTCGCATTTGCAGAAGACCCTAAAATCTACATCCATTGCAACATAGAAGACCTAGGGACTGAGGATTTAAAGAAAATGTTTAATGAGGTTATTACTGATGAACAAGGTGTGATTAAACCTAAACATAAGATTGTGGAAGACTTAGGTTCTGTAGAAATATTGAACATTCCCAAATTTCTAAAGGAAGTTGTAAGACTTGTATTGAGCAGAGTCCATGGAGAGTTCATGTGGTTAGAATCAATTTACAAGATAACCAAGGAAGAAATTAAGGAAAACACTGGTTTACCCTCAACCGGTAGTAGACCTGATAAAACCAAGAAAATACCTAACAAGAGTGTGACAAGATTAACTAGAGCCACATCTAATAGCAGGTCACTTAGAGTCAATTATGTTAAGGATATAAATGTGAGATACGCTAGTATGATACTTGGATATAAAGCAACACATGCTAATAGATTGAATTCAGTTTCTAGCCTTTGTATTCACATTGAATATGAGATGGTGAATAATAATGCTAAGATAGATGTTTTTGAATGGCTTAAAGATGAACTAATTGACAATTTGAAGAAGATTAAGGGAGATAAGAAAGGTACTTTCCATTTTGGGAACCTACTAGTATGCTTAATGCTATACTTTACCAAAGAGATACCTGACATACGTCACAAATATTTTGGTTATGACATCCCGGTAGGAAAACAGATACATGAAGCTTTCACCGGTATGGGCACTAACTGTGATAAGAAAATTGCAGATTACTTCAAATCTTTTCAAACTGAGATGAGAGAAAGAGAGAGATTACCACAGAGCACGGTTGATAAATATGACAAGAAAATTTGTTTTCTTATTAAAAGAGATAAGACTTGGATGGAAGCAGTAAGCCCTAGAACTATTTGGGTTACTGAGATGGGTTATGAGGTAGACCTACATGTTCTGGAAACATATGCAAAAGCTCTACTTGATGCACCTAGGGAGCCATCTGAAGGAATATTTGGTAATGTAGAAACTATTGCAAGTAATGTATCTATGTAGAAAGAAAGGAAGAAATGAGACAAGTTTATCAAAGATGCCTCTAAGAAGGCTAGTGAAATTAAGGAAAATGTCATGAATATAAGTGGTATATCAGCTAGTGAGCTTAAAGGATTACAACCGAAAGCACATGTTTCACCGGTTGTGACATCTTTTGATACTGACAATGGCAAGGCTACTGAGTTTAAGAGAGTGGAAAGGAAAAGGAAAACCCCACCGGTACCTTCTCCTCCTCCTAAGAAAACTAGAACTTAGAGAAAGAAGCAACAGGCAGTTAGGGAACCACAGAAGAAGCTTACACCAAAGAAGAAACAGACACTGGTTACCCCTACACTGGATGATCTAATGAATGAAATAACTCAAGAAGGTAATCTGGTAAATGTAAAAAATTTGTATAATTCTTTTAAGGATTCTGACAAAGCAACTATTGAAGAAAGCATTATTTTACATTTGGATATTTGCAAGAAAGTTTTGATAGAAGTAATTGATGATTTACCTAATTATTTATACATGAGATTGGAAGCTAAAAGGCTATATGTGATGGAACTGGATAAGAAATTGAAAGTTGAAGCACTTTTGGCTATACATTCGGTAAACTCTACGAAAGAGATATATAAGCTTATATTTGAAGCTAACCGGCCAGTATTTGTCAGTGGGCACCGACAAGTAAGCCTAATGGCTGGAAGGGTTAAGGAGATTGCAGATGAGACTGCAGATAGATGGGACATATTTTTTGTTGAGAAGGAAAAGAAAGAGGAAAGAAATAGACTGAAAATGGACAAGACATTCAAGGTATATCAGAAAGACAAGGGAAAAGGTAAAATGGGTGGTGTTCCTACTATAAAGATTATAGATAATCTTCCACCACCACCTCAAGATACCCCTCTGGTACACACAACTAATCCACTAGATATGGCTACTGAAGTTATAACTCATGATGATACTAACCCAGAGTCTGAGATACTTTTCACAATGAATGTAGATACACAAGATATAAACATTGTTGTAGATAAAGAACAGGCAGCTGGCAGTGAAAATGTAAAGGTCTTAGAGAAACCGACACACACTGTAGACTCTCCAGAGACTGAGAAATAGGCACAAACTATTGATTCTCTAAACACTAAGATACCGGCTCAAGCTGAGATACCAAAGACTGAGAAACCTACTGAGGTTAAGACAACTAAGACAGGGCAACCAGAATTAGAGAAACTGATAGTTGTACAGACTGAGAAACAATCTGAGGTAGAGGTTCATGTTGAATCTGGGAAACTGGCAGTTGCAGAGGTGCTTAATCAAACTAAGAAACCATCAAAGGCAGAGGTACATACACAGACAGATCCATCAGAAGAAAATGTAAGTAAAGAGCAACAAATTTTTGGTAATAAGGAACAAATAATAAAGGTAGTTGGAGAATCTAGCACATCAGTAGGAGAATTCAGACCGACTTACATCATAGATGTTCTTTTGGATTCTATCAAGAGGATAACATATTGCAATGCCTTAGCATTTAAGGCTATTGATAACACTTTACCTATCTTAAAGATGATTACACCTACTTGTAAGATAGACTAGATTAATGATTCTTTAGGTTAATTGGACACATTGTCCAAATTTATTTTTGAAAATGTTTGAACTCTGGAAAAGGTGAATGAGGATACCATTAAGGAGAGAGTTGACAAAGAGAAAAATACATTCTTTGAGAACACTATAAAGAAATGTACCAATCACTTGGACACACTTTTACCGGTACTTAATTCTATAATTTTGGAGTATAAGGAGCTATATAGAGAAGCATGTAAACATCACTATTTGACAGAGGACATTGATGAGGAGATCAAGAAGACACAAAAAGAGATTGATGACATAGCAAACGACATGATAGGTTCATCTAAACTTATCTCAATTTTTGAGGAGAAGTTGGAGAAACTTGAGAAAGAGAAAGCAAGGATAAGGTTGAAGGCTCGAGAACTAAAGAATAAACTTGGTCCAAGGTTAGATAGTCTGATTACTCTAAGAGTTGAATTATCTAAGGCAAAAATTCCTGGAGAACGATCACCGGAGCAACAAATGCACTATCTCACTGGTATAATCCAGCAAGCTGAGGCAACTCTAACTGACAGCAACAAGTTTATGCAAAGTTTGAACCTAGTCTTGGCAGACATTTTTCAGATTGTAACCAACCGGTTACAGGCGATGAGGTAGGATTTTTGCATTTTTTATTCTTTTTGACATCCTTTGTCATTGATGTCAAAGGGGGAGTAGTAGTATAGAGAAAAATAAGGAGTAGAGTGGAGAGAAAAATGCATGCACAAAGGAGATCACTTTCTCAGGGGGAGCACATCTTTTTGGATTTCAGTTTTTGGATAACAGTTTTGATTTTTCTCATGAGTGTTGCCATCAATGCCAAAGGGGGAGATTGTTGGCATTCTACACTCTAATGAGAATAGTTGATGTTATCATTGATGGAAACCAACTGGAAACCAAATGGCAATAGGTTTCTACACATGCACAAGCATCACATATATCATACACCGACAGGCACTTTCATCGGCATGCAATTTACACCGGAAATGAAGTATATTGGCACTCAGGCTGACATGGGATAAATTTTTTCTTATATGAATTTTTTTGTAAATGTAATTAACTATTTGTAAGTCAACTTGGTATATTGTATAGACTCATATATGTATGAGATCTCATAGGTCATTTTGTTCAAGTAGTAATGGTAGAATGTAATTATTGTATGAGGTGATATAGTGGACAGCGAAGGTTTTGGTAAAGGTATCTAACTGAGCTTAAACCGGTACTGAACCAACCATTAGAGATGTTATTTTGAGCAATACATTGTATTAGATTTAATTATCCATATTGTAGTCAGTGAGACTCTTTTGAGCAATGCACTCCAGGCAGTTGGCCTTCTTCCATGTGCAGGCCCTTATTGTAAGTAGTATTTATTCATTGGCCAGTGAGTAAATATTGTGGGTCATAAATCCCACTAAGGTTTTTCCCACCCGGGTTTCCTCGTTAAAATATCGTGTTATGGTGTGTTTCTATGTTGTCTCTGTTATTTGTGTTTACTGCATTAATTCTTGTTTACCGGTACACTGTTTTGGGTTGCAAAGTTATAAATAAGTTTAAATATTCAATTAACCAGTTAGACATCGATTCACCCCCCTCTCATTCTCTTTGGGACTATCATTGAATCTAACACATTGCACATTTGGTCATCAACAGATAATTCCTCATCAGAGAAAACTTGTTGATGATATGTTTCATTTATTTTCCTTTTATTATCTATATCAAAGTCTTGAGTCTCAATATCAGAAGAATATTCTACTTCTCCAAGACAAGAAGAAATCATAAGACAATCAACATTGTCACCTTCAAAGGTTTCTTCCTCTTCTTCATGTGTCTTAGCTTTAGCAGACATAAATTGTGCTACGACACAATATTCAGGCGAATGAGGTGATTGACAAGCAACACACTAGGGAGTATCATCCACCATGTTCACTATATATTTCTGTAATGGATTAGGGGTTTATTGTTCTTGTTTACCCTTCTGCTGCTAGAAAGGCTTTCCATCCTTCCAGTTTGTATTGTAAGGGTAATATTGCAACCTTAGTGGTCTATTTAATTTATTGAATGGTGGCTTCTCTGGTAGAGAACTCTTATCATTTTTTTCCATAGTCAATTTTAAATCCTTCAAGGTATTAAGTACCTTGTCCCATCTTTCTTCTTCTTTAGGTTCTGTACTTAAAGACTTCTCAATTTTATCTTTGGTATTCCTAGAAAATCTAGGATCCTCTCTTCTTCTTAGCTTACCTAAAGCTCTTCTATTTCCTTCCACATTTATAGCTATTCTAAATGCATCTCTTAAAGTTTGAGGATCCTTGTCTCTAAGTATATATGCCATTTTTGCATCAAATGAATTCATATATGTAGTCAGACAAACATTGTCATCTAGCCTTAACACTTGAAACAAATTATGCATAGCCTTTTGAAATTTGATATCAAAATCAGACACATCTTCGTTCAATGACTTTTTTATATTATTGAACTCATTTAACATGAAACTGGGGTTTGTCTTGTCACTATACTGTTCTTTAAAAAATCTTTCAAATTCCTTCCAGGAACTGATACTTACAGTTGGTAATCCCCTATACTAATCCCTTGCATCCTCTATCAAATATTGTACAAATAACTTCATAACCACATCTTCATGCTCCACCTTGTAATCACTCAATTTATCAGTGAATTCTCTTAGGTGTTCTTTGCCAGTTATAACATTATTACCTAAGAATTTACTGAATTTATTTCTTAAGTCATTTTGGATAACATTGGGATATCCTGGGATCCCATCAAAATGTAATTGCCTATACCTCTCTAGATGGATAGGTCTTCTTTGGAATTACCCTGCTGCAACTCATCCTGTAACATTTGTTGTAGTATTAGCTGCAATAGCATATGTTCTAGTGCTAACCCCTATAGCTGTGTTGAGATCTTTAGGACATCGGGGGTGACTACTATTTTGAGTAGTTCCCTGACCTTTTTGTCCAAAAAATGGAATCCCCGTATTCTGAATATTTTGGTCATTTTGAGATGAAACACTTGTAATGATATTTGGCACTACACCAAAAAAACCCTGAGTTTTGGATGGACCAGCAACAAATGAAGCACTGTTCAAAGTTGACAATTTAAAGAAAACAATTTTCCTTTTCATTTCTGCATTTGAGGCTTCCATCTCAACTCTATTTAACTCTTTTGCAAGGGTTTCATTTTCTATCCTGGTTGTTTCAAACTCAATATCAATTTGGGATAACTTTAGGCTTAAATCTAGGATAGTCAAAGACTTCCTATCATCTATCTTAATGGTAGACACTTTCTATTTTCCCTTATCCAAGTCCAATATAGGAACCTGAATATTTGGTTGGTTAAGATAAGCTAACTTCTGGTTGTCCATATTTTTCTTAGCCTTTTCCCTTATGACATTTTCAGATTTCTTATCTAAAATATCCCTTAGAACAGGGCCCTCAACACTAGGCTTATCATTTTAATGTGCTAAGGCTTTAAATGTTGCTAACCATCTTATCAAACCATCTCTTTCTATCACAACTCTAATAACCTCAGACTCCTTTTCCTTTTCTCTCTTACTTCTGAGATCTATCTATTCCTGGAGGTCTATTTTCAATGTATCTATATCTTCAAAAGATTCTTCTGGATCTGGTAAAGTTATTTCAGATCCATAGGTGTCATTTAAGTCAATCAAGTTCACATCATTCTTCTCTCATACTAATTCATAATTACAAGAAAAAATTGTTATGAGACCTGAAGGAGGAGGTAAACCAGTAGCATTCTTGCTTTGATGGCTTCTACTTCTACTCTGACCCCTTACCTTCTCTGAAATTGGACTTGAGTGCATTCTTTCCTTTGTGGTTGCATTTCTTCTTGTATAGGTGTATTAAACAAAAAATTAAAAAATCCTAAACTATCTGATTCAAAACTTTTTGAAGATGATGAATGAACCATAGAAACTGATTTTAGCTGTGACTTACTTGCATTCTTATGCTTGGGCTTCCATGATGAGGGAGCAATGCTTGTTTCTGCATTTCTTCTCAGTCCTTGTCTCCGTGGAGGTCCCTAAAGCTCTTCCAATTTTTCTTCAGGGTGCAACTTCATGTAACCTCTAGTGTTCTTTGCTTTACTCATAGTAACAGAGTCCTTCAAAAATTTGTTAGATTTATTCAAAAATATATGCACTGGCATAAAAACCTCAGAGTCGCCACCCAAATTACTTTGGGATATCAAATAATATACTACTTGATACTCCTTGAAATAAATCTATGAACCTTGTTCATAAACTAGAATATCTTTTTCACAAAAATGTAGAACACCCTTTTCACAGGAAAACATGAACCAAAATACAGAACCGCAGGCTCTACCATCAAACAACAAAAATAGTATGAAAACTTCTACTGTATTTTAAAACAAGAAATATTTAGCAAGAGACTCCTTGCCATTCAGTCCCTAGCAGAGTCGCCATTTTTTGTTGGTACCCAAAAACGGGTTTACACTGACTAAAAGGTAGAGACCAAGTTGTTTTCTCCTGATAATATCTATGGAAAGCCACTTCCAACTGTTTAATATTCTTCAGACTTGGACCAACAATGACAAGGATTCTAGATCCTTTTACGCTTTAGGCCCTGCAAAACTAGGGAGGGTGATCCCCATGCTTATTTGTGATTTTACGCCACACTCACAAACCATGCATGAAATAAAGTAGATAATCTCATATAATGACTCAACAATAAGGGAGAATGCTCAGGAATGGCAAATTCCTCATTGATCCTCAACCCATTTGGAGCATGAGATGACTAATACATATGATAACATTCATATAAAATGAAAGTATTCTGATTTTCAACAAGTTATAGAAAACTAGTGGTGATTTCGAATAGTAAATAAATACCTAGGCATTCACTTAACTACGATCAGTGTCTTAGTCCATTGGGTATGTGAATTCATATTGTATTAGACTGTACTTCTGACAGAATTTATCTAACAACATAAAATCAAAGATAATATTGCCTTACAATATATCATATTTGTAATCCCCACCCAAAAGTACTTATCAAAATCCCTATAAAGACCTCTATCACTCTGCAATTTTATTCAGGCATTTAATTAACCTATTAGACCAAAGCATGAACAAAAGGTTACATACACCATAACACTGCAATGAATGACAAAATCCTTGATAATACATATTCATAACATGATAGAACAATACATTAGAGAGAAATGGGTTTGAATCATATATTCATTTATTAATTCCATTGTCTCTATAAGAATACAATCCATACATAGCTCCTTCAAGAACCTACAAAAATAATAGACACAAGACTCTTTTCTATTTTTTGCTCAATAAAATGACCTCTAACAATCCTATTGTTTTTCCTAGACTTTGCTATTTGGAAACAGCAATTCATAAAATGACCTCTAACAATCCTATTGTTTTGCCTGAATTCTCTTTTATTAAAAACAAAGGAGCAAACAAGCTTCAGGCCAGAGGAGACACCTATCATCTAAGAATGACTATGCATAACCGCATTTTGTTATACAAAACAATCATCCTTGAACTTGCTTATACTAGATCAAAATTTGTAGCCGCCTTCTTCAAAACTCATGATAAAAATGTTGTCATGATGATTGTAATGTATTCGTTATATATTGTCATTGATGAAACACTCACACACACACATATATGATTATATTGTCTACCGGTGTAACTCCAATTATTTACATTGTCAACCGGTATGTTTATAAGAGATAAACTACGGTTATAATAAGTTGGCATCAAGATGAAGATCAAGATGGAGATCAACCGGAGATCATGACAAGAGATTCAAGGATAACGGTTCATATGTTTTACTCAAACCAGTATTTGATTGTTCCAACCAATATTTGGTAATTTTGTGATGAGTTACCACAAATCGTGATGAGTTACTAGCACCGACTTCTTGGCGGTAATTTTTGTGATGAGTTATGATCACTTGTCTAAATACACTGCACCTAGAAAATTGTGTTATGATTTCTTTAGGCCGACATGAAATCATAATGTCTATATATTGACATCACAATGAATTATTTGATATAAGTGAAAAGTGTTATGTTGTGTACGAAAGTAAAAAGAGTTAAGTTGTAGAGTATACAGAAGAGCAGTGTTGAATATGTTTAAAAGGATCTGATCAAGGAAGTATTGTGCTACTCAGACAGATCAAACCAATCCTATTGTTTTCTGACAATTACAGCAGAACCAAATCCCCTAACCGGGTAATCTCTAACAAGCTTCAATATATAAATCCTCTAACAGGGTGATCCATTAGTTTGGATTCAGAAATCCTCCACCGAGGTTACTCCTAATAGGGTACTACCTTTAATAGTGTATAAGCTTCTAATCAAACTTTGGGATCTCTAACAAGATTTGCTCCTAGCAGAGCACTTTTTAGACCTTAACCAGTCAGTTATCTTTTACTGCAGATAGTTAAATTGTGAGTTCCATCTCATCGTGGTTTTTACCTATTTGGGCTTTCCATGTACAAAAACTTGTGTTATGGTGGATTATTTACTTTTTGTGGATGTTGTTATATCATTTTGGATTGCATGCATTGTGTTTAAAATCTTTGTTAAGTTCATCTACCGGTTAGTGTTTGAAGTAGTTTTATTTTTGGTGTCACTGATTCACCCCCCCTCTTAGTGTTTTTCAAGTCCATCAATTGGTATCAGAGCCTAACTTCTTTGAAGCCTAATCTCTTAGAAGGGAGCCTTATAACCACCATGGGAGACATGAGCTACTTCGAGATGGCTAGAGAGCTAGAAGCTAGCAAAAATGAGCTTGAAACCCTTAGGGTCAAACTGAAAGCTTCACAAGTCAAAAGGAGAGAGATAACTGAACAACTGTTAGAGATATATGATAATAGTTCTTCAGATGAAGCCAATATTGATGCTTTAGCAGAGGAAGTTGAAAAGTTAAATGGTGATAAACTTAATCTAAGGAGAGAGCTAGAAGGTCTTACTATCCGCATGAGTCAGGAACTAGAAGCTAGAAGAGCTATTGAAGATCTTATCAAGGAAAGAGATCAAGTGGGAAAATGTCACTATGCATTAGCATTTGGTTGTTGAAAGAGAAGAAAAGGAGAACCTATAGCTAGATCTTGAACTTGCATCATCTCTGAGAGAGAACCTATCAAAGCATAATGATGATCTCACCAAACAGCTTACTGAAGCTAATGAGAAATTGGAGAAGTTCAATAGAAGTTCTACGATGCTAGAAGAACAAATTCAATCACAAAGGATGAAGGGTGATATCTTTGGACTTGGTTTTCACACATCTGAAAAAGGTGAATCCTCTAGTATAAAGAGCAACATTCCTAAGAACAAATTTTCTCCTAAGATCAATAAGCCTACCGATAAGAAGGTCTTTAAATATGTCTGTTATGTTTGCCATAAACCTGGTCACATTATAAATGTTTGTAGAGACAAACCTAACAAAAACACAAGTTACAATACTAATACTAGGTATGTTTCCAAGAAATTTGAAGGTCATTTCTTCACATGTGGAATGTATGGACATAGATCTGTTGAGTGCAGATATGGAGAAAACAATCATGTATTGCACATACATCCAAGACCAAATGGTGACCGGATGAGGAATTTTGACAACTGGGTAAACCTGAACTGGCAAAGACCCTACGACAACCAGTTTTGTCCATTTGAGATGAAAAAGGTAACAAATGTTATTTTCACCATCTATAATTGTAGAAATATAAAAATGACCATATTCCTAAATGAATATTTTATGTTCATTTCTCTATTTGATTAAATCCAATTTAATTAAATTATCCACATTCTTCAATTTTATTAAATAAATTATTCAATTTATTTAAATTAAATTCACTATACCCATTTAATGAATTAATCATTTTATTCAATTAAATCCCCCCTATCCACTTTTAATTAAATTCAAATTTAATTAAATAGTTATCCTAAAATTGAATAAATCAAATTTATTTAATTGCAACCAAATTGAATTAAATCATTTTAATTCAATTAAAACCTATTATCCCCCCCATCCACTTGCAAAATCCCAAACCCCTTCCTAATCCCTTCTAGAATCTTCTAATCGCTTCTAATTAACCTAACCCTCCTCTAAACTTTGTCACATCCCTAAGCAAAGGGAAGTCACTTCTCAAAAACCTTAAAGTCTTTGATAACCATTAAAGGTTTTCAATCTTCAACCACTAAATCCTCAAAGTCTTTGAAAACCATTGAAGGTTTTCAACCTTCAACCACTTAATCCCCAAAATCTCCAATAACCATTAATGGTTAACTCAAACCCTCCCACATGGTTAAAACATTTGTTTTGACTCAACCTCTACCCAACCCAAGGGTCTCATCAGGCCATTAATGCTTTGACCATGATTATCTCTTAATCATTTGCACAAAGGTTTATCCTTGGATTAACTCTTAATCCAATGGGTAATCCTAATCTAGACTTGACCCTTAGCCTTTAGATAACCATGAGGTCTTCTCAGGCGTTTAATGCCTCCAACCTCTTCTCTCAACCCAACCCTATGTTGACACTTGTCACCATTTTATTGGTGCCAATTATGCACATGGATCCCCAACTTTCAAACTTGGCCCTTGATTAAACCATTCAATCTTGACCATCCATTGCCCTATTCTTTCTATAAATAGAGCTCTCATTCCTCCATTTTTAACAATCATCTTTCAAATTTGAAGCATTATACTTATGCTCAAATTCTTTCAAGCTTTCATTTCATATATGCTCATCATTTAGCCTCTTTTAGATCAGAAATTAGACTAATATGCATGTTTAGAATAATTTCTTTATCATTTAGCTCAATCATAGACTAAATATAGTATGCTAGGATATTATTCATACTAATCTCGTCATCTTATCATCTAGTTTATTGCATTTTTAGTATCATACATAGCTTCACATCTATTTCATACTAAATTTAGCAAAAGCATCTCTCGTTCTCATATTTGCCATCCCTAAACCATTTTGCTCAGTGATCTAAGAGCAAAAACGTTGGTTTGAGGGACATTGTGAGATAGAGAACCATGGGACCTTCCTTGGGAAGTTGAGTAACACTATGTTACTCCATAGCTTGCACCAAGAAGTCCTGTGTGTGTGTGTGGACTAGTATTAACTAAATTTTCATATATTAAGTTTTATTCGCCCATTTTTTCCGCATACATTTCTAGCGCCCACCGTGAGGCTCGACCCCAAATAACAAATCGGTTTTTGAAAATAAATACTTTTGCAGGCACGCGGGAAAAATGAAGTAGCGCTTTCAGTTCACTATTTAGCGCATCCAGTAAACAGTCTAGTGCATCCAGCTCACTGTTTAGCGCGTGGGCCCTATACTTTAGCGCATGACTCCCTCTAACACTTTGTTGTAGGTCTCGACGCAGGCAAATCACAGAGCAGCGCATTCAACAACCAGAATAGCGCATGCGATCCCCAGTTCAGTGCTTATAATCCATACTACAGTGTGTGCAACCCAAACATTAGAGCATCATATTTCAAATTACCTGCAGCGTCGGGGCGGAAAAGAAAAGAAAAACACAGAGCAGCGCTTCCAACACCCAGAGTAGCGCACCCAGAGAACAAAGTAGCGCGTTTATCATAAATTTTAGCACATAAAACATATATTGTAGCGCGTACAGTTTGTTCTATAGCGCATCACAGACAGAGAAAAACAAAAACAATTTTTTTTTTTATTGTAACCAAACTAGAATTTTAGACTTGTGGAAGTCCCCCAAATTCACTAACAATTTTCTTTTTTGGTTTGCTTGCAGGACTCTAATACTTTTCTTACAGGTGGAGTAGACGGCTTTCCTTTGTAACCGATTTTTTTTGTTGACCTCAAAATTGAACATTTGCTTTGTTGACCATTTCCCTTTCATAGATTAGAAAATCATTGATTTGCCCAGATAAAATAAACACCATGTTTTGTGGAGCAACATCTCCACATAGATTTTAGCAGAATCACTGATTTGAAAGGCTAAAATAAGATTGATTGCTTTGTCTCGAAAGTGGAAGGTATATGCTCTCCCCTTAATTGGGTGATCAAAAATCTAGACCACTCTTATAGCTTTCAGTAATTCAAGCATTTAAAAACTTTAGCAGGCCTGCCTTCCCGAAGAGTTGTAATCAACTCTTAAAGCCATTTATGGCCGGTGTGAAGGGAACGACTTAAGTGGGGAATGACTTTGATGCCAAGAATTTCAACCCATTATAATCAAATGTGGAAAGTGACGAAAGTCCTTTTCAACGGTTGCGTGCAGTGATTAGCCTTCCCCCAGTATCTTTGAGATACGTAAAGCCTTTGTTCTAAAGGTTGGGAATCCTCCTGAGGGAGTTTATCACTGACGGCTGAATGGGAAGCCTGATTACGAACCATAGAATTAGAAGCTTTGAACTGAGTCAATAACCGAACATTTATAACATCATAGTGCAAGGGTGGGGAAGAATCCACCCCCAAGATTACTCACCATATATCTCCCAAGATAACTACTCAATTGTGAAGCACTTCACTTTGGGTTAATTTCTGGCAAAAGACAAAAAAACGGGCGCCCTCTAGGGGGTGACACAACTGTTTGAGCTGACGGAGTATCGAGACTAGTGGGCTATGATGTTATTTATGACCCTTGAATAAAGAGTCTTTCTGAAGTGTCTTACTTGTATCCAAACCTGTTAAAACATTGGAGATTTGAACACATCCTCGTAGAACATACACTTTCTATTAGATTAGGCAAAATGGTTATATTTTTTGTGTCGTGCTTGCATTTATTATTTTAGAAAATCATCCATCACACTTGAAAAATTTCTTAACAAAATTCAAAATCCTCAAGAAATCACCCAAATGGAAAATCAGGGCAGTCTAGCGCATAAGAGCAACATCTTAGCGCGTGGAATACTTCTGTTAGCGCATCCAAACCTCAAATTAGCGCGTAAAGTTAAAACAGTAGCATTTTATCCTTAGGCAAAACACTATAAAATCCTTTAGCACATCCGAAACACAGTCTAGCACGTGGCAGCAACAGCTTAGCGCGTAGGTAGCAAGAATTAGCACATACAGTCTAAAAATTAGCGCGTGGCAAGCCCAGTATAGTGTGTAGCCTTTTCGAACAAATTCCACAACAATTTTCAATAGTCCTAATTTTAGCGCGTGGAAGAAATAGCTTAGCGCGTGGCATTAATACATTAGCGCATGCAGTCTAGAAGTTAGCGCTTAGAAGACCCAGGATAGCACATAAACTTTTGAAACTGTTAGACCGCCATTTTCCAAAATCTGAATTTTAGCAGGTGTCTAGGGGCAGATTAGCACGTGGGCCCATTATTTTAGCGCATCAAGTAAATTCAGTAGCGCATGTAGACTCTATTCTAGTGTGTGATCTCAAACAGAAAAATAGAGAGCAAAAACCGTGAAAAATTTCAAAATTTCAAAAACATTTTTAGAAGCCTTTTTCATCAAAAAAAAAAAAAACCAGTTTTCATCAAGCCAGAATGACAAACGAACCATTAAAACTATTTCTTGAGCTCAATTTGTGTCAAAAACAAAAGTTGTCAGAATCCTAAACAAATCGCACAATAGAGGACGTCTCTCCTATCATAATCTAGAGATTTCATCATCAGTATGAACAAAATCCTTTACCATCTTACGGATTTCTATCTCAAAACACTTGTTTAAAATTCTCAAATTGTCAAATCCAGTTTCCAGATCGGGAAGCTTTTATCCATATCATTTGACATGCTTTATCGTGAAGGGGCATCTAAACCTTCACTCTGATAAAGTAAGATTTGAAATTTTTCAAAACAAGAATCAACTGAATCCAAACACATCAAAGGAAATCATTGATCACTCATGCATGACTAATCTCCTTATTCTGAGAAGAAAGAACCTCTATCGTAACATCATGTTGAAGAAACAACAACCTAGTTTTTCCAAATTCATCAAGAGAAATAAGTTTTTATACATCAATTGTCAACTCTTCAAATCTCATCGAGTATTCCTTCATCATGTCAAACGTTACATCCAAAAAAAATCTAGCGAATTTGACAAAGAACTTTTGAAAACAAGAGCATACTGTCAAAAGTCTGCTTTTAATCAAACCATAAACCGCGGCGGAAAGATCAATCCAGCATTCTTGCCCGACGCATGCATCACATATAACACATCTTGACCAGAACCACCAACACCCGAGCAACATATTGAAGAGGCTTTTGTCCCTTTCATCACTGAAAGTTTCTACTAAAATGCCTGTTACTCGCTCTCAACGAGACAAACAAAGCGAGACACATGCAGAATCAAGTATGAATCGCAGATTATCAAATCCTTTTGAAGTTCCACCCGTAGAAGAACCTGAAATTACTGAAGCACTTCTTCGGGAATGTCAAGAAAATCCTTCCTTCCAAAAACTTGTCAAAAAACTCATGGAAAATGACAAAGAAAAATATCTGTTGATGCTCACAAGAAAAGGCGTTAAACTTCCTGAAGATTTCGACCCAAACATCTTTCAAACTGGTTCTCGACAATATGCATATCAAGAACAACCCAGAGAAGAAGAAACTCGCATACCTGAACAACATAACTTTGAACAACACATTCCAGAACAACGCATACCAGAAATGCGTATACCTGAGCTAGAGACACCAGAGCAACATATACCATTTACCACACCTTTTTAGCTACGAACCAATACAAGGCAAGAACTTTTTCCTCAGCAAGACAATATACCCTTGGCAGCTCTTACTCAACAAATGCAAATGTTGCAAAGGCAAATACAAGATATGCAACAAGGGACAACAGTGCGGTACTCGTTAAACAAAATCTGTCCTTATCCATTTGACCGAAGCTTAAACATGGTGCCTTTTCCTCCAAACTCGGACATTCCCAAATTTGATAAATATAATGGGAAAAGTGATCCCAGGGATCATGTTCGCGAATTTTGCACACTGAGCCTTGAATTTGCTCATGATGACACCTATTTAATGAGGTTATTCCCCAGAAACTTGGGAGGGCAAACCATGGAATGGTTATCCAAAATCTCACCACCTGTCAGATCATTTGATGAGTTGGTTAACAAATTCATAACCCACTATTCCTACAACATCCAACATGCCATAACCATGCTAGATGTTTGTAATACCAAACAAAAGAACAATGAAACATTCATGGTATTCCTTCAATGCTGGCGATGCATGGTCTCCAGATATCCTCGAGATATTCCTGAAAAGGAGAAAATGGAAATCTTCATCGATAACCTGAACGGCGAAATGAGTTACAGACTAAAACTTCAATGCATACCATCTTTTGCTAAATTGATTGAAAATGGCATTCAAGTGGAAGAAGCGTGTGTCAAAAAGGGAACACTCAAATTTTACAAGGAAGGAACGAATTCATCAAACTACAATAACCAAAACAACACCAATCTTGACAAATCTCGCTTTTGGACTCGAAACAAAAACGAAGGCAACAACGAATCACATGATCCTAAGTCAAAGCAACTAGTGCTTGCATTATCTGGAAATCCTCAGAACATGAAAAATACTAAAAATGCTGCACCAAATTCTAACACATATGCACAAAACACTGATCAAAGACAACTCAATACAAACAATACCAACGATACTCAAAGCAAAAACATGAATCCGGGACCTAACAACAATTCACACAACAACACGAACAATTTCCAAAAGCGCATCTTCACATCACTAGGACAATCACTAGAATCCGCATTCAGGGAACTTTTGGCAAACAAGATTCTGTCTTTACCTCCAATCAACAATTATGAACCCCCAATCAAACCACCTTGGTGGAATGATTCACACTATTATGATTTCCATTGCAACAAGGGTCATAGAACAAATGAGTGCATGAGATTGAAACACATAGTACAAGACATGATTGATCGAGGTGACTTAACGGTCGACGGACTTAAAACAAATGGTGATCACGAAGCCTTTAAAAATCCTCTCCCAAATTACAACAAAGATGGAGCATCCACTTCAGATGATACACGCGGAGCTCATATTAATCATATCTACAACAACACCATCAACAACATATCAGCTGAAGATCATTGCGTAAATGTCATCACCATCCGAGATCAGCGTGATCATGAATCTGTCAATGTCACAACCCGAACTCAGAAATATGTCTTGAAGGGACATACTGCACCTGCAACTACCACACCAAAAATCCAATATGACTTGGTTAGCCAACTACGCAAGACTCCAACTCAGATATCTATCTTGGAATTATTGAAACTATCACCGAAGCACAAAGAGATATTGGAACAAGCTTTATTGGAAACCAATGTACCTCAAAATCTGGATACAGACAGATTTCAAGCCATGGTCGCCCATATGACAGGATCTCATAACCTCACCTTCTCCGCGTATGACGATGCTTCCTTGATCCATCCACATAATACTCCTCTCCATATTGAAGTCATTGTTTGCAAACACCAAGTCAAAAGAGTCCTAATAGATGGAGGAGCCAGACTCAATATATGTACTTTAAAGCTTATCCATTCATTAGGCTTCTTAGAAGAATCTATTGATCCTTGCAAAAAGATTACCATAAAAGCATATGATGATGAAGAAAGGTCCTCTAAAGGCACAGTGATATTACCTATTCAAGTAGGCCCAGTACAAAAGGATACTATTTGTCAAGTCTTAGATATTGATCTAACCTATAATATTTTGTTAGGACGACCCTGGATACATGAAATGCAAGCAGTACCTTCTACGTATCACCAATGTGTCAAGTTTCTTTATGATGGACAAGAAATCTCCATATCTGCTGATCACAATCCATTTCAACATTGCAATGCAATGGGGGCAGCCCAAGACAGTTTGGTTCCTCATAATAGAGAAAAGCAACAATCTTCAACATCAGATCCACACACAGCAAAATCCAACTCCTTATGGGGAGACTTCAAGCAGAAAATGCAAATCAAAGACCAAGGCATGGGAGAATACTCTCTAGAGCCTTTATGCTTGGCAAAATTGCCAACATCACCTAGATCACATGGTTTGCCTACTACATCAACACAACTGGCTACTCGGCCCATCACTAAATTTGATGGTACCTTCATCCAATTGGGTACTCTAGCACATGAATCAGAAGAAAAAGATGTTCTTAGCTAGTTATACAAAGATGAGGAAGAAAATCATAGAGCAGCCGCTCTGGACATTGTTCTACCCACACACCTATATGGAAAAGACTATTTAATCATGAAACAAATGGGATATGACGGTAAAGGACCTATTGGAAAAAGAAAAGAAGGAGTCACTGAACCTATAGATCTTCCTTCACAACCTAGCAGAAACAAAGTAGGATTGGGTTCCAAGCTCACATTCCTATTGAAACGGCCGCCACACCTACCTATCAAACCTCAATGGAAAGTAAAGACAAAGTACAAAGAAGAATCCTGGCAGGAAGCACTCTTTGAATCTGCAGAAAAAATCCACAAGGCACGGGAACGTCAAGATCAGAAGTTACATCAGGAAAAGCTTCTAAGTCATAAGAAGGCCCTAGCTGCAGCAGTAGCTCATATTCAGACACCAATATCTCAAGAACAAATCATGTCATCTCCAGATACCATTATTCCTCCCCGAGGAAGCACAGTCTATGAACAAATTCAGACAGTAGAGGATGGATCTGACACAAAATCAACAAAAACCATCAAAATGGTATCCATCATCAAAGATTTGTTTTCACCCTACAACATACCTGTTTACAGCATAGATAAAATCTGGGATGATGCCTATGAGACTGATTCCAATGAATATGAATGGGGTACCTGCTCCAATGCTACTACAGATATCTCTAGTGATACTGATTCTATATCTATCTCCCAAGAAGAACATAACGCAGAAGATAGACCTCTAGAATTTGGACTGCAGAATATCTATGATGCCGAGGAAAGCAAACAGGAACATTATGAGCAAGTATATGTAGAGGATAATACCATCGAAGACCTCGACAAAATCCTGAACTTCTTTAAAACCAAGAACCATCACGATGAAAACTCTATCCTAACACTCACAGTAGCCGAACTTGATCCACCTAACGATTCCTTACCACTTGTCTTTCCTGACCTCATCGACTGGGATGAACCTGAAATTCATAATATACCAATTTTCCCAAATGACGAATCTATTATCCATTACCTATGTACTGTAAATCCGGAAACAGGCTCTACCAGTGAACAAAATAACGATGTCTGCAAGCCAGGGAGTGCCAAGTCTCTCAGTCGCAAAAATGAACCAGATAAAGGATCGGATGCTGAAAACCAGTCAATGGCAGCTCTAGATCATAAAAAAGTAAAAATAAAGGACGCATCGAGGGGTGAAAACCTTTTTAAGGCATGTAACGATGGGAGACTTGACACTCTTCCTGAGCACTTTCATGAGTGATCACCCATATTGATTGAGCCCACTCAATCAATCAACATTGGTACCACAGAAGCAGTTAGGAACCTACACCTTGCGGAATCTCTAACAAAGGAAGAAAGATCAACGTTCATCATTTTCTTTAAAGGACAGCAAATCAACTTTGCTTGGTCATATGCTGATATGCCTAGAGTGGATCCACACTTAATCATGCATCATCTATCCATTTCTACAGGAGTTAAGCCAGTCAAGCAAAAGCTACGAAAGATGAATCCACAGGTGGCACTCATGGTCAAAACTGAACTAAAGAAATTATTAGACGTCGGATTCATCTGACCCATTGACTATGCGGAATGGATTTCCAACATCGTTCCAGTATCAAAACCAGATGGTAGTATCAGAATCTGCACTGACTTCAGAGACATCAACAAAGCTTTTCCAAAGGATGACTTTCCTTTGCCCAGTATCGACATCATTGTAGATCTCACAGCAGGCCATGTAATGCTCTCACTAATGGATGGTTTCTCAGGCTATAACCAAATCAAAATCGCCCCAGAAGATCAAGATAAAACCACGTTCACCTGTCCTTGGGGAATGTATTGTTGGAATGTTATGCCTTTTGGCTTAAAGAATGCAGGGGCCACTTATCAAAGAGCAATGACCACAATATTCCATGACATGATGCACACATTTATGGAAGACTATGTGGATGACTTACTAGCTAAATCTTTCACCAGAGCAGAACATCTTGGCATCCTAACAAAAATCTTTGATCTATTGGAGAAATTCCAAGTCAGGCTTAACCCTAAGAAGTGTGTCTTTGGGGTTACATCAGGCAAGTTACTTGGCTACATAGTCTCAGCTAAAGGTATTGAAGTAGATCCAGCAAAGGTACAAGCCATCATGGACATGCCACCACCAAAGAATATCAGTCAACTCAGATCTTTGCAAGGACGACTTCAATCAATTAGGCGATTCATCGCTTAGCTAGCCGATAAAAGTCTACCATTTAACCATTTACTACACAAAAATGTACCATTCAAATGGGAGGCTAAGTGTGTAGAATCTCTTTACCAAATCAAACAGCACCTGATGAATCCACCAGTTCTAGTACCTCCGGCCGCAGGAAAGCCTCTTATTTTATGTATCTCAACCATAGACATATCACTGGGGGCATTATTGGCACAAGAAGATTAACAAGGAAAGGAACGCGCCATATATTACATTAGTAGAACATTGAATGGCTATGAACTCAACTACACATTCATTGAAAAGGCTTTCTTAACAGTGGTTTTTGCATCTAAGAAATTCTGACATTATATGCTAGCACACACCATCAAGCTAGTGGCAAAAATTGATCCTCTCAAGTATCTACTCAGCAAGGCAGCTCTTACCGGTCGATTGGCTAAATGGGTCATGATTCTCAGTGAATTTGACATCTAATACATAGAAAGATGAGCCATCAAAGGACAAGCAATTGCAGATCAGTTAGCCGAAGCACCCCTACCAGAAAAACACACCATGGAGGTGGAATTTCCAGACAGAGATGTTCTTTCTCTTTCTACCAAACAATGGACCCTATACTTTGACGGATCCTATACACAACATGGTTCCAGTGCTGGCATTCTATTCATCACTCCTGAAGGACACACTATATCAAGATCATATAGACTTATGTTTCCATGCACCAATAATGTGGCTGAATATGAGGCACTGGTCATAGGCATCAAAATGGCCGTAGAATGGAAAATCACAGAGTTAAAAGTCTATGGGGATTCGCAACTGGTTGTCCATCAAATCAACAATGACTATCAAACAAAGGACGACAAGCTCTTACCCTACAAGCGAATGGTGGATGACTTCAAACAGTATTTTGTGCATATCACCTTCGAGCAAATACCAAGGTTGAACAACAAAGCAGCCAATGCAATGGCTACTATCGCTTCATTACTACAAATTCTAGAGCAACAGAGTCGTTATGAGTTCCTGGTAGAGCAACTGTTCTCCCCCGCCTATGACCACTCTAAATCCCATGTTATCTATGCCTTGACTGGGTTAGATTCTCTATTATATGGACCAATATACGACTACCTCAAACACAATATCTTAACCATTGACCAATCCCGTACCCAAAAATGTAACTTTATCCGACAAGCTGCCCGTTACACCCTTACCGCTGATACTTTATATCGTCAAGGTCTCGATGGTACTCTTCTTCATTGTCTTGATCGTAATGATTCCGATTCTGCTTTACACGAACTTCACGAAGGTATTTGCAGCACACATTCAAGCGGCACTACTCTTGCTAAAAAGCTTCTAAGGATGGGATACTACTGGCCTACAATGGAGAAAGACTCATATCACTTTGCCAAGAAATGTCCTAAATGCCAAATCCATGGTAATTTGATACATGCACCTACACAAGAACTGCAGCCCTTTACAACATCCTGGCCCTTTTGTCAGTGGGGACTAGACCTCGTTGGCAAAATTCATCCTCCATCTTCAAATGGATACAAGTTCATTATAACAGCAACAGAGTACTTTACCAAATGGATAGAAGCAGTTCCCATGACCATAGTAACCGGGAAACAAATTGCCTCTTTTATCCTAAATTATCTGATCTGCAAATATGGTATTCCAAGTTCAATCATTACAGATAATGGATGGCCCTTCAAGAATCAAGATGTACAGGAACTATGTGAAAAATTCAAAATCCAACATAGGTTCTCTACACCATATTACCCACAGGGAAATGGTCAAGCGGAAGCATCTAACAAGACAATACTGAAAATCCTCAAGAAAACAGTGAATGATGTAGGCAAAGATTGACATGTACAACTCAATCCAGCACTTTGGGCATACAGGACCAGCATTCGCACACCTACTGGAGCAACACCATACTCATTGGTATATGGATCAGAGGCTATTTTACCCCTAGAGGTAGAAATCCCATCTCTCAGAGTCTCTTTGAAAGGCTTAATCCTAGATGAAGAGTATCGAGTCAACCGCCTACAAGAACTTGAGCTATTGGATGAAAGATGCCAACATGGTTATACTCATCTCAAAGCATATCAGCAACACATGTGCATGAGCTACAATCACAAGGTCATTCCCCACAACTTCAAGGTTGGTGACCTGGTCCTTAAAGAAAATCCAAGAAATCAGCAAGATCGAGAAAAGAAAGGGAAATTTGAGCCTAACTGGTTGGGTCCCTATGTTATCATATCAGTTTATGGATCAGGTGCTTATCAGCTAACAAATTCTGAAGGAGATGTGCTCGACGAACCAACTAACAGCATCCATCTGAAAAGGTACTATACTTAAAGTAAGCCTAGTGCACGGAAAAAGCCCAAAACAAACAAAAAAATCAAAAAATCCAGAAAAAGAAAAAACAAAGTACAATAAAAACAAAGGGTGAAAACCTTGTAAACAGGCACTCTTGTGAAAAAACCCTCCTCCAATGCTCTAGTTTGCCCAGCTTACGCTGGACAACTAGACCTCTATATCCATAGGCATATGCTGCACCTACGGGCCTCTCTCTATCTACCAGTGGCCTCGCTGCTGGAATGTGCTCCCAGCACCATACCTGTAATAGGGTCATGCCAGGTGACAAATTGCCATACCCGAGGTATACTACCTCATGCAAACTCTGATATAAATGAGCCAGCATCGCTGACCCCCATGCAAATCTCTGGCCCTGTGTGACCATCTCCTCCAACACTAACCCCCATCCCACCGAGAATCCCTTTGACCTACGATTAGGACAAAGGAATCCCCCAATGAATCCTGCCAGTACAGATGGCAGCGGTGCATAACCCAAATCCAAAAACTCCTGTCAGGGGATCTCATAGCCACAAACTGTGTCATCCTGAAAAATGCAGCGCAGTGCCTCGGTGCCACCCTCCTCTGACTGCTCATAGGGAAGTAGTGCCCCTACTACAGGAATCCGCGAAATCCGGTAGCAATCCTCTGGTGTCACTTTCATCTCTCCAGTGGCAAAATGAAAGGTGTTCTTGTCGCTATGCCACCTCTCTGCCAACGCTATCAAAAGCCCCCGATTCACAGTGAACTGAGGCATATCCAGAAGCGAGGTCAATCCACATCTCTCTATAATATCCAAATCTGCCTGTGACAATCTCGGTATCAATGTCCATGGTCTCGGGAATCTCTCCCTCGACTGAACAACACCCAATCGCTCCTGTCAACAAACAAAACATATCCAATATTAGTTTCCCAATCAACACAAAGATATCAAAATCAAACTTACATCAACAACATGAAACAATTTGCTCATCTACAATCAAAGTTCAAAATCCTATCATTTCATATCAACTTGTAAAACAACTCAAGTTCTCAAAAACCATATCAAAACTTGTAATACAACTCAAGTCTCCACAAATCACATAAACTTGTAAAACAACTCAAGTTTTCCACCCATATCAGCTTGTAAAACAACTCAAGTTTCCAACCCATATCGGCTTGTAATACAACTCAGGCTTCCCACACATTGAATTTGAAACAGACCACGCAAATACATCATATTCTGATTAACACAACAGATTGATATCTATACATAACTTGGCAAATTGCAAATCCAAACAAGTTATACAAACACTCATATTGGATAAATTCATCAAAACACGATAGGCAAACAAAACAAATTTTCAAATCGGCCAACACTGCAAAAAAATTTTCCGATGCGCTAAAACAGATCTTCAATGTGCTAAATCACACCCACGTGCTAGGCTACCTCTCCTACGCACTATTCTATCTAACCTATGCGCTAGATCCAGTCTACGCGCTAAACTTTTCACCCAATGCGCTACCTAACCCACCCCATGTGCTAGACTCTTCCTAAGCACTAATCTACCCCTTCTAAGGGCTACCCTTTTAGCCCTATGCACTAGGTTAGTCCTACGCGCTAAACCCCCTTTCCTATGCGAACCCCTGTGGCCCCTATGCGCTAGGTCATACCTACACACTACCCTGTTGATGCGACGCGCTACCCAACACTTTATATGCGCTATTATCCATGCATGCGCTAACCTAAAAGTTTTATGCGCTAGCCTACATTTTTCGGACGCGACCCCTAAATTTGAACTTGATGCGCTACTTCACACTTCGTATGCACTACTGTGGACCCTGGACGCGCTAAAACGAAACACCCGAACTTTGAAATTCAAAAAGTGACTAGAAACGACAAAACAAAAAATCACAAAGGGGTCAAAAACGTTGACTTACTGGTGGTCCACGCGCTACAGGTCTCCGGTACCTCTGAACGCGCTCAAAACGGTGTCTGTGATAGGGAATAGGCATTTTCTCTCCAGAGCAAATTCTCTTTCTTCAAAGTCAACAAAGCACAGATGACTTTAAATCAAGCCCTTTTCCCCTTTTATAGGAGGAAAATGAAATTAGGGTAACCCGTATGGACCTGTAATATGGTTGCGGTCTCCCCTATACCAAAACAGTTGTAACTTATCAAGAGATGAATCAATCTGCACACTTTTTACATGCACGAAATCATACACATCATATGAACTTCATCAATTTAAATCAACAATTTTCCAAAAATATTGATTCATCTCCCGAGGGGGCATCACCATCAAATATTGAATCTGGGGCATCACATCAAATCTGGGGCACGACTGGCAAATCAAAAGAACGACACAAAAATTGCATTTGATCATAAAATCACAAAAACACATCATTTTCTTCGAAATAACATGTGCACACACGTCACTTCAAAGAGGGGCAAAATGTAGACGTATAAAAATGACCATATTCCTAAATGAATATTTTATGTTCATTTCTCTATTTGATTAAATCCAATTTAATTAAATTATCCACATTCTTCTATTTTATTAAATAAATTATTCAATTTATTTAAATTAAATTCACTATACCCATTTAATGAATAAATCATTTTATTCAATTAAATCCCCCCTATCCACTTTTAATTAAATTCAAATTTAATTAAATAGTTATCCTAAAATTGAATAAATCAAATTTATTTAATTGCAACCAAATTGAATTAAATCATTTTAATTCAATTAAAACCTATTATCCCCCCCATCCACTTGCAAAATCCCAAACCCCTTCCTAATCCCTTCTAGAATCTTCTAATCGCTTCTAATTAACCTAACCCTCCTCTAAACTTTGTCACATCCCTAAGCAAAGGGAAGTCACTTCTCAAAAACCTTAAAGTCTTTGATAACCATTAAAGGTTTTCAATCTTCAACCACTAAATCCTCAAAGTCTTTGAAAACCATTGAAGGTTTTCAACCTTCAGCCACTTAATCCCCAAAGTCTCCAATAACCATTAATGGTTAACTCAAACCCTCCCACATGGTTAAAACATTTTTTTTGACTCAACCTCTACCCAACCCAAGGGTCTCATTAGGCCATTAATGCTTTGACCATGATTATCTCTTAATCATTTGCACAAAGGTTTATCCTTGGATTAACTCTTAATCCAATGGGTAATCCTAATCTAGACTTGACCCTTAGCCTTTAGATAACCATGAGGTCTTCTCGGGCCTTTAATGCCTCCAACCTCTTCTCTCAACCCAACCCTATGTTGACACTTGTCACCATTTTATTGGTGCCAATTATGCACATGGATCCCCAACTTTCAAACTTGGCCCTTGATTAAACCATTCAATCTTGACCATCCATTGCCCTATTCTTGCTATAAATAGAGCTCTCATTCTTCCATTTTTAACAATCATCTTTCAAATTTGAAGCATTATAATTATGCTCAAATTCTTTCAAGATTTCATTTCATATATGCTCATCATTTAGCCTCTTTTAGATCAGAAATTAGACTAATATGCATGTTTAGAATAATTTCTTTATCATTTAGCTCAATCATAGACTAAATATAGTATGCTAGGATATTATTCATACTAATCTCGTCATCTTATCATCTAGTTTATTGCATTTTTAGTATCATACATAGCTTCACATCTATTTCATACTAAATTTAGCAAAAGCATCTCTCGTTCTCATATTTGCCATCCCTAAACCATTTTGCTTAATGATCTGAGAGCAAAAACATTGGTTTGAGGGACATTGTGAGATAGAGAACCATGGGACCCTCCTTGGGAAGTTGAGTAACACTACGTTACTCCATAGCTTGCACCAAGAAGTCCTATGTGTGTGTGTGGACTAGTATTAACTAAATTTTCATATATTAAGTTTTATTCGCCCACTTTTCCCGCATACAATAATAACTTTGGTCATGTGGCTATGAACTGCAGAAGAAGAACAAGAAGAGGAAATGCAGGACCTTGGAGATCATTTGGTATGGCTTGTTATCACTGTAACAAACCGGGGCACTTAACAAAATTTTGTAGATCTAGAAATAGAAAACCGATCAATTCTTCTAAGGATCAGAAAGGAAAGCAAAAAGTTAATATTGAAGAAACCAGAGAGGAAATGAATCGAATTTGGAAGAAGAAAAGTGATGACTCACTTGGAGAAGAAACCGTTCCTTCACCTAGTGAAGAGAACCTTGCATCAGTGACTTAAGCCTTTTAATATGGCTAAGGGGAGCTTAACAATCAAATTACCTCTGGACCCCTTGAGAAAGATGAGTGGTAAAATAATTTTGAAGCATCAATCAGTTTTCTCCTTGAGCGGTGAAATTACAGTTTGTAACCCTAATGGGCGAGCATTTAATGCAATAGGTAAAAAGGATAAAAGTGAGTTTTTACTTTGTCGTTTTTACCCTAACGCATTTGAGAAAGAAATTGGAGTGCTTGTTGAGCTAAGAAAGATTATTTTTTCTCAATTGCTAAATTGCTTTGTGATCTGTGTAATCAAGCTGAATTGAAGGTTGCAGAAAGTCGAACTGGTGTGCACTTGGTCATTTCAACTGGTAAATGGGGCAACGCGCATGAAACAAGGTATTTCTTTGAACATCCTACTTCGAATCTTGTTCATCTAGAATGGCATCAACTTCAAAGACTGTAGAGAGGTTAATGATTACTTTTGAGCCTATGGAAGTTGTAGTTTCTGAACATATTGTGTCATATAATGCATTGTCACAAGTTCCAAGTGGAGTTTTGGTCAAAGATGATTTATCTAGTTATATTGACTGCAAGATAGAAGATCTAGGGTCTCTATACATTTATACACAGTTGAAATCACTTTGTGATGAGAACAGAAAGATTGAAACAAAGTATGCTAGGGTTTTCATAATGCCACTTACTTTTTTGAAGATTTCGAGGAAGAACATATCAAAATCATTTTGAGTGGAGTTCATGGAGAGAACATGTATTTAGAAAAAAATCACACAATAACTAAGGAAGCCATTTAGGTTGTAACTGGTTATTTCTCAACCAGTGAAGTACCTATTCTAAGACGAATTTTAAAAGATACAGTATTCTCTTTAACCGGTTCTACTTCTGATAAGCATGCCTTTTCTATTAACAATATTAAAAACCCTATAGTGAAACTAGCAGCAATGGTGATAGGATACTGAGTATTTTACTCTAGTAGACTTAATAGTGTTCCATCTGCAGCAATTCACATAGCTCACAGAATGATTACTGATAATGCAAATTATGAACTTTGTGAAGCTATCAGAAGGCAATTATTTCAAAATTTGCAATCTATTAAAAAGGACAACATTCAAAAGTTCAAATATGGTCACCTATTAGTTGGGTTATTCTTCTATTTCTAGAACTTTCTACTAGGAATTAGAGACATTGAATGGTCAAAAGACCTACTAGTCACTGCACAAATCAAGAACAACATTAAGTCTATAAAGAATACTTTCCCTTCAGCCATGAATAAGTATTTTAATGAATTTCAGAAAAAGATGAGCCTAGGAATGAGATTACCAGAAGATGTGGTAAGGTACTTTGCAAAAGACATAGTCTTTATTATTACCACTGACTTTTACTTGATGCAAGCGATTGAGCCTAGAGAAGAAGAGATGGAAGACATGAGTTATGAGGTGAACTATGATCTACTGGTTGGTTATGCTAATACCCTATTATCATCACCTAAAGACAAAAAGAAGGAAAAATTGGATATTGTGGCAATCCAAGTTGCATTAGCATAAACCAGTACTACTCCTATTACTAATGTGAAAGGAAGGAAAAAGAAGTTTGATGAAGCACCTCCAATGATAAAGACTACAAGGGTGACTCGAAGTATCCAATCCAAAAAGGAACCAACACCTAAAGTCTATACAAAGAAGGAGAATGCACCAAAGAAGAGGAAACGAAAACTTATTCTCCAACCAGAATCTAAGGGTACAAATACTGAAGAAGAACCTAAGAAGATGAAGGCTACCGATAGAGTAGTAAAATCAATTAAGGAACTACCAAAGGCAAATGTGCCTATTAATATAGCATCTTACAAGCTTGAAACCCATTTTGAAAGAACAATGAAGACACTAGGGAGGAATAGGTTTGACAATGTCAAAGAGCATTTTGATTCCTTCACTAAAAATGAGAAAGAACAAGTCATTCAATAGGTATTCACTCATTTGTGTCATTACAGTAGATATCCACATGAATTGGAAAAGGATATCTCAAATTCTTTGTACACTATTCTTTTGGATAAATGGGAGGAAGCTATAAAATTAGAAAAAGACATCATTGATGAGATATTTGTACAATATTTTCCTGAAATTTCTAAAGATGATATTAGTGCATTAGTCACTCAATACAAATCTCAATTTATGTTCAAAGCAATAAGGTTGAAGCTACTCAGTGGAAAGAGGGAAACTATTGAAACTGAGACCCATCGAATAGCCTGTGAAAATAATGGAAGAACTCATCCATTCCTCTATGAATCAGGATAATGTTGTAGATCATGTAAATTGATCAGAAATAGATGAAGAAGAGATTGTTCAAGGTGATGAGGTCTATCTTGTCAAGAAGAAGGATGAATCCATTGTTCATGTTGATGATGATTTTCATGACACAGTTGATCTATCTAAATACAAAACTGTACCAGATATGGAGCCTCCTGCAATTACTGATGTACAAGTTACCTTAGTTGAGCAATCGACAACTCAACTAAAAGTGGACAATCCACTGGAAATAGAACAACTGGAGAGACCCCAATCTCCACTAATCTTACAAGATACTCAGAAGGAGTCTACTAAAAAATTTGTCAAACAGTGCTCTGAAAAGGAAACAGAGAAGAATATAGAGAAAGCAATCATTAAGGTTACATCCTCTAAACCGGAAAAGCCATTAGTTACTCCGTAGA